>NW_025421286.1:1200000-1727500 GCF_011764305.1 Mustela putorius furo | reverse complement strand
TCTCTATATATATATATTTATATAAATACATATATATATATATAAAATTTGGAAAAACATCCATTCACATCCTCTGCCCATTTTTTAATTGGATTGCTAGTGTTTTTGGTGTTAAATTGTATAAGTTGTTTATTTATTTTGGATGTTAACCACTTATTAGATATACCATTTACAAATATCTTTTCTCATTCAGTAGGATAGCTCTTTGTTTTGTTGGTGATTTCCTTCACTGTGCAAAAGCTGTTTAGTTTGATGTAGTACCATTTATTTATTTTTGCTGTTGTTTCTTTTGCTTTTGGTGTTAAATTGAAAAAATCATCATCAAGACCTATTTCAGGGAGTTTACTGCCTATATTTTCTTTTAAGAAATTTGTGGGTTCAGGTCTTAAATTTTAGTCTTTGATCCATTTTGAGTTTATTTTTGTACATGGTGTAAGAAAATGGTCTAGTTTTATTCTTCTGCATGTAGCCACCCAGTTTTCCAAATACAATTACTGAAGAGACTATCTTCTCCCCATTGTATATTCTTGCCTCCTTAATCATAGATTATCTGACTATCTTTTATTTATTTATTTTTTATTTATTTATTTTTTATTTTCGGCATAACAGTATTCATTATAAAGAGCTCACACGTGAGCCAGAGGGTGAGGGTGACAGGGGCGGAGGGAGAGAGAGAGATAGAATTTAAGCAGGCTTCAAAACCCACACAGAGTTCAATGCTGGGCTTGATTTCACAACGCTGAGATCATGACCTGAGCTGAAATCAAGAGTTGGATTTGTAATGGGCCCTCAAGATGCCCCTAGATTATTTGACTATCCATGCATGAATTTATTTTTGGAATTTCTATTCTCTTCCATTGATCTATGTATCTGCTTTTATGCCAGTACCATACTGTTTTGATTACTATAGTTTTGCAGTGTAATTTGAAATCTGGGAGCATGGTAACCCCAGCTTTGTTCTTTTCTCAAGGTTGCTTTAGCTATTTGGGTTCCTTTATGGTTCCATTTTAGGATTATTTGTTCTATTTCTGTGAATAATATCATAGGAATTTCTTATAGAACTACAATGAATCTGTAGATTGTTCTTGGTAATATGGGCATTTTAACATTATTAATTCTTCCAATTCATGAGCACAGTATATCTTTTTATATATTTGTGTTGTCTTCAGTTCTTTCATCCATGTCTTATAGTTTTCAGAGTATTGGTCTCTTCTGGGTTAAATTTATTCCTGATATTATATTCTTGATGCAATTATAGAAGAGGATTTTTTCTTAACTTTTCTTTCTGATAGTTCATTATTAATATATAGAAACACAACAGATTTCTATATGTTAATTTTGTATGTTGCAAATTTACTGAATTAATTTATTCTAATAGCTTTTTGGTGGAGTCTTTAGGGTTTTCCATATCATTTGCTAATAGTGAGAGTTTTACTACTTCCTGTCAATTCAGATGCTTTTTATTTAATTTTTTTTTTCTTGTCTGATTGCTCTGGCTAGGACTTCCAGTGCTATTTTGAATAAAAGTTATAAAAGTGGGTATAATTTTCTTGTTCCTGGTCTGAAGAGGAAAAGCTTTTAACTTTTTACTATTGAGTATGACGTTAGTTGTGCATTTGTCATATCTGGCCTTTATTATTTTGAAGTGTATTCCTTCTATAGCCACTTTGTTGAGAGTTTTCCTCATAAATTGATGTTGAATTCTGTCATATGCTTTTTTGGCACCTGTTGAGATGATTATATCATTTTTATCCTTCAGTTTGTTAATGTGGTTTATCATGTTGATTGATTTGTGGAAGTTGAGCCATCCCTTGCATCCCTGAATAAATTTCACTTGAATCGTTGAACTTGGTCTGCTACTATTTGAGGATTTTTGCATTTTTGTTTATTGTGGGTATTGTCCTTTAATTCCCTCCCTCCACCCTACCTCCCTCTCTTTCTCTCTCTCTCATTCTCTCCCTTCCTCTTCCTTCCTTCCCTCTATTCGTTCCTTCCTCCCACTCTCTCCTTCCTTCCTTCCATTTTTCCTTCTTTCCTTCCTTCCTTCTTCTTTCTTTCTTAGTGTCTTTATCTGGTTTTGGTATCAGAATAATGTTGACCTTGAAGAAATAGTTTGGAAGCATTGGATTTGTAATGGGCCCTCAAGATGCCCCTAGTTAGAGAAAGATAGGCATAAATGCTCTTTAAATGTTTGGTAGAGGGCGCCTGGGTGGCTCAGTGGGTTTCGCTGCTGCCTTCGGCTCAGGTCATGATCTCAGGGTCCTGGGATCGAGTCCCGCATCGGGCTCTCTGCTCAGCAGGGAGCCTGCTTCCCTATCTCTCTCTCTCTCTGGCTGCCTCTCCGTCTTCTTGTGATTTCTCTCTGTCAAATTAATAAATAAAATCTTTAAAAAAAATAAATGTTTGGTAGAAGTCACCTATGAAGCCATCTAGTCCTGGACATTTGTTTGTTGACAGTTTTTAATTACTGGATCAAATCCGTTATTAGTAATCAGTCTGTTCAGATTTTCTCTTTCTTCTTGCTTTAGTCTTAGAATATTGTAGTGGTCTAAGAATTCCTCCATTTCTTCTAGACTTTCCAATTCACTGGTGTATAATTTCTTGTAATAGTATCTTTTTTGCTTTGTTTTATTTATATCCGGTATAGCTAAAACACAGTGTTATATATGTGGTGATCTCTTATAATACTTTGTATTTCTGTGGTGTCAGTTGTAATTTCTTTTTATCTCTGATTTTATTATTTGGGCTCTCTGTTTTTCGGGATGAGTCTGACTAATGGTTTACCAATTTTGTTTATCTTTGCAAAGAACCAGCTCTTGTTTCATTGACCTTTTCCAAATTTTTTTGTCTCCACTTCATTTATTTCCACTTTTTACTATTTTTTTCCCCATCTATTAACTTATGCCTTGTGTGTTCCTTTATTTTCTAGTTCCTTTAGGTGTAAAGTTACTTTGTTTATTTGAGATTTTTCTTGCTTTTTGAGGTAGATTTCTATTGCTATAGTTTCCCTTTCAGAACTGCATTCCTTTTACTGAACTCCATAGATTTTGTTACACTGTGTTTCCACTTCAGTTTGTCTCAAGTTATATTTTGATATTCTCTTTGATGTCTTCATTGACCCATTCATTATTTAATAGCATGTTGTTTAGCCTTCATGTATTTTTTTCCAGTTCTTTTTTCTTGTATTTGATTTCTTGTTTCATACTGTTTTGATTGGAAATGGTGTTTTATATGATTTTAGTCTTCTTAAATTTATTAAGACTTATTTTGTAGCCTAACTTGTGATCTCTCCTGGGGAGTGTTTCATGTGCACTTGAAAAAAAAATGTGTATTCTGTTGTTTTGGATGGAATGTTTTCTTTATATCTGTTAAGTCCATCTGCTCTAATGTATTGTTCAAAGCCACAATTTTCTTTTCTTTTTTTCAATTTTATTTTATTCTTTCAGTGGTCCAAGATTCATTGTTTATCTACCACACACAGTGCTCCATGCAATACATGCCCTCCTTAATAACAACCACCAGGCTCACCCATCCCTCTACCCTGCTCCCCTCTAAAATCCTGTTTATTTCTGAGTCCACAGTCTCATGGTTCATCACCCCCTCCGATTTCTCCCATTTCACTTTTCCTTTCCTTCTCCTAATGTCCTCCATGTTATTCCTTACGCTCCATAAGTAAGTTAAACCATATGATAAATGACTTTAACTACTTGACTTATTTTACTCAATATAATCTCCTCCAGTCTGTCCATGTTGATACAAAAGTTGGGTATTCATCCTTTCTCATGGCTGAGTAGTATTCCATTGTATATATGGACCACATTTTCTTTATCCATTCATATATTGAAGGTCACCATGGCTCTTTTTGAGGATTGGCTATTGTGGACATTGCTGCTATGAACATTGGGGTACAGATGGCCCTTCTTTTCACTACACCTGCATCTTTGGGGTAAATACCCAGTAGTGCAATTGCAGGGTCATAGGGTAGCTCTATTTTTATTTTTTTGAGATATCTCCACACTGTTTTCCAAAGTGGCTGCACCAACTTGCACTCCCACCAACAACATGAGAGGGTTCCCTTTTTTCCATATCTTCTCCAACATCTGTTGTTTACTGTTTTCTTAATCTCTGCCATTCTAACTGGTGTAAGGTGGTACTTCAATGTAGTTTTGATTTGAATTTCAAAGCCAAAATTTTCTTGCTGATTTTCTCTCTGGTTGATCTATCCATTGATGAAAATGGGTGGTAATGTCCTCTACTATTATTATATTTCCTTCATTTTCTCCTTTTATGACTCTTAGTATTTGATTTATGTATTTAATTGCTCCAATGTTGGGTGTACAGATATTTATTTATCAATATAATTATTATATTCTCTTAAAGAATTGAAACCTTTGTCATTATGAAAATATATTTCTTTGTATCTTATTACAGTTTTTGTTTTAAAGTCTATATTATTTGATAAAAATATTGCTACCCCAGGTCTATTTTCTTTCTTTTTCTATTTTAAAACTATATTTAAGGAGCCAACATCGTTAGTTTTTTATGTCATGTTCAACAACTTACTAGTTGTTTTTTCCAGCTCTATTTTCATTTCCATTTGTTTGAAGTCTTCCCCATTTCTTCACTATGTTTGTGTGTTTCTTTAGGTCTGAAATATCTCTTTAGGCAACATATAGATGAGTCTTGCTTTGATTTTTTGTTTTGTTTTTAAAATTATTTTTTATTTATTTTCAGCATAACAGTATTCATTATTTTTTCACCACACCCAGTGCTCCAAGCAATCCATGATCTCTATAATACCCACCACCTGATACCCCAAACTCCTACCACTTCAAACCCCTCAGATTGTTTTTCAGAGTCCATTGTCTCTCATGGGTCACCTCCACTTCCAATTTCCCTCAACTCCCTTCTCCTCTCCCCATGTCCTCCATGTTATTTGTTATGCTCCACAAATAAGTGAAACCATATGATAATTGACTCTCTGCTTGACTTATTTCATTCAGCATAATCTCTTCCAGTCCCGTCCATGTTGCTACAAAAGTTGGATATTCATCCTTTCTGATGGAGGCATCATACTCCATAGTGTATATGGACCACATCTTCCTTATCCATTCGTCCATGGAAGGGCATCTTAGTTCTTTCCACAGTTTGGCGACCATGGCCATTGCTGCTATAAACATTGGGGTACAGATGACCCTTCTTTTCATGACATCTGTATCTTTAGGGTAAATACCCAGGAGTGCAATGGCAGGGTCATAGGGAAGTTCTATTTTTAATTTCTTGAGGAATCTCCACACTGTTCTCCAAAGAGGCTGCACCAACTTGCATTCCCACCAACAGTGTAAGAGGGTTCCCCTTTTTTCACATCCTCCAACACATGTTGTTTCCTGTTTTGTTAATTTTGGCCATTCTAAGTGGTGTAAGGTGATATCTCAATGTGGTTTCAATTTGAATGTCCCTGAAGGTTAGTGATGATGAACATTTTTTCATGTGTCTGATAGCCATTTGTATTTCTTCATTGGAGAAGTGTCTGTTCATATCTTCTGCCCATTTTTTGATTTGTTTGCCTGTTTTGTGTGTCTGTTCCAATGTGTCATTCAATGCTCTTGTTTCTTTATTCATTTTCTGCTTCAATAATCTATTTCTGAGAGAGGTGTGTTAAGATCTCCTATTAATGTATTCATATCAATATGATTCTTTATCTTGATTAACAATCTTCTTATGTAATTGGCTGCTCCCATATTGGGGGCATAGATATTTACAATTGTTAGATCATCTTGGTGGATAGTCCCTTTAAGAATAATGGAGTGTCCTTCTGTATCTCTGACTACAGTCTTTAGTTTAAAATCTAATTTATCTTACATGAGAATTGCTACCCCAGCCTTCTTTTGAGGCCCATTGTCATGAAAAATGCTTCTCCATCCCTTCACTTTCAGTCTGGGTGTATCTTTAGGTTCAAAATGGGTCTCTTGTAGACAACATATGGATGTGTCCTTTCGTTTTATCCAATCTGCAACCCTGTGCGAGTTTATGGGTGCATTTAGGCCATACACATTGAGAGTAATTATTGATAGATATGTTTTTATTGACATCGTGTTAACTCTGAAGTCTTTCTTTCTGTAGATTGTCTCTATATTTCTGTTCGATGCTATTCTTAGAATATTTCCTCTTTTATAGAACCCCCCTTAATATTTCGTGTAGTGTCGGTTTGGTGGTTGCATAGTCTTTTAAGCCTTGCTGGTCTTGGAAACTCTTTATCTCTCCATCCATTTTGAATGTCAGTCTTGCTGGATAAAGTATTCTTGGCTGCATGTTCTTCTTATTTAGTGCCCTGAATATATCTTGCCAACCCTTTCTGGCTTGCCAGGTCTCTGTGGACATGTCTGACATTATTCTGATGGGCTTTCCTCTGTAAGTAAGGAGCCTCTTTGTCCTAGCGGCTTTCAAGAGATAATACCTACAATTATGATTCCTCAATTTGATTATCAGGTGTCGTGATTTTTTTTGGAATGTATAATCTTGGGTGGAGACTGTTCAGCCTCTAGTACATGAACACTGGTTCCATTCACGAGATTGGGAAAATTTTCATGAAGAACTTGTTCCACTTTATCTTTTAGACTTCTTTCTTTCTCATCCCCTTCAGGCATTCCAATAATTCTTACATTGGAACCTTTCATGGCATCATTTATTTCCCTGATTCTGTTTTCGTGGCTTCAAAGCTGTTTGTTCCAGGCTTCCTCCTGATCCTTTTCTCTATCTGTTTGTCCTCCAGACCACTAATTCTATCTTCTGTCTCAGTTACCCTAGCTTTGAGAGAATTTAGATTAGATTGGAACTCATTGAGAGCATTGTGAAGCTCATTCCTGGTAGCTTTCAGCTCTTCCCTAACATTGAAAACATGATCTCTGGTCACTTTCAGTTCGGCCCTAATCAATTCCGTTTGGTCATTCATGGCTTTCTCCAACCTAGCTATTGCTTGGATAATTCTTAGCCTGAATTCTCTTTCTGACATATTGTTTATGTTGATAGCTGTTAGCTCTGTTGCAGAACGTCCATTCTCTGTATTTTTCTTCTGTTGGGCATTCCTCCTCCTAGTCATTTTGGTGAGAGATAACTGAACAGATGTAGCTGGATGTATTGACTGTGGTGCAATCAAGGTGCACCCTGGAACACTTCTGAGCAATCAGGATTTACCACCCAAACAAGAGACAGAAGAAAAGAAAAGAAAAAAAAAAAGAGAGAGAGAGAGAGA
This sequence comes from Mustela putorius furo, assembly GCF_011764305.1. Taxonomy (NCBI): domain Eukaryota; kingdom Metazoa; phylum Chordata; class Mammalia; order Carnivora; family Mustelidae; genus Mustela; species Mustela putorius. Next base: position 1,720,248 of record NW_025421286.1, on the reverse strand, counting down.
GAGACAGGAAAGAAAGGGAAGATAAAAGAGAAGGTTCAGCCCAAATGGGCCCCAAGGTAAGATTTATGAAGTAGACAAACAAAAACAGACAAACAAAAAGACTGATAAAAGTATATGATAAGAGAAAAGATATATATATGCAAATAAAGGAAGAACCTTGTCAAAAAGAACCCCAAGTGTAAGATTTATATACTATCAGGCCAAACACAAAAACACAGAAACACTGGTGGAACAAAAAGATGGGAGAGTGGTTATAAATTCTCAGTGTGGCGAGGAAGGTTGTTTTGATTCTTCCTGGATGTATCTTGATATCTTTGTTAAAGGACTCAACTTTCCTATGATAAAGGGGTATTAAAAATTGGTTTGCCTATAGGGGTAGTATTGATTGGGGAAAGGGGATTACTTTGAAGTTTAACTCTATATGAATATTAGAAAATAAAAATAAAAAGGAATAAACTGGACTAAACTAAACTAAAATTAAGAAAAGAAATTCAAAAAATAGTAATGCAAAAGAGAAATATAGGTGTACGTATCAAAAAGTTCAGGTTAGAAGGTTATTATGGAATTTGGTGTACTGGACAGCTCACTGTGATGGTAAATATGTTAAAAAAATTATTTATATATAAAAAAAAATGAACCAGAGTAGTGGAATGAGTAAAAAATAAAAGTTTTCCTATGAAGTCCTTTTTTTTTTTTTTTTTTTCTTTCTTGGTTTGTTTTCTGGGGGAGGGCGCTGCCATGTGGGTTTTCAGTCAATGATGTTCCCTGAGTTAAGTCCCCCCGCCCCCCTCAAGGGGGTGGGCTCTGAGGAAACTGGTTTTTTTCAGGGTTTTGTTCTCTGGTGGTTTTTATGTTTGTTCACTTTTTTCTTCTCTCACCTTGACAGCTTTTGATGGTTTTTGTAGTTTTAGAGGAAAACAAAGTGCACCCTGACCTCTCTCTCAGAAAGAAGCCTCAGTCTGGCTGCAGAGCCCAAATAAGTTCCCCCTTGGCCTCTGGCAAAGCAGGTTCTGAGTCGCGGTTCCTGGGGATGCAGGATCTTTTGCTTGTACCCAAAGCCAGGGCAGCAGTGGCTATCTGGGCAGCTCCAGAGTGCCAGCGAGGTTCCAAGCAGTGATTGCACACTGAGATTTTCCTGCTGGCCCGGGCTGGGAGTTCCTGGTCTTTCTGGGTCTAAGAGCGCCGTCTGGCGTTGCTCTCACCCCCTCACAGGAGCCAGACCCCACGCATTCTCAGGCACACTGGCAGCTTACGGACCAAGACCTGGTTTCTCCACCACACTCTCTCTTGCTCAGCACCAAGGGAGGGTGCCCTGGGACCAGGGACTTAAGCCCCTGTCCCTAGCTGCCCCAATTCCCACAATTTCCCCCCCACGATCCTTTGCTCTTTTGGAGTGCTTTCAACCAGTCTCCAAGTTAATGCTGGTCCCCAGATGCAGGGCACTCTCTCTCATATTGGGGGTATTAGTTTCCAATGGGTCACCTCTGGTGGCTTCCTCCCTGCTTTGGTTATCTTCCAATATCAGTCCGCTGTTCCCACACTGCTTTAACTGCCCACTGGCGGCTTCTGCCCCTGTAGAGATCCAGACGTGTATAATTCTGATCTCAGGCTGATTTCATGGGTGATCAGAGTTCTTTGGTAGGTAATCAGCTCACTTTAGGGTACAGGTTTAAAAGGCGCCTCCTCCTACTTCGCCTCCATCTTGTCCCCACTCTTGCTTTGTTTTTAATCATTCAACCACACTTTGTTTTATGGTTGGAACATTTAGTCCATTTACATTTAATCATTGATAAGTATGTACTTACCGCCATTTTGTTAATTGTTTCTGGTTGTTTTTGTAATTTTGTTTTAAAGGAACTTCATTAATTTTTTTCATTTCATTTTATTTTATTTCCTTTCAGCATTTCATTAATGTTAAAGGTGGCTTGTCAACTTTGGGAGACAAAAAAATTATTCAATAAACAGTATAGAAAAACTGGCTATCCATGTAGAAGAAAAACAATCATTTATAACACCATAAATAACCATCAACTTCAGACAATTTATTTTATTTTTAAAGACTTCATTGATTTATTTGACAGAGAGAGCACACCAACAGGAGGAACAACCTGCAGAAGCAGAGGGAGAATCAGGCACCCTGATGACCAGAGAGCCTAACCGAGAGCTCAATCCCAAGACCCTAGGATTATGACCTGACCTGAAGGCAGACACTCGACCAACTGAGCCACCTAGGTGCCCCCAGTAGTTTAAATATATAAATGCAAATGTAAAATAAAATACTAAGATAATATATTAAATAATAGTTTTATAATATTGTGATAAAGATGACATCTAAAACAACACAGGAAATGCATAGTTATAAAGGAAAAATTGACAGATTTGATTATGTAAGTATTAAAAAGTTTCAGTATTGAAGGGAAGAAATCTGACAAAGTCAAAAGATAGGTATTAATTACAGTGGGGTAAAATGTTATTAAGAAAATGACAATCTAACTTTTTAAATGGAAAATTATATAATCGATTTAGTGAAAATATGAAAAAAGTATGTATAAAATATGAAAAGGTGTATATAAAAAAGATGTTCAATGTCACTAAAAGTCAGATAATGATAACATTGTCTTCCATCATTTGGAAAAAGAAAGAAAGAGAGAGAGAGAGAGAAAGAGTGAGAAAGAAAGAAAGAATGAAAAAAAAAAGAAAGAAGAAATCTCAAATTTCCTACACAGAATACAATAAAAAAGTATTCTTTTGTTTTTTGTTTCAGTAATATTTTTTTTTTCTGAAGAACTCTTCTTAATTTTATAATTCTATTAAATCTTACTTTTTTTAGAATATAGTATTTTTATTTAAAATGGAATGAAATCTACATATAATGCATTTTCATTATATTTAAGGATGGATCATTAAATTTAAAAAGAGAGATTAGAAGATTTTTCTCAATGAGCAGCTGCACCATTTATGTGTAGGATAAGGACAAATTTATATGTAGGGTGTTAGCTCACTTGGGAAAGGAAAATTACTTATAGTTTTTACCAATTTCTTTGGATTACAAGTAAGAAATGAAAAACAAAAAAGAAAATAGACAAAAGCTATTTCCTCTTCAGTGCATAGAATAAGAATTTTCCTTACTGTGTTTAGGGCAAAAATTTTAAATTTTAGGGAATTTTAAATTTTAGGGAAAAAATTTTAAATTATATTATAGTGCCAATAATACTGTGGTATCATTTTTGGACCTATCATTCATACTTCAGAGATAAAGTAATAGACTATTTTAAACATAGACATGATGAGTTCTTTCTTTCTAAAGATTTATTTATTTATTTATTTATTTATTTATAGAAATAGAGAGAACTTGTGTGTGAGCAGGGGGAGGGGGAAAGGGAGAAGAGTGCAGAGCCTGACAGAGGGCTCAATCCCACAACCCTGAGACCATGACCTGAGCCAAAACTGAGTCAGATACTCAACCAACTGAGCCACTGAGGCACTCCATGATGATTTGTCTTGAAAACTAAAAATTGTTTGTTACAGCTTTTCAAACTAGAGATTCAAAAGATGCAGGAGCATCTCACAGAATAAATTACTATATTGCCTAGGCTGGAAAAATACATACAATAGCTTAGGGAAGAATAAAACCTTGCACAGTTGACTTTGTTGAATGTCTGCTGGCTGAAAAGTCAGTTAAAGAAGTTGTGGCACTGCCGCTTTCCAACAATACTGTAATTTGTGTTAAAACATTTGCTGCAAGCATAAAGATTCAATTAATAACCTGTCTGAAGATTTCTACTTTTACCTTATAAATGAACATTGGACTTACTGTTTTGCTTGTATTTATCTGTACTAGATAAATATCATACTACATGTTAACTAGCTAGAATTTAAATAAAACCTGAAACATAAAAAGAAAAAAACAGTGAGTGAGTTGCTAGCTGAATTAACAACTTTTTTTCATGGAACACTGTTCTTACTTGAAAGAATGACAAACTGGTATTTTAACTTGAGTATTTGGAAGGCTTTTTCTTAAGAAGGAATGCAGTGAGTCACTTCTAGGGAAACAATCTCTGAATGTATCTTTTGTAAATAACAAAATTTTAGTGTTCTAGTGAAAATCAGAATTTTAGAAACTTGTATCCACCACAGTAAGCTTAGTAATTCCTAAAACTTAAAGAATTTTCAGCTAAAATCACTGATGATATTAACAAATATTATTTTAAAAATATGTGTATAATGAAACGTGTCAAATTTAGAAAATCTCCATAACTCATTGAATCAATTTTTCGGAATGACCAATGATGCATAGTGTTATAAAATCATGCAAGATACAGCAGTAGGTTTTTATGTAACAGAGTTAAAATGTACACTGATATGATTTAAGATTCCCCATTGCAACTAAGCCTTAAGAAACTGCTACTTGGTAATTTTGATGTAGTACAGAAGAAGAACATCCATGGTTATCTAAAAAGGTAATTAAAATACTCCCTCTTTCCCAACTATATATCTGTGTGAGATTGGATCTATTTCATATACTTGAAACAAAGCAATACACTGCAACAGATGAAATGCGGTACAGATATGAGACTCCAATTTTCTTCTGTTGAGCAAGACATAAAAGAGATTTACAAAATATAAAACAATGCCACCATTCTCACTAATTTGTTTTGGAAAATACAGTTATTTCATAAAACATTTTTTAAAGGTTTATTTGTTTATTTGAGAGCAAGAGAGCATGGGAGGAGGGGCAGATGGAGAGGGAAAGAGAATCTCAAAAGGACTCAGCAAAGACCACGGAGCCAACATACTTGGTTATGACCTGAGTGGAAACAAGAGTCAGTTGTTCAACCCACTGCAACACCCAGGCACCTCTTGTCATATAATATTTATTTATGCTAACATAAAATGTGTTTATTCTTATTTAAATTTAATGAATATATTTTAAAACTTGGTTTTAATTTGAATGTAGTAAAAGTTGATAGATCTAAATCACCTACATAAAAGCCTCTGGGGGTACATTTTTAAGGGGGTAAAGAGGTCCTGAGACTAAAACAATATGTGAGAAACACTGCTTTAAAATTTTGGCTAGACCAGGGGGCGCTTGGGTGGCTCAGTGGGTTAAGCCGCTGCCTTTGGCTCGGGTCATGATCTCGGAGTCCTCGGATCGAGTCCCGCATAGGGTTCTCTGCTTAGCAGAGAGCCTGCTTCTCTCTCTCTGCCTGCCTCTCTGCCTCCTTGTGATCTCTGCCTGTCAAATAAATAAATAAATAAATAAATATTAAAAAAAAAATTGGCTAGACCAGGTTAATCTGGTCCCATTAATTTCAGGAAATGGATTTATTTTTGATCAATTCCTAATCTGTTTTCTCCCAAACCTGTTAATTCAATTCAACTAGAATTTTTTGACACCTATCAAGTTCTGGTCACAGTAAGTGATGGTACAAAGCCAAAAGTTTGAATTCAAATTTTAAGGAGCTATGGAAAGGGATGATGGTCCTTGGATACCAAAAGAGACTAGTTGATGGATTTGAGGTTTTTAAGGGGCAGCATGTATAGGTACATATTCAGGCAGTTTGCTATATTTGGTGGTAGGAAGAGGAGAACTTTCTTTTTGGATGGTTTCTAGTTTAATGGTGAGAGTAAGGACATGGGAGAGTATGAATGTTCATAGAAAGAGGAGGTATGGGGTAGTCTTGCTTATTTCTTATTTTACAAATCATTCAAATCATATTGTAATAATATAGATGGGCATTTAAAGATATAGGCATCATAAATGAAAGGGGGATAATCTGTAATGTGTAAGATAGATAAGGGTTAATACATCAAATGTAGAAAGACCTCTCATAAATTGTAAAGGTAATGACAATCTAATAGAAAAATAGGCAACAGATACAACCTGGCAATACATTGTTAGGGAAATCCATATACATTAGAGTATGAAAAAAAGTGAATGAAATAGGGAGGTGGAGTTTAAATAATGATACTGTTTTCCTACATCAGCTTAGCAAAAATTAAAAAAAGTGTAACGGCCAGAATTCAGAGAAAGGAACCTACTGATAAATTGTCATGATGAGTGTGAAGTAATGTACCACTTTTGGAAAACAACTAGGCAATACAGAAATAGGGGAAATAACCCCATATAAGTTAGACACAGTAATCACACATTTGGGAATCTATCCTTAGAAAGAAATCCCTAGTATGTAGCAATACACGTACAAAATGTTTATTATTACTTTTTTTCCCTTTTATTGAAATACAAACACATTCTATTTACATTCCTTTTCCTTTGGTGTATACATTTCAGTGGGTTTTGGTATATTCATAAAGTTGTGCAACCATCACCACTATCTAATTCCAGAACATACTTACCACCCAAAAAGAAACCCTGTACCTATTAGTAGTCATTCACAATTTCCTCCTTCCCCCAGACCCTCGCATTGACTAATCTACTTTTTGTTTTTATGATTTGCTTATACTGGACATTTCATGTAAATGAAATAAAACATTATGTGCTCTTTCATGTCTGCTTCTTTTACTTCTATAATCTTTTCATGGTTCACCCACGTTGTAGTATGTATCCATAACTTGATATCTATTCCATTGTATGAATATACCACCCTGGTTTCTCAATCAATCAGTTGATAGACATTTTGGGTTCCCTGTTTCTCAATCAATCAGTTGATAGACATTTTGGGTTTTTCCTATTTTGGGCTATTATAAATAATGCTACTATGAACATTTGTGTATAAGTTTTGTGCAGACACGTGTTTTCAATTCTCTTTGTTAGATACCTAGGAGTGGAGTTACTGAATCATATGGTAATACTATATTTAAGATTTTTAGGAACTTTGCAAACTGTTTCCAAAGCTCTACACTATTTTACATTTCCACTAACAACGTATCAAGTTCTAGACTCTCTACATCCTCACAAATGCTTATTATTTTGATTCTAGCCATCACAACAAGTGGTTTTGATATGGAATTGCACTTGACTAGTTATATCAAGTATCTTTCTATAAACTTACTTGAAATGTATATCTAAACACTTTGCTTGATTTTAAAATTGGAGTTATTTGTGTTTGTCTTACAATTTGTGAATTGTAAGACTTCTTAATATACTCTAGATGCAAGTCCCTTATCAGATACATGATTTATGGATATTTTCTTCCATTCTTGTGTTAACTTCCACTTTTAAAATTACGTCCTTTGAAATAAAAAAGTTTAAAATTTCTTTTCAGAAAGATGACAATGGTTTTTATGACTTGTTTGAAACATTGCTGGTTCTCCAATGTTTGCTCTTCCAGATTTTTTTAAATTTTAATTCCAGTGTAGTTAATGTAAATTGTTATATTAGTTGTTATATTAGTTTCAGGTGTACAGTATAGTTATTCAACAGTTTCATATATTACTCAGTGCTCATCAAAATAAGTGTACTCTTAATTCCCTTCACCTACTTCACCCATCCTCTCACCCACCATTCCTCTCGTAACCATCTTATTTGTTCTCTGTAGTTAAAAGTCTGTGTTTTGTCTCTTTTTTCCCTTTGTTGTTTCTTAAATTTCACAATATGAGTGAAATCATATGGCAATTGCCTTTCTCTGGCTTATTTCGCTTAGTAGTATACTCTCTAGAATCAGCTATGTTGTTGCAAGCAGCAAGGTTTCATTCCCTTTTTTATGATTGAATATTATTCCATTACACACAGGCACCACATTTTCTTTATCTATTCATCTGTTGATGAAACTTGGGCTGCTTCCATAGATTGTAAATTGAAAATAATGGTGTAATAAATATAGAGGTGCATATATCCCTTCAAATGAGAGATATGAATATCCCTTCATATTCTTTAGTAAATGGCCAATAGTGTGATTGCTGGATCTTAGGGCAGCTCTATTCTTAATTTTTTGAGGGACCTCCATACTGTCTTCCACAGTGGCTTGAACCACTTTGCATTTCCACCAAGAGTGCATGAGAATACCATTTACTCCACATCATCACCAACATTTTGTGTTTCTTGTGTTTTTGATTTTAGCCATTCTGGCAGGTGTGAGGTGATAGCTCATTGTGGTATTGGTTTTTGTTTCCCTGAGGATGATTGATTTTGAACATTTTTGCATGTGTCTGTTGGTCATCTGTATGTCTTCTTTGGAGAAATGCCTGTTCATGTCTTCTGCCCACTTTTTCCTTGGATTATTTGTTTTTTTGGTATTGAGTTTTGTAAGTCTCTAGGTATTTTCGATACTAACCCTTTATTGGGTATATCATTTCCAAGTGTCTTCTCCCATTAAGTAGGTTGCCTTTTATTTTTGTTGATAGTTTCCTTTGCCATGCAGAAGCTTTTTATTTTGATGTAGTCTCAATAGTTTATTTTTGCTTTTGTTTCCCTTGCCTCAGGAGACATATCTAGAAAAATATTGCCAAAGCCAATGTCAGAAAAATGTTGTCTGTGCTCTTTTCTAGGATTTTTAAGGTTTAAGACCTCAAATTTAGGTTCTTTATCTATTTTATGTTTATTTTTGTGTTTGGTGTAAGAAAGCAGTCTGGTTTCATTCTTTTGCAAGTAGCTGACCAGTTTTCCCAACACTATTTGTTGCAGAGACTTTCTTTTTCCCATTGTATGTTCCTGCTTCCTTTATCAAAGATAAATTAACCAACATTTGTGAGTTTATCTTTGTTTTCTTTTTCTGTTCCATTGATCTGTGTGTTTATTTTTGTGCCAGTACCATACTATTTTGATTACTGCAGCCTTGAAATATAACTTGAAATCTGGAATTGTGATGCCCTCGAAAACATCCTTTTTCAAGATTATTTTGATTCTTCGGGGTCTTCTGTGGTTCCATACACATTTTAGGATTGTTTGTTCTAGCTCTGTGAAAAATCTTGCTTGTGTTTTCATAGGGATTGCATTAAAGCTATATATTGCTTTGGGTAATATAGACATTTTATCAATATTTTTTCTTCCAACCAACGAGCATGGAATGTTTTTTTATTTCTTTGTGTTGTCTTCAGGTTTTTTTTTTTTTTTTTTAATCAATGTCTTATAGTTCTCAAGTCTTTCACCTCCGTGGTTAAGTTTATTCCTAGATATTTTATTATTTTGGGTATAATTGTAAATGGGATTGTTTTCTTAATTTCTATTTCTGTTTCTTAATTATGAGTGTATAGAAATGAAACAGGTTTCTGAGCATTGATTTTGTATCCTGATATTTACTGGATTCATTTATCAGTTCTAGTAGCTTTTTGGTGGAGTCCTTCAGGTTTTCTATAAATGATATGTCATCTGCAAATAGTGAACATTTTACTTTTTCCTTACCAGCCCTGATGCTTTTTATTTCTTTTTGTTATCTGATTGCTGTGGCTAGGATTTCCAGTACCATGTTGAATAAAAGCCATGGGAATGGATATCCCTGTTTTGTTCTCACCTTAGGGGAAAAGCTTCCAGTTTTTCCCCACTGAGTATGATGTTTGGGTTTTTCAAATATGGCCTTTATTATTATGTTGAGGTATGTTCCCTCCAAATCTACTTCATTGAGAGTTTATTTTTTCTTATCGTGAATGGATGCTGTACTTTGCCAAATGTCTTTTCTGTTTTGAAATGATCATATGGCTTTCATCTTTTCTCTTATTGATGTGATGTATCATGTTGGTTGATTTGTGAACATTGGACCACACTTGCATCCCAGCACTAAATCCCACTCAATTTCAGTGAATGAAATTTTTAATGTATTTTTGGATTCAGTTTGCCAATATTTTGTTGAGAATTTTTGCATCTGTATTTAGCAGAGATATTGGTCTGTAGTTCTCTTTCTTTGTGGTGTCTTTATCTGGTTTTGGTATCAGGGAAATTATGTTCCCATAGAATGAATTAGGAAGTTTTCTTCTATTTTTTTTTTTTTTTTTTTTTTTGGATTGGTTAAAAAGAATAGGCATTAACTCTACTTTAAATGCTTGGTAGAATTCACCTGTGAAGTAATCTGGTCCTGGACTTTTTGTTGTTGTTGTTGGGTGTTTTTTGATTACTAATCCAATTTCATTACCAGTTACTAGTCTGTTCAAGTTTTCTATTTCTTCCTGCTTCAGTTTTGGTAGGTTATGTATCTAGGAATTTATTCATTTCTTATAGGTTTTCCAATTTGTTGGCATATAATTTTTCATAATAATCTCTTAGTTTTGATTACTGTGGCATAAGTTATTTATCCTCTTTCACTTGGGTTTTTCTTTGAGTTCTCTCTCTCTCTCTCTTGATGAGTCTGGCTAGAGGATTATCAATTTAGTTGATCTTTATAACAAACTAGCTCCTGGTTTCATTTATCTGTTCTATTTTTTTTTTTTCAGTTTTTGTATCATTTATTTCTGTTCTGATATTTATTATTTCTTTCCTTTTATTGTTTTGGGTTTTGTTCGTTTTTTCTCTAGCTCCTTTAGGTATACAAGTAGGTTATTTACTTGAAAAATTTCTTGCTTCTTTAGGTAGCATTATTGGTTTAAAATTCCCTCTGAGAATTGCTTTTGCTACATTCCAGATTTTATACTGTTGTATTTTCAATTTTGTTTTTATCCATGTCATTTTTAATTTCTTGGATTTCTTGGTTGACCCATTCATTGTTTTGTAGCAAGTTATTCAGCCGCCACACATTTGTGCTCCTTGCAGATATTTTTAAGATTTTATTTATTTATTTTACAGAGACAGACACAGTATGAGAGGGAACACAAGCAGGGGGAGCAGGAGAGGGAGAAGCAGGCTTCCCAAAGAGCAAGGAGCTGGTCATGGGGCTCGATCCCAGGACCCTGGGATCATAACCTAAGCTGAAGGCAGATACTTAAAGACTGAGCCACCCAGGTGCCCCTGCAGGTATTTTCTTGTATTGATTTCTAGTTTCATAGCATTGTGGTCAGAAAAGATGCATGATATGATGTTAATCTTTTTTAATATGTTGAGATTTGTTTTATTGTCTAATATGTGATCTCTTTTGGAGAATGTTCCATGTGCACTTGTAAAGATTGTTCATTCTACTATTTTAGAATTGAATGTGTGAATATATCTGTTAAATCTATCTGGTCTAGGGTGTCATTCAAAGTCACTGTTCTCTTGTTGATTTTCTGATTAGATAATATATCCATTGATGTAAGTGAGGTGTTAAGTTCCCCTACTATTATTGTATTATTATCAATTAATTTCTCTTTATTTGTTAAATACCATTTTATGTATTTGGTTAGTACTATGTAAATAAATATGTATAATTGTTATATCTCTATGATGGGTTGTCCCTTTATTATATAATGTTTTTCTCTGTATCTTGTTACAATCTTTGTTTTAAAGTCTATTTGTCCAATATAAATATTGTTACCCAGTCTTTCTTTTGACATACATTTGCATGATAAATGGTTCCCCATCCTCTCACTTTTAATCTGCAGGTGTCTTTAAGTCTAAAATGAATCTCTTGTAGGCAGTATATAGATGGGTCTTGGTTTTCTATCTACACTTTTACCCTATGTCTTGGTATTTAGTCCATTTACATTCAAGATAATTATTGAAAAATATGTATTTATCATCATTTTGTTACTTTTTTTTTTGGTAGTTCTTTGCTGATTCTTCTTCCCTGCTCTCTTTTATGGTTTGCTAGCTCTCTTTAGTGTTATATTTGGATTCCTCTCCCTTACTTTCTTCATGTCTATTACTTATTTTTGATTTATGGCCACCTTTAGGTTTGTATACAACATCTGCATATAGCAGTCTATATTAAGTTGATGGTTGCTTAAGTTTGTGACTTTTCTTTACTCCTCTCTCCCCCATGTTTTTGGTATATGGTATCATGCTATATATCCTTTTCTGAGTCTCAACTGATTTTTTTCAGATATTTTTAGTTTTACTGTTTTTGTACCTTCTACTTTCTAACTCTTATTTATGATGTTTTCTTTCCACTCACAGATTCCTTTTTAATATTTCTTATAGGGCTGGTAATGATCATGAATTGCTCTAACTTTTATTTGTCTGAGAAACTCATTATCTCTTCTTCTATTCTGAATGATAGCCTTGTTGTAGAGAGCATCCTTGGTTGCAGATTTTCACCTTTCAGTATTTTGAATATACCATGCCTCTCTCTTCTGGACTGCAAAGTTTCTGCTAAAAAAAAAAATCACCTGATAGTCTTCTTGCATTTCTCTGTATGGACCGTGTTTTTTTTTTTTTCTCTTGCTGCTTTGATATTTTTTTTTCTTTATCACTACTTTTTAGCATTTTAGTTACTGTGTGTCTTGGTGTGGACCTCCTTGGGTTGATTTTTGGGGGGATCTCCATGCCTTCTGGATCTGGATATCTGCTTTCTTCCGCAGATTAGGTAAAATTTCAGCTATTATTTCCTCAAGTAAGTTTTCTGCTGCCTTTTCTCTCTCTTCTCCTTCAGCTATCCTTATAATGTGAATGTTATTCTAGTTAATGGAGTCACTGATTCCCTGAGTGTTTTCTCAATTTTCCTAATTTTTTTCTCTCACTCACTCACATCAATTGTTTTCTATTACTCTCCTTCCAGGTCATTAATTTGTTCCTCTGCTTTCTCCAGTCTACCACTTATTCCATCAAGTATATTTTTAATTTCAGTTTTTATGTTCTTCACCTTTAATTGGTTCTTTTAAAAATCTTTTTGTTAAAGGTCTCACTGATGTCCTCCACTCTTTTCTCAAGTCCAGTGAATGTCTTTTTGGTCATTACTTTAAATTTTCTTTAAAATTTAAATTAAAATTTAAAATTAAAATTAAATTTACTTTAAATTTACTTTAAATTTAATTTTTGGTCATTACTTTTAATTTTACCTATCTATCTGTTTGTTTGTGTTAATTAGCAGCTAAGTCTCTGCTCTTGAAAGTAGTAGCCTTAAAAAAAAAGAGAGAGAGAAAGAAAGTAATAGCCTTATGAAAAAGAGGTCCTGTAGTGCCGTGTTGTGTCCCACATTTACAGAACCTGGTACATCTGTGGTGTCTCCTATGTGTGTTGCATGTCCCGCTGTTGTGTTCTAACTGCTTTTTCTTTTAGTCCAGTCATCTGCAGAGATTTCTTTTGCCCGTTGTGGGCAGCATTTTGTCTGATCAGGGTGGGGTATGCGGTTTTAACAAGAGGTGCTCTGATCTGCTTGTGAAATGAGATCTGCCACTACTGCTGTCAGGACTAGGAGACCTGGTTGGGTTATGCAGTTTGAACAAATTGTTCCTGGGCTTTTGCAGGGCTTGTGGTCCTGAACACTGCCACTGGACCATGGCCCCAAAAAACATATAGGTCAGGAGACATAGTATTGGCAAGATTTTCACCAGTCCTTTGGGGGAAGGGATCCACAGCATATGGTCTGAAGCAACTGAGACTTGGAAAGGTGGATCCACTGAAGCTGAGGGGAGGGTGGTGGCAAGTTGTAGTGTAAGGAAGTTAGGTAGCAAGTTCCAGTACTGTGCTGTTTTCCCCAGCTGGCCTTGTGTTTATGCTGAGTAGTGGGGAGGGAGAAGGTGCCTGCCAGCTCCTTTTTTCCTAGAGAAGTTCTTCAGTGAACACTGCCCTTCTGGGATGCACTCTGAAATGTATAAATAATTCTCCCTCCTATGTGCCCTAGGTATTTTTCAAACTGCTGTTTCTATGCTGTATTTCTGTGGTCTTTTGGTCGTGCTGTCTCTTTAAGGGTGGGAACTCATCTTCCTAACACCCTTTAGGTTCTTTCAGAGCCCAGCCTTCTGAATTTTAAAATCCAGTCTCTAAGTCTGGATGGTTGTATGAACTCAGGAAATTTGGTCCCGCTCCCTGGTGTGGTAGTTTTCACGAAGCCAAACCCTGTGCCTTTCTGACCCTGTTTGATGTGGCCTTTTCTCTAACTTTAGTTATGGAGTTTGTTCTGCCAGTCATTTGGGTGTTTCCTAGGTTATTTACACTGTTTTATCTAGTTTTATCTTTAGGACAAGGTGAACATAGGATCTTCTCTTACTTTGCTTTCTTGGCCAAAAGTTTTTAATTTTGATGAAGTCCAATTTTTCTGTTTTAACTTTTATACCTTGTACTTTTGGTTTTGTATCTAAGAATGTTTTGTTTTATCAAAGGTCACAAAGATTTATCCTGTTTTCTTCTAAGGGTTTGATAGTTTTAGCTATTATATTTAGGGAAGTTTTGTTTTGTTTTGTTTTGTTGTATATTTTAAGGAAGGGGTCTCACTTGATTCTTTTGTATGTGGATATCAGTTGTTCCACATACAAGATTCCACATAAGATTCCACATAAGATTACTTTCCCCACTGAATTGTCTATACACATTTGCAAATTCAACTGCTCATAAATATGTGTGTTTATTTTTGGACTCCCAACTCTATTACAGTGGTCTGTATGTCCAGCTTTATGTCAATACCACACTGTTTTGATTACTGAAACTTTGTAAAATATTTGAAACTGGGAACTGTGTATGTATCCCCCAACTTTGTTCTGCTTTCCCGAGAATCTTTGGCTATGCCTGCCATTGCATTTCCTTATGAATTTTAATTTCTGAATAAAAGCCAGCAGGAACTTTGATAAATTGTGTTGAATCTGTAGATTAATTGAGAGAGTATTGCCTTCTGAATATTAACTTCTTCATTCCATGAACATGGGTTATATTTTTTGTTTATTTGGGCTTTAAAAAATTCATTTAATTTTTATGTTTTATGTTTTAATTTTTTATGTTTTATGTTCAGTTTACAAGACTTGAAATTATTTTGTTTCATTTATTTCTACATATTTTATTATTTTTGATGCTTTTGTGAATAGGATGGTTTTCTGATTTCATGTTTAGGTGTTTATGGCTAGTGTTTAGAAATACAAATGATTTTTGGATGTTGATCTTGTATCCTGCAACTTTGTTGAACTTGTTTACTAGTTCTAAAAGTATGTGTGTGTGAAGCATGTGTGTGTGTTTCTATATACAAGATCATGTCAAGTGTAAATATACATAGATTTCTTTTTTGTCTTTTTTTAGTCTGTCTTGTTATCCTTTTTATTTCTTGCCTAATTATTCTGACTAGAACTCCAGTACAATGTTGAATAGAAATAGTGATAGTAGATATCCTTGTCTTGTTCCTAATCATAGTATTCATTCTTTTATCACTAACTGTGATGTTATCTGTAGTTTTTTTAATAAATTCGTTTATCCAGGGGAAAAGGTTTCTTATTTTTCCATGCTTATATTGGGAGAAGGTATTCAGTTTTGTCCGTTGCTTTTCCTGAATCTCTTGAGATGATCATATGACTTTTGTCCTTTTTCTATTGGTATAGTTTATTACATTAATTGATTTTCAGTTAAGCCAACCTTGCATTTGTGGAGTAAATCCCACTTGGTTATAGTGTATAATTCTTTTTATATGTTGCTGGATTCAAGTTGCTTATATTTTGTTGAGGATTGTTTTATTTATGTTCACAAGGCATATATAACTACAGATTTCTTTTTTCTTTTTCTTTTTTTTTTTTTAAAGATTTTATTTATTTATTTGACAGTGAGAGAGAGAGAGATCACAAATAGGCAGAGAGGCAGGCAGAGAGAAAGGGGGAAGCAGGCTCCCTGCTGAGCAGAGAGCTGGAGGCAGACTTCAAACACAGGACCCTGAGACCTGACCTGAGCTGAAGGCTTAACCCACTGAGCCATCAAGGCACCCTAACTACAGATTTCTTATGTTGTCTTTTGTTCTGGTGTCAGGCTCATACTGGCCTCATATATTGAGTTAGGAAGTGTTCCATCCTTTTCCATTCTTTGGAATGGAAAAATCTAAACTCTTCCATTCTTCATTGGAAGAGTTTGTAAAAAAAAATTGTATTAATTTGTATTAATAAAATTTGTATTAATTATCCTTTAAATGCTTGGTAAAATTTATCAGTGACACCACCTTGTACTGGGCCTATCTTTGTGGGAAGTTTTTATGTTACTAATATTATCTCTTTATTTGTTATAATTCTATTAAGAATTTTTGTTTCTTCTTAAGTCAGTTTTGGTAGTTTGGTTTTTCTACAAATTTTCTCATTTCATCTAGGTCACCTGAATTGTTGCCTTTATAATTACTTATAGTGTTTCCTTATAATTCTTATTTCCATATAAGAAATAAATAAGATAGATAATAGTATCTACTGTTGTATTCCTAATTTTAGCAATTGAATCTTCTTTCTTTTTTTCTTGGTTATTTTAGCTAAAGTTTTATCAGTTTTGTTAATTTTTTAAAGAAACAACTTTTGTAATTGATTTTGTTCACTGTTTTTCTATTTTTTCCCACTAATTTTTACTTTTGTCTTCATTATTTCTTCCTTCCTTACGTTTTCTTTTGCTTTTCTTTTTCTAGTTTCTTAAGATGGAAGGTTAGATTATTGATTTGAGAATTGAAAAAATATAGGTATTTCCATCTATAAATTTACCACTGAACACTGATTTTTAGGGCATCCCACTAGTTTTGGTATGTTTCATTTTTATGTTCATTTATCTCAAAGAATTTTCTAATTTTCTTTCTGATTTTTTTCTTTGACTCATTGATGTTTATTTTAGGAATGTGTTTTTTAACTTCCCAATATTTATAAATCTTCCAAACTTCCTTCTGTTATTTAAAAGTTTATTTATTTATTTAAAGGATTTTTCTTTATTTATTTTATATAGAAAGAGTGAGTGAATAAGGGTTTAGGGAGAGAGAGAGAATATCAAGCAGACTCCATGCTGAGCATGGAGCCTGATGCAGAGCTTGTTCCTACAACCCTGAGATCATGACCTGAACTGAAAACCAAGAGTTGGACCCTTAACTGACTGAGCCACCCAGATGTCCCTAAAATTTATTTTTTTATTTTTAAATTTACATGTAATGAACAGTGTTATAAACAGTGTTATAGTAGTTTACAGGTATAAATATAATGACAACAATTTTCTACATTACTCAGTGCTCCTTTCAAAAAAATTTTTTAATTTTTAATTAACATAATGTATTTGTTTCAGGGGTATAGGTCTGTGAATCATCAGTTTTACACAATTCACAGCACTCACCATAGCATATAGTCTCCCCAGTGTCCATCACCCAGCCACTGCATCCCTCCCGCCCCCACCCCTCCACTAACCCTCACTTTGTTTCCTGAGATTAAGAGTCTCTTATGGTTTGTCTTCTCTGGTTTCATCTTGTTTCATTTTTTTCCCTTCCTTCCCCTATGATCCTCTGTCTTGTTTCTCATGTTTCTCATATCAGTGAGATCATATGATCATTGTCTTTCTCTGATTGACTTATATTGCTTAGCATAATAATCTCCAGTTCCATCCAGGTTGTTACAAATGGCAAGTTTTTTTTTTTTTTTTTTTTGGTCGTTGTCGTCATTATCATCATTATCTTCTTCTTTTTGGATAGCTGCATGTATTTTTTTTATCCACTCATCTGTTGATGATCCATTCATCTCTTTCTATAGTTTGGCTATTGTGGATATTGTGCTACAAACATTAGGGTGCACATGACCCTTCAGATCACTACATTTGTATCTTTATAGTAAATTCCCAGTAGTGAAATTGCTGTGTCATTGGGTGGTTCTATTTTCAACGTTTTGAGGACCCTCCATATTGTTTTCCAGAGTGGCTGCATCAGCTTGCATTAGATGCCTTTTATTTCTTTTTGTGGTCTGATTGCTGAGGCTAGGATTTCTGGCACTATGTTGAATAGCAGTGGTAATAGTGGGCATCCCTGCCATGTTCCTGTCCTTAGGGAAAAAGCTCTCAGTTTTTCCCCATGAAGGATGATATTCGCTGTGGATTTTTCATAGATGGGTTTGATGATACTGAGGTATGTACCCTCTATTTCTATACAGTGGAGAGTTTTAATCAAGAAATTTCACTGTACTTTGTCAAATACTTTTTCTGCATCTATTGAGAGTATCATATGGTTCTTGTCTCTTCTTTTGTTAATGTGATCTATCACGTTGTTTGATTTGCAGATATTGAACAAACATTGCAACCCGGGAATAAATCCCACTAGGTTGTAGTGAATAATCCTTTGAATATACTGCTAGATCCTATTGGCTAGTATTGTGGTGTGAATTTTTGCATCCACGTTTATCAGGGGTATTAGTTTGTAATTCTTCTTTTTAGTGGGGTCTTTGTCTGGTTTTGGGAGTCAAGGTACTGCTGGCCTCATTAGCCAGCATGCTGTGGGACCCATTTTGCACCACGAGTTTGTGAAATCTGGATTAAAAAATTACCTCCTCAGTGTTTTCTCATGCAAACTTTCTTCTAGCATGTGATATTGAGTAAACTAAAATAATTTTCAGCTTTTCTCAATTAACATTTTGGTAGCATACTTCAGAGTGATGTTATCTGAGTTAAAGTAGTTTTAAGTACATTAAATGGATCTTTTACACCACATCACTGTGAACACATTGGGGAGGTGTGCTTTTTTGGGAAAACTCAAGGTGCTAGATCCCTGATTCAAAGAGTTTGGAATGAGTTTGGAAGTTTCCCTTCCATTTCTATTTTTTTGAAACAGCTTCAAAAGAATAGGTATTAATTCTTCCTTAAATACTTGGTAGAATTCCCCTTGAAAGTCTTCTGGTCGTGGACTCTTGTTTGTTGGGATATTTTTGATTACTGCTTCAGTTTCCTTGTTGGTTGTGGGTCTGTTCGTGTTTTCTATTTCTTTCTGTTTCAGCTTTCGTGTTTCTACATTTCTAGGAGTGCATCCATTTCTCCCAGAACACCCAATTTGTTGGCATATATTTGCTCATGATATGTTCTTATAATTGTTTGTATTTCTTTGGTGTTGGTTGCGATCTCTCCTCTTTCAGTCATGATCTTATTTATTTGATCATTTCTCTCTCTTTTTTTTTTTTTTTGTTTAAGTCTGGCCAGGGTGTTATCAATCTTAATTTTTCAATGAAACAGCTCCTACTTTCTTTGATCTGTTCCACTGTTGTTTTGATTTCAATTTCAGTGATCTCTGCCCCAATCTTTATTAATTCTCTTCTTCTGCTGGGTTTAGGCTTTATTTTCTGTTCTATCTCTACCTCCTTTAGATGTAAGGTTAGATTGTATATCTGAGATGGCTTGTATTGTTATATAGTTTCCTCTTAAGACCACTTTTGCTGCATTTCAAATGTTTTGAATAGCGTTTTCATTTCATTTGTTTCCATGAATTTTTAAAACTCTTTAATTTCCTGGTTTACCCATTCATTTTTTTTTTCTTGTAGGATGCTCTTTAGCTTCCATGTATTTGAATTCTTCCCAAATTTCCTCTCATGATTGAGTTCCAGTTTCAAAGCATTATGGTCTGAAAATATGCAGGGAATGATCCCAGTCCTTTGGTTCTGGTTGATACCTGATTTCTGAGCCAGTATGTGATTTATTCTGGAGAATGTTCCATGTGTATTTGTTGCTTTAGGATGGAATGCTCTGCATATATTTGTGAGGTCTAGCTGGTCTGGAATTTCCTTCAAAGCCTTTGCTTCCTTGATGCTCTTCTGCTTATATGATCTGTCCATTTCAGTGAGTGAGACGTTAATGTCCCCTTTAATATTATTGTCTTATTATCAATGTATTTCTTTAATTTTGTTACTAATTTGTTTATATATTTGGCTGCTGGCATGTTAGGGGCATAAATATTTAAAATTTTTAAATATTCTTATAGAATTTCAGTGATATAGTGTCCTTCCTCATCTCTTTTTATAGCCTTTCACTTAATATCTAATTTGTTTGATGTGTTTGGTGTAAAGATAGTCACCCCAGCAATCTTTTGATGTCCATTAGCATGGTAAGTGGTTTTCCACCCCCTCACTTTAAATCCAGAGGTGTCTTTGTGTCTAAAATGAGCCTCTTGGTATGCCTAGGTGGCTCATTTGTGTAAGTGTCTGCCTTCAGGTCAGGTCATGAGCCTAGGATTTTGAGATCAAGTCCTACATCAGACTCCCTGCTCTAAGTATGTGTGTACTTGTTGAAATATGTCTTATGTGACACTTGGAAAAAATGGTTCTTTTCATGGGTGGGATTTTTCTGGGCACTGCTCTCCCAAATATCTTACCCAGTCTACCAGTTTGATAATGTTGGGTTGTATATTTGCATATACACATGCGGTGGGTCATTTGAAGGAGATAGTCAGAATTTTAACATATATTTTACCTGACTTTGAGGTTATATGATTTCCTTTTTCTTTTTTACAGTTTTTTCACCTTTTTAGTTTACTTGGAACATTAAATACACTTATGATTAGGGGAGAAAACAATACATTTTAAATAGGTTTCTTCTGAGAGGAATCACACATTCAAAAATACCAGGCACTTTACACTTTTGTATGAATTACCCAATCATATTTTATTCAGGGAACAGGTTTTGATATGGGACAAGGAAGAACTCTTTTCAATTCTCAGATTTTGAATGGGTAGAGATGCAAGAGTGACTCATGGTGTTAACTTTTAGGAGCAACCAAGACCCCAAGAAAGAGAACATGGGGCTCGGAAGAAAAAAAACCAACAACCCAGAGGTGTCTTGTGCCTCAGTTGGTTGGACAACTAACTCTTGATTTCAGGTCAGGTCATGATCGCAGGGTCCTGGGATCCAGCCCCACATGAGGATCACTGCCCAGTGGAGAGTCAGCTTCTCTCCTTCTCCCTCTTTCCCTGTCCTTCCCCTGCTAGCATGCCTTCTCTCTCTCTAAAATAAATAAATTTTAAATCTCAAAGCCAAAAAGAAGAAAAAAATCCAAAGACTTACCAAGGGCCCATCTTATTTATAAAGATATGAAGCTTTACCCTTTTATAAGATTCAAATTCAGAAAAAATTGGCAGATGTGTAGGAAACACATACTTATTCAGAAAGCTCTAGCAATGATTATTATTGTGATTTTGAAAGTTTACCACAAAGCCCTTCTCTCCTAGTGTTTTGAATACTTTATTATTTTTATTATGTCATTAAAAAAAAGATAGTTGAACATGGTTTTGAATTTTCTTGAAATTCTTCTTTTATTTTTCTGTGTTTAAAATTGTTGTCCACGCTGATGGATTTTGAAGTCACTCCTCTTACTCAATGGTTTTCAAAATGGAGCTTTGGATCAGTATCATCTGCATCACCTTGAAAATGTTTAGAATTCAAGTTTTGGGATCCACTGTAGACCTACTGAATTAGAATATTTAGAGTTGGGCCTAGATGTTTGTTTCACAAATCCTTCAGGAAATTCTGATGAAAGTCAAAGTCTAAAACTATTGGTCTAGAGGTCAAAAGTAATAAAATGTAGATAATAGATAAATAATAGATCAATAATAGGTAACTATGAACTATTCTGAACTTGTGATATACATACATACATATATATGTACACACATATACATATATATCTCCATGTATGGGTACATGCAAACATATACACATATACATATACAGACATATATCTATATAGAAAAAATAGAAACAAGAAAAAATAAGGATGGGAGGTTAACATTGGTATTTCATAAACCATTGGACATGATGATTAAGCCCACATTTTTTAAAAAAATTTTCTTTGGATAAGGTTTGTTTCCTTCCTTCCTTCCTTCCCTTCTTCCTTCTTTCTTTCTATTAGTGATTTGTCAGTTGCATATAACACCCAGCGCTCATTACCTCGAGTGCCCTCCTTCATGCCCACCACCCAGTTACATGTAGTTCTCCTCCAGCAACCCTCAATTTGTTTCGTAGAGTTCACCATCTCTTATGGTTTGCCTCCTTCTCTATTTTCATCTTATTTTATTTTTCCTTCCCTTCCCCCCCATTCACCTGTTTTGTTTCTTAAATTCCACATATGAGTGAAATCATATGGTATTTGTCTTTCTCTGACTGACTTATTTCATTCAGCATAATACCCTTTAGCTCCATCCACATCATTGCGAATGGCAAGATTCCATTTTTTTGATGGCTGAATAATATTCCTGTGCGGGGGTGGTGGTGGTGTATAAAACATCTTTAACCATTCATCTTAAGCCCACATTCTTGGAAAAAACAGAGCAGAAATACATGAAAAATAATGAATAAATTTGTCAAGAAAAGTCCCAGAATTCTAGTAGTGCTCCATTAAAGAAACGACTCAAGGCAAAAGAAAATAATCATTCAAAATAATCTCCATTAGTAACAATAATTTAAAAATAACCATTATAAGCCTGTGGCTTCACAAACAGTTCTATATGGTGCTGATGATGTGTTGTTTGTCAGGTTTCACTTCCTGCTCTGAGAATGTTAAAAGTCATTAAGGGCACTTGTGGGGGGCGGCTATTTGAGTTGGGGGCTGGCAGGGACAGAAGTGGTTGAGGAAAACAAGAGCATGCGTATGACAGCGTGTCTACTCATCTGTTTCAAAATGCCACGTGGGTGTGCCATGTTATTCAGAAGCGATCACGGGGTGTTGACTTCAGCCTTCACTGTCCACATGAGGTTCTCACTTTGGAGCTTTCTGTGGTTCAGAGATGAATCCATGCTACCACTTATATTACTTTTTTCCAACATGCGAAGGTGACAGCATTTGCTGAAATCATTAGAGTCTGTCTTTTAAGGAGTAACTTGGTTTCAAGTGAGTGTTGGTAATTAGCAATTACTCACTCATTGGTGACAAGTGGTTAAAAGAATTCTTTACAAACATACATTTGCATAATAAAAGTTTCTCCAGAGTTAGAATGTGCTGCTAGTTAGTACAAAGTGTTGGGGGCTGAAAAGCAGACCTCCAGATGTGCTTTCCTGCAGTCTATCTTAGTTATTCAGAAAGTCTGAGGGATTCATATCCTCAATTCTTCTGGATCTTACCTACTTATTTGTACTTTCAGGTAAATAGCTGTACTGGTGAGGGCAGTAAATTCATGAAATCATTCAGTTGTCTGTGCCAGGTGTTGTGCAATTTGCTAGGGATACTGCAGTGAACAAGATAGTAGCTTGCATACAGTCTAGCTAGCTGTCTTTGTGGTTTCACAGTAATAAGCTGAACTCCATGCCTATCCTGAAATACTGTCAGAGGAGGTATGGTGTCATGGTTTAATACAGTCTTTGGATTCATAGAGCAAACCTGGTGCAAAATCTATTCCTAATGCATCAAAGCCTCAAAAAAATAATTTAACCTTCTTACATCCAGCTTCCTTATGTGTAAAATGGAGATAATAGCAGTGTGAAGATGTAAGCCTATTAGATATTAAAGGAAATGATATATGTAAGAACTCAGCACTGTGTGTAATGCATAGTAAATCCTCAATAAATAACAGGTAGTAGTATGATTGGACACAAGCATGGGGGACAGGATAGAGATGAATTTGCAAAAACCCACCACTGTTATTAAAAAGAACACTAGAAATGATACCATCAATAGACATTTTTTAATCTTATGTGCCAAAGACTACAATTTGGGTTCGTATGGATAGATGACTTCCCTATACTTTAAGAAAAAGTTTTCTTATAGTGATGGAAATATACATTAAGAGAATTAAGCCTAAATGTAGGGGCTCTGTTTAAAAATTGACAAATATATATGAGAAAATCTCAGCTATCTGGTTCTGAACTACCTGCTTCTGTTTGAAAGGGTTGTGGAAGTTGTTGGTTCACCTTTTTTCTCTTAAGATGAAAAGTTGAGAAATGTTTATGGTATAAAAAATGTTTAGTTTCCTCTCTGGTTCAATTCCCTTTCTCTTCTCCCTTAAGTAACTATATGTCAGTTTTGGTATTTTCATCCAGGAATAATATGTACATAAGCAAACTCATTCCAAATATTGACTTATATTTTTATTATTAAAAATATTTTTACTTATCATAAGATACATAACATAAAAATTACCATCTTAACTTTAAGTACACAAATTAATAGCATTAAGTATTTTCATATTGTTGTATATGCAATATCTAGAATTTTTTCATCTTCCAAAATCAAAACTCTGTACCCATTAAACAACACTTCCCTAACACCCTGTCCTGCACCCCAGCCCTTAGCAATCATCATTCTACTTTCTGTTTCTATGGGTCTGGCTACCTTACATACTTCATGTAAGTACAATCATATAGTACCTTTTGTGTCTGTGTTAGCTCACTCAACATAATGTCTTCAAGATACATCCATGTTGTAGCATGTGTCAGAATTTCCTTTCTTTTTGAAGCTGAATCGTATTTCATTGTATGCATATAGCACATTTTGCTTATTCTTCCATTTGTTGATTGACACTTGGGTTTCTACCACCATATGACAATTGCAAATAATGCTGCTATGAATACAGTTGTAAGGATATTTCTTTGAGGCCTTCCTTTCAATTCTTTAGGGTATACATATAGAAGTGGAATTTCTTGATTGTATCATAATTTTATTTTTCTGAGGACTCATTACTTTAAATAGACTTAATTTTTGAGCAGTTTTAGGTTTACAAAACAATTAACTGGAAAGTACAGAGCTCCCAATTATCCCCTCCCTCCCCCAGTTTTCCCCTCAATTAACATTTTGCATTAGTTTTCCCTTTTATTAAAATTTGTTACAGCTGATGAGCTAATATTGATATATCACTACTAAGTAAAATCCATAGTTTCCAATTGCACTATGATCTCACTTCCTTAAAATCCCTGGTGCTATATTTAAACCTACCTCCCTCCCTCCTCATAAACCCCGGGAACCACTGATATTTTTAGTGTCTCCACAATTTTGCCTTTTGCAGAATGTCATGTAGTTGGAATCATAAAAAAACAACTTTCAGGTTTTTTTCATTCAGAGATATGCATTTAAATTTTCTCTCTGCCTTTTTGTGGATTGATAGCTCATTTCTTTTTATCGCTGATTAATATTCCATTGTCTGGATGTACCACAATTTGTTTATCCATTTGTCTGTTAAAGGATATCTTGATGTTGGCAATTTTGACAATTATAAATTAAGCTGCTCTAAACATTCATGGAAAGGCTTTTGGGTGGATATAAATTTTAAACTCTGGGTAAATATCAACTCCTTTGGGTAAATATTAAAGAACATGGGGATATAAATTTTCAACCTCTTTGGGTAAATTCCAAGGAGCTGATCATATGGTAAGAGTATATTTAGTTTTGTAAGAAATTGCTAAAGTATCATCAAAAGTGGCTGTAAACATTTAAAGAAGAGTTAATATCTATTCTTCTCAAACTATTAAAAAAATTAGAAATGGAAAGAAAACTTCCAAATTCATTCCACGAGCCCAGCATTACCCTGATTCCAAAACCAAAGAGTCAACTAAAAAAGAGAAGTACAGGCCAACATTCCTGATGAACATGGATACAAAAATTCTCCACAAAATACTAGAAAACTAAATCCAACAGTAATCAAAGGAATCATTCACCATGATCAAGTGGAATTTATTCCTGGTCTGCAAGAGTGGTTCAGTATTCACAAATTAATTATGATACACTTCATTAATAAAAGAAAGGATAAAAGCCATATGATCTTTTCAATAGATGCAGAAAAAGCATTTGACAAAGTACAACAACGATTCATGATAAAAACCCTCAACAAAGTAGGGTTAGAGGGAACATACCTCAACATCATGAAGACCACACATGAAAAACCCAAATCTAATATCATCTTCAATGGAGTTTTTCTTGTTCCTCTTCAGTCAGGAACAAGACAGGGATGCCCACTCTCGTCACTGTATTAACCATTTTGCATTCTAATGAGCAATAATGAGAGTTCCTGTTGCTTCACATCTGTGCCAACATTTGGTATTGTCAATGTTTGGGATTTTAGCCGTTCTACTAGGTGTGCAGTGGTATTTCATTGTTTTAGTTAGTAATTCCCTAATGACATAGTGTTGAACATAATTTCATATGCTTATTTGCCTTCTCTATATCTTTGGTGAGTGTCCATTCAGTATCTCACTCATTTTAAAAATTAGGTGTTTGTTTTCTTACCCTTGAGATTTAAGAGTTCTTTGTCTATTTTGGATACCAGTTGTTTCTCAGATAATTCTTTGCAAAGATTTTCTCCTCCCCTATGGCTTTTCTTTTCATTCTCCATTAATGGTGTCATTTGCATAGCAGAAGGTTTTAATGTTAATGATGTCCATTGTCGGGGACTGCCTCTGGCTGGGAAAGTCCCCACCATTAAAAGATGGCGCTTGGCTCACTGCCAGCAAAATACGCTGCAAGTAAACAACAAACTTTCTGGTGAAGCCCGCCTAAAGGAGGACATAGTCATTGGCTGTTTCAAATTTAATCGGCATAGTAACAAGACTCTCATTGGCTCTCCCCATTGCTTGGCCCCTTATTGGTCACCCTGCTGCATATAAGCTAAGGAAGTTGACAAAATAAAGAGGAATGAAGCATTAACACCATGCCAGGCTGATTGTCGTTCTTGCCGGCCGAGGGCAACAGTCCATTTTACCAATTCTCTCTTTCATGGATCATACTTCTGTTGTATATAAGAAGTCAGTGCAAATCCCAAGGTCATCTAGATTTTTCTCCTGTTATCTTCTAGGAGTTTTAAATTTAGTGTTTTACATTTAGGTCTATGATCAATTTTGAGTTAATTATTGTGAAACGGGTAATGTCTGGGTTTAGATTTATTTTATTTATTTATTTTTGTGTGTATGGATGTTCCGTTGTTCTTGTACTGCTTTTTGAAAAGATTATTCTTTGACCATTAAATTACCTTTGCTCCTTTGTCAAACTTAATAAACTTATATTTGTGTGAGTCTATTTCTGGGTTCTCCATTCTGTTCTATTGCTCTATCTTTTCATCAATACTGCACTGTCTTGATTACTGTTGCTTTATAGTAAGTCTTGAAGTTGAGGACTGTCAGTCCCATGATTTTGTTCTTTTCTTTGAATATTGTGTTTGTTATTCTGAGGCTTTTGCCTTTCCAAATAACCTTTAGAATCAATTTGTTGATAGCCACAAAATAACTTGCTATAATATTGGTTGGGATTGCATTGAATCTATAGATCAAGTGGGGGAAGAAATGACATTTTAACAATATTGAGTCTACTTATCCCAGTACATGAAACTTCTCTCCATTTGGATCTTCTTCGATTTCTTTATAAGGGTTTTATAATCTTCCTTATGTAAATCTTATATATATTTGTTAGATTTACATATAACTATTTCATTCTTTTTTGGTGCTAATATATATGGCATTGCATTTTAATTTGAAATTTCAATCTTTTATTGTTGGTCAATAGGAAAACAATTGACTTTTGTGTATTAATCTTATATTCTGTAACCTTGTAAATTGTTCATTAGTTGCAGGATTTTTGTTGTTGTTGTTGTTGTTGTTTTTGATTCTTGGGCTTTTTCTACACAAACAGTTATGTCATCTGCAAAAAAATCAGATTTTTTCCCCTGTTAGTATACTTTACTTTTAATTTCCTTTTCCTATTTTATTATATAGCTGGGATTTCTAGGACAGTGTTCAAAGGAGTGATGAGAGATGACATCCTTCCCTTGTTCCTCATCTTAGCAGGAAAACAGTTTCTCACCAACAAGTTTTTCAGTAGTTTTTTGGTAGATGTTCTTTATGAAGTTGAGAAGATTTCCCTGTATTCCTAGTTTCCTGTTTTTTTTTTTAATCATGAATGAGTGTTAGATTTTGTCAAATGGTTTTTCTAAACACCTACTGAATGATCATATGATTTTAGACTTCCAGTTGTTTTTCTGTTATTGATTTCTAATTTAATTTCATTATGGTCTTAGAGCATACTTTGTATATAATTTCTATTCTTTTATCTTGTCATAGTTTGTTTTATAGCTCAGAATGTGGTCTATCCTGGGGAATGGATCATGTGAGTCTGAAAAGAATATATATTCTGCTTTTGGTGGCTAAAGTAGTTTATCCATGTCAATTAGGTCCTCTATAATTGATGGTGGTGTTCTATTCAACTATGCTAATGATTTTCTGTCTGCTGAATCTGTCAGTTACTGATAAAAGAGTGGTGAGGTCTCCAACTATGATAGTGGATTTGTCTATTTTCTCCTTGAAGTCTGTTTTTTTTTAATTAATATAGCTACCCCAGCTGTTTTTTTTTTTTATTAGTTTTAGTGTGGTATGTCTTTCCCCACCCTTCACTTTTAATCTGTCTGTGTCTTTATATTTAAAATGGGTTTCTTATAGCCAACATAAAGTTGGGCCTTGTATTTTTAGCCCTCTTGACAATCTCTCTCTTGTATTTGGTCTCTTTCTTTTATTTAGATTATTTACATGTATTGTTGTTATTGATATAAAACTCTTTATTACCTACTTTTTCATGAATATTATCCACTTTTTCCATATGAATTCTTAGTATATTAATTGTAGTTGTTTTAAATTCCTGGTCTGATGATTTCAACATTACTTTTTTTTTTTTTTGGTCTTTCAATATGCCTTCTAAGTTTTTGTTAAAAATGGACACAATGTACTGAAAAAGAAACTGGTACTACTTCCAATGTCCATTTTTGGTCCTGGGATTCTGCTTCAATAAGCTCTGAGTCTCTGTAGCTGCCTATCAGTCTCCAGTCTGAGGAATTTGCCCTGTGACCTCAATTTTCTGGTGGATCTAAAAAAGCTATTAATTTTCAGTTTGTTAATTTTTTGCTCCTTATTGTGAAAATGGGGGTGTTGACTTTCAAGCTCTTCACATACCGGAGTAAAAACTGGAAGCCTTCCACCTATTACTGCAGTTTTGGCAAGATGAATAAACAGAATTTGTTGCTAACAGATACTTTTATGATATAAAATGTTACTTGGACCATTGTCTTGAATTCATTTGTCATTGACTGGTATAAGGTCTTCTCAGAGGAACAGAGGCCAGTGACACTATGAAGCAATACACAGAAATCCAATGACTTGGAGCATGTTAACAGATTGCAAAGTAATAATTACTTCCTACAACGTGAAGCATTTGATCCTGGAGATAAGAGCTCCGGTGGACTGCTTCTGGCTTTTGAAGAAGGAGGAAAGAGAGGGAATTATTTTTATTATAGGAACAGCAAATACAATTTTTTTGAAAGTATGCATTCAGATTTGAGCAGTCTATGGATGAGAAAGACTTGACTACCTCAGAGTAAAAAATAGGACAATCTCTTTTTTAGTATGGCACTATATATTGATTAGATAATGTATACAATTACATGTGTTAATAAAGTAGAAAAGTGTATTTATTTACTTATAATTTAAACTTAATTTTTTTGACGAGGTAATGTGACAAGTTCAAAGGAACAAAGGCCTGTGATAAAATATCTCTTTGCCACTTCTGTTCCTGGTCACCAAGTCCTTGAAGTCAGCCAGGCTACCTGTGTGTACTTTTTAAGGCCATTCTCCACGTATAACAACACACACCTGTATACATATCATGTGCTAATATCCCCCACATTTATGTAAATGGTAGGATGCTGACACTGCTTTGTTTTTTCTGCTTAGGAATTAATCTTTGGAGGTATGGAAGTGAGGAAGGAGGCTAAGTGGTGCTGGGAGGCATCTGGTGTGTACAGTTGCAGTGATGTGGAGTACAAAGTAAGAACTTTGGGGGGGTGAATGTATCATCCATCTAATCATAATTTTCAGAAAGAAAAGAGACATTACACAGTAAATATGTACAGTAATTGTAATTTCAAAACATTAACCTTTTAATGGGAAAAAAAAAGTGATTCCTGTGATGGAAGACGTGTAGTAAGCCACAAAGATGAGCTTGAAAACCCTCAGTTGGGGTTTGGCACCAAATCTATGGACCGCTCATAGATCCGCACACCTCCTGATTGGACATTTTGCCTGGGCCTTCTGAAGTTTTGTAAAATGTTGATTTGACAACTCCTTTATAGAATGAGCACTGCTCTTTGCTTGGCTAAGTCTAAACTACTAATAACAATGTGGACCTTATCCCTCCGGCCACTGATGGCAAAGCATCAGTGAAATCCCACCCAAACTCTATATTCACAATGTTGGCATATGTGCTTTGTTTCTGGCTCTAAAATACTGGCAGGTAAGGAGAATCACAAACTATGCATGTAGCAGAGAATGAAGATGGGATGAGACTGGCCACGTGACTGGAAGAAGAGTAAGTCAGCTCAGACATCATGGGCTCTAGGAGGATGAGATAAGCCACATAAGTGGACAGCTCCAGGAGCTGTCCCCAATCTGACACCAGTACTGCCCAGTGCCCTCATCAGTTTCCTAATTCTGGCAGGTGAAGATACCATGCTGTGGCTCAGTACCTTGGAATTTAGAAAGAAACCTCAGTGATTTTCTGATTAATCTTGCCTGTTGTAAATCTTTGTAGGAGAATATGCAGCTGAAGCTAGAGTTGTATCAGCTGGGATAAATACTTAGATGTGACAACTGAAAATTAGCACTAGCCATCAGGATTTGGCTGTAGCAGGCATCCTGACCTGAGCAGTGTGGTCAAACAAGGGCAAATTACTTGGATCCACAGATGTCGCTGCAGGAGGCAGTTTGGCTAAGCAAAATTTTTTAACATTAGTGTCAGCTCAGCCATGAACACTTTGGAGCTAATTAAGGAGCAGAACCCAGCAAAATCCAGTATCCCTAAGGGTATCGGGAGAGCCTTTTGAATATGGACCCAAGGCCGTTGGAATGCTAAGGGCTCCCTGGCCTCTAGAACAAGGACTCCAAGAAGGGAGGCTGGCTGGGAAGGGGTTGCCAGGTCCTCCTCAGGGTGTGGATGAAATGAGACAGGCTAGGTTAAATTTGTTCTCCACAACAGCACTCTTCAGAAGTTAATGTGTGAAGAAACCATTTGGGAATCTTAAGAAATTACAGGTTTTGTTTCAGTGGGTCTGGGATCAAGTCTGCTACTCTGCATTTCTTTTCCTTTCTTTTCTTTCTCCCCCCTCCCTCCCTCTCTCTCTCTTTTCTCTTCACTTTTTTTTTTTTTTCTTTTGCTCTGCATTTCTAACAAGCTCCCAGATGATAGCCAAGCTTATGGTCAGAGATCACACTGAGTAGTAAGGCTTTTTATTAACTCTAAACCGAAACTGGCATTTATTTTCTTTTTTCTTTAAATCTTTCTCTTCCCACTGCCCCACTTACCTGCTTGCCTTAGAGACTGCTCCAAATCAGTGCATTCAGCATGTTTTCACTGTTACTTAAAGACCGTTTTGTATTCCATGGCATAGCTTTTCCTAATTTATATAATGAGCTCCCTGTTGGTGGATTGTTAGGTGGTTTCTCATCTCTGTCCTTACAAGCTGGACAGCAGGGAATAACCTTGTTCACATGTACACTGTATGGATGTATGAGAAGACGCAAGTTCAAATGAAAGAATGCATGTGGTTACACTTATATACAGAAAAGTAGGATTCTTTTAATTAGTGGTGATATCAGAGATCATACTTTTTTGACAGGCCGGTTTTATTTTTGACTCAGATTGAGCTGGCAGTCATCTGAGACCCTGTCATTTTTGCACGTGTTATTATTTAGCCACATTATCTTTCCCATCCTGATCTTGTGCAATTGTTTTTCTGAAATCCAAGTGTGGGATTGATTTACAGAGGCTGTTAAATTTCATTTGCTAACTTTAGACCATCATTCTCACCTGTCAAGGTGATTTTGGTTGTTGACTTTGGCATCTACTATTCTCCTCAGCTTTCCTGGGTTTATGTTATCTTCACATTTAGTAAGCATGTTAACTTCATTCATTCATTTTTTCAGCCAGTGACTGCTTATTGAGTACCCTATAATATGCCAGGCACTGACTCTTCCAAGCTCTGGGGATACAGTGGTGACCAAAACAGAAAGAAATCTCTGTTTTCCTGGAGCTTTCATTCATGTAGAGAAAACAGGCACTAAACAAAGATAAATTAGTTATGCATATGGTGTGGTAATTATAAGAGCCAAGGGGAAAAATAAAGCAGAGTGAGATACAGGAAGAGAGGAGGAGGAGATTTTGTAATTTTAGATGGGGGGGTGGTCAGAGAAAACCTCAGAAAAGTTGACATTTCAGTAGAGATCTGAAGATGTTTCTATCTAATTCATTAGAAAATAAGGTGAAAATAATTCTTTGATCTGTCACGAGGAACCTCCCTATAAGTTGATGTTAATCCCATTAACTCGTTCCTTTGGGGTACAACTGACTAATCCATTGAAACTCTCTGTAACTTAAGTATCTAGCTTGCATTTCTCTACAATGCTTTTAAGGACATTTTGAGACATATTAAACCTGGGTATTTAGCATCCATGGCATTTCCCTGATCCAGGCTAGTCAAACTCTTATATAAGGAAAACGAGTTTAATGTGAAAGACTGTTTTTCTCTTGTCAACTTGGATTACCTCTTAGTCATTAGCAAGCCCCATGAGTGAGTGGTGACAGCAGCAGAAGGAGGAGACCGAGTGGCTTATGGGACATTTTCTATCCTTATGGACCTCAACCATAAAGCACAGGTGAAAACATTCAATTCTCTGGGCAGTATTGTGGGAAATTAAACTTTTTCCTCAGGAAACTTTGCCAAATGTAATTCTGAATGACAAACCACTTCTTTGGCTCCACCATTACAGTCCAAAACCTAAGTGTGCCTCTTTAATACCATCTCTCCAGGTTCTTTGGGCACTATTGGGGGGGGGGGCAGGGGGGTTTAGGCTTTCTGAAGGCCTGGGCTCCTCTCCAGGTGCACTGCTGTTATCTTCAAACTTACCTGCAGGCTGCACTGTTGCCACGATTATCTTTTAGCCCGTACACAGGGCTGTGCATGAACAAGTTGGGTGGAGGTTTTAGGTAGATCCTGAATTCTTACAGGAAACAAAGAAAACACGTGAGGTTAGCTATGTATTCCAATAATAAGGGTAAAGCCAAGTTCCTTCCTTTGGTCCCCAAAATGTGTGTAAGCTCACTTCTTGACTTCTCTGGCCTCCATTCCTTCATTTGTAGATCAGTGGACTAGACTAGATTATTTCTAATTAATTCTCTACCACCAAAATTCAAGTTCTCTATATTCATTTATTTTTAAAATTTATTTGATCTTTTAAAAGATTTTATTTATTTGAGAGAGAGTGAGAGAGAGAGCATAAGCTGGGGGAGAGGCAGAGGAAGAGAGAGAAGCAGGCTGAGCAGGGAGTCCTATCTCAGGACCCTTGGATCATGACCTTAGCCAAAGGCAAATGCTTACTTACCCAACTGAGCCACCCAAGCGCCCCTCTATATTCATTTAATTAGAAGTAACCAGGGCATCGATACTTTGGAATCCAAATTTCACAAAGATTTAGTCCATTGAAAAATAACATGTGCAGCACAAGAAGACAGTGATTTTGCTGACCAAGAGAAGCCTGGAATAGGACTAGAAATCAAGGATGTTCAGAGGCCTGACGGGAATAGGACTAGAAATCAAGGATGTTCAGAGGCCTGACGGGAGGCACAGTCCCAATTGGTAAGCCAAGGCTGGTGGGGTCAGAATGGAACGTTTTGATTTG
This sequence comes from Mustela putorius furo, assembly GCF_011764305.1. Lineage (NCBI taxonomy): Eukaryota > Metazoa > Chordata > Mammalia > Carnivora > Mustelidae > Mustela > Mustela putorius. Next base: position 1,686,929 of record NW_025421286.1, on the reverse strand, counting down.
GTGGGAGATTTAACACAGTGGCTACAACAATGAGAAACACAACAGCAGGAACTGAAAATCCCCACGGAGTCTGTGATCTGCAACAAACTGACCCACCTTCTTCTCCCCACACCCCCCACTTTCCTTCCTAATCCCCTGACACTATTCTAGGAGAGAATGTGCAAGAAATGTCTCCTTTCCGGAAAGCAAATTCATATAGTATTAGAGAGCCCCGGTGTCAGAATGGCCCTTTGTTCTGCTTCTTAATGACTAATTATGATGCTATGAGAAAGCTTATGCAACCCGGGCAGAGTGGGGCCCTCATGCCAAAGCTGCTGGAAGTGTGTAATCTTCAGAAAGCCATGACTGCGGCCTGCAGTTGCGTAATAAGTAATTACCGAAGCCAGCAGAGGCTTGCTTCTTATTACAGGCCCCAGGCTTTTACCCCCAGTAGCTTTACATGCTCGTTAATATTTAAACTGTCGAGTACTAAAAGAATATTTTGTAAGCTTCGGTCATGGTTGCAGAGTTCAGTGTGGGGCTAGAAACCGAGTACAGGCAGGGTAGGAGCAGGGTGCTGAGGAGGTCCCATCTGCTTTTCTAGAGAATTTTGGCCTCCTTCAAATGGCCCTGTGGTAGGTCTAAACGTTTCTCCTTTCCTATAGAAAAGTAAAAAAAAAAAAAAAGGAAAAACAGCTGTCCTGAAATCAGTTTTAGAAAACCAATTCTTTAAAAAACAAGTCCTCTGCAATAAACTATTATCTTTTAAAATAAGCCTCAAATATGATTTTAATTTTTAAAAGTGAGTGAGAAAAAATTCTCGTAGCTTCTGGTCAGCTACCAGAATCATATAAGGACGAAGCAAAGATATTTTATCTGGTAAAACCTCACATGCTCTCGCGACAAAGACTGACGGTCTAATCTGCCCCAGACGCCAAAGCTCTCCCTTGGAATTCTGATGGGCTCTGTGGCCTTTAGAAAAGAGAGCCTCTTGACCTCCACATGTCTGTCTCCTCTCTGCAAAGTCAGGGCAAGTTCTCTGTCCGTCTGTGTACTTTTGTGGCGCCTATCACTGTGGGATCTAGGCACAGAGACAAAAACTATCAGGCAAAATACAAATTTGTGTATTATGGGAGGAAATGCCGTCTGGCTTCCTGGAGTCACCCTTGGCTAACATTCAGTAAGGACTTTATCCCAAGGTGGTTTGCAAAGACCAAGAAAATGTGTGGACAAATCCAGCAGTCTGGTACTTCTTCCTTATTTTCATTTATAAAAGAGGTAACAAGGTAGTGTTTGTGAAGTATGGGGAAATGCTGAAGTTTTAAAATGTGTTAATACCTGTCTCCATCAAAACAAGTACATAGGGCTCATTCACTCAGAATCAGAAAGTGTTTATTGTCTCTCTCTTATCTGTTCCCCTCCCTCCTTCCTTCTTTTAGGCCTTCCCTTTGTCCTCTATATTTCTTTTGTTTTCTTTTTGTTTTCTTTCGCTTTTAGTGAACTTCATTTTTTTAAATTGTAAACTATGTAAGGTAATATCAGTTACCCAGAGGTAACATTACAATTAAAGTATTTCTCAAAATGTTTCCTAACATTTCCTCTGTATATAAGCATTCATACATCCAGACAAACTGTATACTTAAAGATCTTTAACATGAAGAGGTCCAGACAGTGTATTGTTCTGCAGCTTTCCCTGCCTGGCACTCAACAGACACCAAAACAGGGCGCAGACAGCCACCCAGTCGCTTCATGACTTCTTAGAGTCCGTTGTGTGGTTGTATCCTAATTAATTTAACCAGTTCCTTAAACTGGTATTAAAAGGCTTTTTCCAGTTTGGGGGGATTATAAGCAAATTTGTGGCAAACATGCTAACACACACACACTTTTTGGCACAGTTGAAATAGCAGATCCTTAGGATAAAGTTCTAACAATGGAATGGCTGGGTCACAGGGTTTGTGCATTTTACATTTTAATAAATATTGCCAAATTGCTCTGTAAAAAGATTGCACCAAGTTACAATCCCATTAGCACTGTACGAGCAACCTAGTTCCTCAAAACTTCACTAACTCTATTCTCTATCAGAATTTTACATGTTTGCTAATAGGCAACAAATGGTAAGTCCTTGTTGTTTTAGTTTGTGTTTTAATCATGAAAGATTGAACATTTTTTACATTTTATGGATTATTTGCATTTCTTTTTTGTGGAAACTATTTGATCTTGACCACTGTGCATTTGGGTTTTTAGAAATTTTAAAAACTGGTTTACAAAAGCTTTTATTTATCATTAGCCTTTATTTATCAGTGAGGTCACAAGTACGTTTCCTATTTGTCTGTTTTTTAAATGAATAGAAGTTTGCAGTATCTGTGAAGTCAAATTTACCTGCCTTTTCTTAGATAACATTTAGGGTTTGCACCAGGCTTCAGTGAGCCCTGCCTACATCAGGAAGACTTCAAGCACGTCTGTGCTTTCTTCTAGTGCTCTACAGGTTTTGCTTTTAGTAAATCTTTGTGATTTCACACATTTATTTTGGTGTATGGAGTGAGGTAGGGATTCAGTTTGAAGAATTTCTATTGGCTCTGTGTAGTTTTGCAAACCAACCTATTAGTAATAGTGACATACTGCTTAGTGAGGCTTTGGAAATGAAAGGACTCAGACAGGCTTTTTGTGGATTCAGGCAGGAACCTGCCTTGTTCTCTTTACTTTTTGGATCAAAGATTTGGCCCTTTCTCGGCCAGGAGAATACTTAGCTATACTTTGAAGGAGCCCTCAAACAGTAAAGAAGATGGCATAAGAAGATTAGGAGAAAAATGGAAAATTGAAAGGTTCTGGTAGGAAGTGAAAAACACAAATTTAAGATGAAGTTAGGGGTACCTGTGTGGCTTAGTCAGTTAAGTGTCTGACTTTGGCTCAGGTCATGATCCCAGGGTCCTGGGATCGAGACCCACGTTAGGTTCTGTGCTCAGTGAGGAGTCTCTCTTTCTCCCTCAGCTCTTCCTCCTGCTCACACTCCCTCTCTGTCAAACAAATAAATAAAATATTAAAAAAAAAGGCGAGGTTAATTGTTTAAGTGCATAAACCATAGAGCTAATAGGGCCTATTTTTACTTTAACAGTATGAGAGATGAAGACAGAGAATCGGTGGGCTAAAACACAATTGAGCAGATGAATCCTGTTTTTCTTTTATTCATCTAGCTCCGCTCAAAAAGGAAAGAAGAAATATACAACTTTTATGTTACTTGCATTGTAATGACATTTCTACATGAATTTTCTTGGTTTAACAGATAAAATTCTTAGGAGAAGTTCAAGAAATCTTATTGACTCTATTACTAGGTTTTCAGTGATCCTTTTTTCCTAAATATATTTCTTCTTTAAAGACCAAATTAATAATTGCACAATCAGTAACACCACAGGTTTGTGTTTCTTGGCATGAAGGATATGATATGCATGTTGGCAAAGACCAACATGACTTTGATTTGCAACATAAATAATATAATCCTGTAAATCAAATTCCAGGTAATTTAATTAAAAGATACTGAAGAACTCTCTCCTCCCCAAGTGCCTGTCTCATATAAACTGTGTAATTTGTATAATAATTTAAGTTGATTGATGAGGATTTGATTTCATCATTAGAGGCTAAGGGTATACTACCACTACTATTAATACTGATTATCATTTGTGCCATATACTGTACTGTAGTCAACAAACTTTTGTGTGTGTATGTACTCTAATTTAATCCTAATGCCTCCTATGAGCCCCACAAGACCAGTTCCATTACGTCCACTCTACAAATGAAGAAACAGAGGCTCAGAAGCTCAGATTGACTAAGTAGAATATAAGATCATACTACTATTGAGTACAGAGTTGAGACCTAACCCCAAACTATCTGGCCCCAAACTCCATGCTCTTCCCACAATTTCACAGTATCTCTTTCTGCAAAGACAGGTGCAGACACAATGAGAGGCAGAAAATTTTCCAGTGAAAGTTTTAATTCCGTATCAGCTTAAGGAATCAAGATCCACCATACCCTCTCTTCCCACCAATCCTTTCTCAGTTCTGCCATTTTCTTGTTGCTGTGGCACACTTACCTCTAAGGTTCCTAAGAGCCCCCAGCCCTGCCCCCACCCTGGTATTCCAACTATCCCCAAGAGAGCTCCCATGGAGCCCTGGGTGGAACAGGGAGCTTCTCCCAGGATGCCCACTGTTAGCTTCAGGCTGAAGTGAGGGCTTGCACAAGGATCAGGGGTCAGGGTAGGAGTGAAATAGGTCTGGCAGGAGTCCTTAGACCTCCATCCATCGACCAGGTGTGTGTGATTAGCTCCTGTTGACCCATCATATCTAAATTGTGACTGCCCTCCTATCTACCCTCATTAATTCTTTTCAAGCATCTGTAACCTCTCCTCTCTCCTCTTTTCCAGCAACACTTAAGACTGTTCAAGCTTTTCTTTCTTTTTTTCTTTGAAAGTAAGAATAATCTTCTCTGGACTCTTTTTCCAGATTTCCCCTAATCTGTCTTCTCCCAAGTCAGTGTTCTTTAGAGGAGCTATTCCAGTCATTGCTCCGGGCCCGCCCACTGTTGCTTTGCAGTGCTGCTGCTCCCACAGTCACTGCTCCTCTTGCTGGGAAGTCAAACCACATTATCCTTGATTTCCCTGCTCTATTTGGCCGTAATGGACACCTTCTGTCTTCATAAAACATGATTTTTCCTGGTTCTCATGATTCCACATTCTGCTGGTTCCCTCCCTTTCAGTTTCCTTTACTCACCTCTTAAATGTAAACATGACATACTTGGCTCTCATGTCTTCTTCTTTTGCTCAGGGACACTTCACTGTGAGTCAGAAGCTGTGTTCTCCCCGACTCTCTCCTGCCACATATATATGCATTTTGATATAGACGTAATTTGGTATTTTTAAAAATTTATTTATTTATTTTAAAGAGAGTGAATGGGGTGAGGAGCAGAGGGAGAGAGAGAGGGACTCTCAAGAAGACTCCCTGCTGAGCATGGAGACCAGCCTGGGGCTCCATCCCAGAACTCTGAGATCATGACCTGAGCTGCAATCAAGAGCTCACCACTTAAGGCACCCCTTAATTTGGTATTTCTGTGTATTTCTTTCAACCATTTCCCAAAGAAGTCTGTTACACCCCCAAATGAAGAACCCTAGCTCAGCTTCCTTGATGACACCATGTATTTCCATGATTGTACAACAATCTGTGTTGATGTTTCCCAACCTGCATCTCCAGCCCAGATCTTTCAGACATGTATATTTAACCATTTACATGCTTGCTTCACTTAGATGTCCTGTAGGCAATTCGAATTCACAATCTTCAAAGTCTAACTCCACACTGCACTCAGGGCCATGGCTAGCTCATTATGCTCATTTGCCATTGAGCAAATTACAAAAATATACTTTCCCCAAAACATTTTATTTTCATTGAGTAACAATTATAATTGACATACAAAATTGTTGTGACAAAAATATTGAAATATGAAAATATTGTGATATACAAAATTATCATAGTGTGAGTGGAACCCGCCTTTATTTGTGAATTGCCTTAAGTACTGAACAACTGCACACTCATAGTCCTCTTCCTCTTTCCACGTGTAAGCAGGATTAACTCCTTCTTGATGCTGTTGCTGCATGGGTGGTCTCACACCAGCCCAGTGTCCTCTCCATTACCCAGTCAGTCTCCCCATTATCCTCAGCATGCCGACCGAGGTCTATTGTGATCTGGCTTATATTTTCCTCCCTTTCTAGATTCCTTTTATTTTATACTGCAGGTTCTGCAGCTTATGTATGCAGACAATTTACTTTTCCCTGGATATGTCATGCAGTCTCTTGGCTCTCTACCCTTTTATATGCTGTTCCCTCCACCTGAAAACCTTCCCTTCTATTCTCTGGTCCTTACTAATGGTTCAGATTTCAGTGGAAGTATCCACTACTTCCAGAAAGCCCTCTTTAAATTCCCCGAGGTGTGGGAATGATGCATCCCTCCTATAGTCACATGGCATTGAAGACCTGCCTCCAGCATACAACTACCCTAGGTGCTGTACTTGCCTACTCAGTAAGGCCTGGAGGCCAGAGGTTGTATTTTGCCCTTGCTTCTCAGTCAGTGCTAGGTGCCTGGCACATAAGAAGCTGCTCACAAAGGTTGGAATTGAACAAGTTCTATGGAAGAACTTCATGTTACCTTGGGATTTCCTATTCTCATAATTCAGTTGGAAATACCTTATTTTATTGAAGGCAAACAACAGACAAAAAAGGCATAGATGTAAAAGAAAGATAAGGAAAAGTAAGGCATCCATTATTAAAAATAGCTTTGACCTGGGCCTGGGGCTCTGAAAATGCCAAAATGAGGTATGTCTGCTCTTCTAAGACCCTGGGTTGAAAGGATTGTGTCATTGATTGAGGCATTGAAAAGTTTCTCTCACCTCTTTCTCTCTCTCTCCCAGGATCAATTTTGGGTATAAACTCCCATTGGTGGAAATGTAACATTATGCTACTAGGGTCCTGGCTTATCAACTGTTCCTATTCTTAAGTAATAACAGTTATCTTTACATGGTACTTACTATATGTCAGGCTCTGTTCTAAGCACTGTGCATATAATAGCTGTTAACCTTTACAAGAACCTTGTGAGAGAACCACTATTATTTTCATTATTATTTCCATTTTATGAGTGAGGAAACAGACACAGAGAGGTTAAGTAACTTGCCCAGGGTTACAACAATAATACATGTTGAGCTGGGATTCATACCTAGGCAGTCTGGCTTTAGAGTCCATGCTTTTAATTACTATGCTACATTGCTTCTTAAACCTGAAGTTAACTCCTGAATTTTAAAAGTCAGCCCTAGACACAAGAGCTGCTTTGGGTTGAGGATTCCATTATGGGGGTCCTGTGACCAAGAGACCCAGTCCTCAGGAGAGAGCAAATCATGAGGTTAAGGCCAGTGCTCTATACCTGGGTCCCATGACTTAGGAATCCCCATTCCAGGCTCAGTGGTATGCTAGAACAGTCTGCTGCTAGTTTGGAGCATAACAGCCAATTGTTAACTACTCAAGAATGGTGAGTCTGGTGCTAGACTGCCGATGGCTTGAAATAAGCCATGGTAGGAGTATTTACACCACGGAAATTGGCAAACGTTGCAAATCAGAGATCATATTCCCAAACAGAGTCCTTCTGAAGAATCCCACTCCTGACTGTAGGAGCCTGATATGGACCCATAAGAGGGTGGGTTGGTTTATTTGTCTGTTGTTGTTGTGTATAATTTCCCAGGGCCTGCTTGAGCTGGATTAGATGAGTTTAGTTGCTGGAATCTCCATGAAGGCTTTTTTTTGAACGCATGGAGAGCCTCTCAGCCTAATGCACAATAGCCCAGAAATGCCAAGAAGTCAACACTCCCCTGTCTCAACAAACACCAGAACCTCTTCACCAATGGCTTCCTTGTCCCTCTGGTCATTAGTAGGATCTTTTTGAGGCAGGTATTTTATACAGCTCCTGGTATTTCCTTAAAGCTCTAGTTACTGCTAACTTGATAACCCTTTATTTGCTGCCTTCAGTTCACTGTCTCAATTCCTTGTCCCCCCCCCGATACTTCTTGCAGTGACTAAATAAATTTGTACTCCCGTTCTTCTCTGGGAGTGCATCTGGGGGCACCTCATCTAATAGGGGCTGAGTGACCATCCCTGGTGCTTGGCATGCAAAGGCAGGGGGGCCTGGCCAAGGAGCTGGGCTGCCTGCTCAGGCCTTCCTGGGTCTCCTGCTCTGTATTTCAGAGACTCCATTCCATGGCTTTTCTGGCCCTACTGTCCGATTTCATGGTGTTTTCCCTGTCTGCCCACTACACTCCTGCAGGTGCAGGTGCATTGCTGACTGCCTAACCCACTGGTTGTTTCTCCACAGAAGAACTTGCAGTGTCTAAAAGGCTTTCCCTCAATGAAAGAAGAGAGTGACATGAACTTATTATTGTCATTCTGATGCTAGCTGAAAGGTTCCCCCTACCCCCCAAGCTCAGAGTATTTATTGTCTTGGTCTCCATCCCTCCAGGTGGGCAACAGGAACTTTCTGAATGAAGTCACCAGTTCGCTTAGATGTGACAGTAACCGATATCTCTAGCAGAACATTTCAGAGAAGCAGTTTGTTTGAACTGGTTTGTTCCCTGGGTCTGGCAGGGAATAGAGATTTTGAGCTGATATGTTTGATTACAGTGATCCCATTTATCCTTTAGATTGCTTTTGACTTAGAGTTAAAGCCTGCCTTTGGCTACTGGGAGTGCTCAGTACTAACAGCACATGTTCATTCTCCAAAAGGGCAAAGAGAGCTGAAGTTGGATTGAGGAACAAGAACCTCAGAGCTGTGGCTGACCCAAGAGCCAGGCTGAGTCCGGAGGGGAGGGGAGGGCAGGGTATGGCTCCTTCCCAAGTCTCTATAATCCTGTTCTGTCCTGTATCACTCCCATTTCCCTGAAGCCTGAGTTCTAAATATAGACTGTGTATTTTGTTAAGCCCTTTGGTTTGCTTTCTAACTTCAGTAAAAAGATGTAAGTGGAAGAAAAAATGATCTGTCAAAGGAATTTAAAAGCAAATTTATTCAAGTACACAATGTGGTATTATTACATCCTAGAACAAAGGAAGAGTGACCACCAATGTGAAGGCTGATTGTGGCCAATGGGCAGCAGAACTTAACAACAAATTCACTGTATGAATTGAATTACTGCTACTTACCAGAAGTGTTTCATTTATACCCAGTACCTCTCCTAGTGAAGTACAGAAGATAAAAGTTAAGAGGCACCTGGGCACCAGTTAAGTGTCTGTGTTTGGCTCAGATCATAATCTTGGGGTCCTGGATTGGGCCCTGCATTGGGCTTCCTGCTCAGTGTAGAGTCTGCTTCTCCCTCTCCCTCTGACCCTTGTCTCCGCTTGTGCCCTTTCTGTCTCAAATAAATAAATAAAATCTTTAAAAAAAGATGACAAAAGTTAAGGTTGGCACCAGGAATTTTTCTGAAGACTCTGACATTTGTGTTTTCTACAGATGGATGGTATTTTGTGTATAGAACACGAGAACTCTGAGGCCAGAAAGCTGGTCTACTTGGGCCTTGCAATTAGTAAATGTGTGAGAAAGGGCAAGTTGTGTCTATAATGGAACAGTGATCGCATCCGTCTTCCGCTCCCCTTTCCCCATTTCTTTTTCTTTTAGTGGTTCTTATGCCCCATTTTTATTACATAACTCAATGGATTTAAATAGTAATACTTCAGACAGCAAAATAAGCCAGAGGGATGGTTGTGAGCTGGTGGGAAAAGTGTAGGGAGAGAGATCTTACCTGGCAGAGCATTTTGACTCCCTCCATAAATCACTCTGTGTGAACAACCAGCCGTTGGCCCTAGATAAGGACTAGGCCTTGATTTAGTTGAATCAACTATGACTAAAAGATCCACTAGTTTTGATTTCCTGTGACTCATTAAGAAAGCCCAATTGGACAAACTTTGTTTCAAAGGCCAAACCTGTGAACTCAAGCACTTTGACTCTGCCCATGGGCACAGAAGTAACTTGGGCCATCAGGCATCTCTTTTATAGTCACAAGTCATTCTGAGGTTACAAATTGGAAAATATGGGCTCAGATTTAACTTTACTGTATCCAAATTGGTCCATATCTTTTACTAACTTCAAACCTCTAAGTTCAAAAAGTACTTACAAGGCAGACACTAGAGTTGTGCACAGGAGTGGAGAAGGGTCAAGTCACAGCTCTTACCTTTCTTGAATTAAGCAAAGCCACTGCATGGACCAAAGGTTTTGCTTCAGCACAAATCCCAGATGAGCCACATCATTTTGCACTTAACAATGATGAAGTCTTTTATTGCATATATAAAATATCCCCAGAGGCTATTACTCAAAAGGGTTCAGCTAATAAATATGAGAACTAATAATTATCTTGTTTCAGATTGCTGACTTGTGTAACTGCTGTGAGGGGTCAAAAGTGTCCAGTTTGCTCAACATTTCCTCAACATTCTGACACTTGTGATTACAGAATTGGGGTGTAGGTAGGTGTCAGAGAGCAAAGGGAATAAATTATGCTTGTGGGATCTCTTTCATTTAGTATTGGTAGATGTATTTGATAGGTTTGGGCAGTCACATAGTCCTGGTAGTTCCCTTTTGGGTCTTTTGATGACCTCTCTTTTCAGGGGTATTAGGCTTTGATCCAGGTCTTAGAGTTGGCAGCACCCCCCAGGAGTTGCTTGGTGAATTAATCCAGGCTTCAGGGAGAAAGTAGGACTTCTTTTCCACTTGGGTTGATGGCTCATAGCCCCTTGGCCTTTCTCAGCTAACAGGCCAGGTGAAGAAAACAATTTGTCTAAATGTGGGAAGATCACATGTAGGGTAAGTCCTGGCATGATGTCTCTTTTCAATGGTGGTCCTTGAGATCATTCCCATGTTGAAGTGGAGTGGGCACCAATGCTGCCTTGCCCACAGTGGGAAGGGGACAGCTGAGGGCCATGTAGGACTTAAGAGGCACTGGAAAGTTTATCTTTCCTCAGAAAATATTCTCCTAACTAGTTCTAGTTAGCTGAAATTTGTAAATAAGTCTTTATTTCTTTTAACTTAAGCTGTTATTGGGAAATGTCACTAGTTTGGATCATATAATAAGTCTTAGCATTTACTCTCTGTGCATTTATTTTATAAGTCAGGGTGATTGAAGTAGAATGTACATACAGCAACATAGATTTTTTAGGTATACAGCATTGAGCTTTGACCAACATCTATAATCATGAAGCCACTTTCATGATGATGATGTAGATTACTTCTATCACCTCAGTAATCCCACGTGTTCCTTTAAGTTCCCCAATCCCAGCACCTGGTAAATACTGATCTGATTTCTGTCTCTTTTTCAGAATGTCATATATATAATTGGAATTGTATGGATGTAAACTTTTGGGACTGGTTCCTTCCACTCAGCTTGATATTTAGAGGGTCCCCTTGTGGATAAACTTAGTCTCATGCTTTTGTCACCCGGAGTAGCTATCCAAACCTTTGCTGGTTGTTTCCCAGAGAGGAGAGAGTTGCCTGTCACTGACTCTCTGTCACCGATGTGACACCCATGTGACATTTCCCCCCAGTTTCTGTGTCACCCATATCTTCCCACAGCACTGTGTGTCCAAGGAGGGCCAGGAAGAGGAGAAGAGTTCCCAAATGAAATGGGCAAGAGTACGAAGGCCATCTTGGCTGTCTTTAACTGTGTCTGCCTTGACTGCATAGAACCGTGAGAATGACAGATAACTTGACTAATGTGGGCAAAGCAGGACTTGGTTGGAAGGATTCTTCTAGAAAGGAGAAGAGCCAGGGTGCCTCCAGGGGTTTCTTAGCAGGAAAGAATGGACCATCTCACTGGGGACAGCAGGGACAAATTAACCCAGTTCATGTTTGGCCCTTGAATCTTATTGCTCCAAGTCCAGAGTCCTAGAGAAGAGAAGGCCTGCCTGGCCTGCCTTAAGCTGGAGAGCATAACACACAGAATAACACACTGTGGGGAGACGTGGCTCACCAAAAGAAAATCAGGGTGTTAGGACCAGGGACAGGTTATTCCCCTGTTGACTACCCCAGAAAAAAACCAGTTCCTCCAAATGAGTGTGGGTCTATCTGTAAGAATCGTGTAACTCTAGTCATTCATGCTTTCCCTGAGCCTGAGAATATACCTGGAAGATGCCCTATTAAGTAATAATAATTATTAGCATTTAGTTTCATATTTCTAGGGCTTTTCTCTAATTTCCAGATTTGCCTTCCTTTCGTGTCCCCATATTTATTTTATGTTGGTGTTTAACGTTATTATTTCCATGTTCTATTTGTACACACTTAAACACAGGTACGTTTTTGTATTAATTGAATTTTTAGGTTGCATTGACTTTGCTGCCCGGAGAATCGCCTTTGGCATCTTTGGACTTTGTTCTTAACTAAACAAATGAAGGGCTGATCTGATCCTCTCATCCCAGGATTTGAGCACTGGCCTGGGGGCCATCAAAGCCAGGAAAACAGCCCTAGATGCTTAGCTTATAATGAAACCTCTTGAGAATAGCTCAAACTCTCTCAGCCTTGCTTTCCCGACTGAAATAAGTATGCTGGTGTTTTATACCTAATTCTCAAATCTGGGATTTTGTGCAAAAATTATGTTGTTGAGAATGCAGTGGGGGAAAAATGTTATCGGAAATACATGTTATGATCCATTAGAATGACAAGTTGTATATATGCTCTGTACCCTGATGGTCTCCAATATGTTTTGCAATGTCTATAGTATTTCAATTATGTTGAATATTGTTAATATGAAACTTGTCTCTGAAATATATATTTGATCCCGAGTTGAAGGGAAGAGTTTAAGGGGAAGAAAAGGCATCCATTTGCACTGACATCTCTGACATTCTATACAAGTTTTCATGGCTGGGAACCATGGTATATTCTAGCTCAATCCCCTTGTCCTACCGAGTCTTAGAGGGATGACCCATTTTCCCAAGGTCACACAGCTGTGAGAGACAGAGCCAGAATTTAGACTCAGGTCTTCTTTGAGATTGCATTCTGAGTTCTTTTTTGAATTGACCACTTTTGTGATTTCGAGCATTACCAGACATATAACTACAGTGAGCACAGCCAGCCAAAGGTTGGGAAACTTTTCTACCTTTTCCCTTAATGGTTAGAAATTGGTGGTCAGAAACAACAAATACATGTCAAGGATGTTGAATATGTATATTATTTTGGGCTTCAAACAGATGTGATAAAAAAGCTCAGTTATGGCAAATCTTCTAAGTTGAACTTTTCCTGAAAAGAGCTGCAAAGAGGGTCCAGGAGTGGTAAGGGAAATGTGGTATTATGTTAATGTTTATGTTTGGCTGTAGTTCACCAAAAATGAAGGTCAATACAGTCCTCTCTTCCAGTCTGTGTGTAAGTTGGCAAATGACAGGAACAACATTTGCTTCTAATCACCCATCCATCTTAATAATGCCAAACAGATACAGTGCAGAAACTATTGCACAACAACCAGCATTTCATGACACTGGAATCTTTGCCAATTTGAAAGAGGACCTCAGATCTGGGGAGAGCTACATTTTTATGTTTTTGATCATGATCTTCTTAGAAGATACTTATTAGGGCCATTTGTTGACAACATTAAGAATTAACAAATTATGTTGTTAAAGCATAACAAAAGTTTAATGGTTTCATTAGAGAACCATAAAGTTTGCTATTTAAGAGAGAAATACTGTGGTATTTGAAAGCAGGAAATATTTACTGAAGGATACTTAGGGTCTAATTTCTGGAACCAAGGCAAAGCTCAGCTTATCTTGATCTAAAGAGTTAAAAAAAATAGTAAAATAGAGGAACAATATCCTTGTATGCTTGATCACCAACAAAGTCCCTTAATACCTCAGAAAGTTGTCAGTTATGTGTTGGATTGAGTTGGCATCTTTTAAAACTAAAAATGGAAGGAAGATAATTTTAAGAGGTTCTAGTTTCTTTCTCATGTAGGAAAGAGGCCATTTTTGTTATTTTGTTACTTTTCCTGGTATGGAAAAGTAGGAGAGGTGTGCATAATGGAGGGCCCATCTGTTAGTGCTCGTCACCAGAGAGCAGGTACTGCATTCTCTAGAGATCCTTCTTTCTCAACACAGAATTGTGCTTGCTATCTTCAGTAGGGGCAAGCACTTGGCACTCTGCAGAAGTGAGAGAAAGCAGTTGCCAAATTCCACTGTGGTAGCCATCTATCTAATCTATCTATACATTAAAGCTATCGGGTCTAACACACTTCCCATCCAGGTCTCTCAGGTGAGGTGTGGACATATTCTTCCAGGAAAGGACAAATTATGATGGTGGTAGTGGTGGGTGGCAAGGTCTTAGTAATAAAAGAAACTGTCTACCAGTTTGAGAAATCTGTCTACCATTGTAATAAAAGTGGCTTGAGACAATTATCTGAATAGTTCAACTCGGTTCAGGCCAAAGTATGTTTTGGTCTGAATTATCCAGATAATTGTGTTACAGTGGAAAGAATTCTGAACTGGGAGTTGGATCTTGGTTTCCACCAGGGTCTGCCAGAAAGCATGCTTAAGCTACTCTGAGCCTGTTTTCACATCTATAAAATTAGGGGTCTACCTAAGGGAGTCTATGAATTTAACTTAGTATCTTGTATGTGATCACACATCCCCTGGGGCAGATAAAGGCCCAGTTTGTGAAACTGGGCCACAATGGAACCAGAGTGGGCATAGGTAATTCTCCTTAAGGATGCTTCCAGCTCAGCAAGTTGCTCATGGAGAGGGTACCCATTAGCTGAGGGTGAGGCTTTCTCTGACTTCTTTTTTCCTTTTTCCTTTTTTCTCTTTTCATTTCTTTTTGAGAATTCCTATGGGATCAAGAAGCTGACTTAACAATTCTACAAGGAACTTTAGTTAGGCGGCTTAATTCGTAAGCTAAGGGACTTGGAGTGAGCCATCACCCTTGATGACTGAAGTTTTCACTGCCCAGGCACACACACAGGCAAAGAGATGGGTGGAATGTGGGCCTCCGGGCACAGGACCACGGCACCCCCGCCACCCAGGCCCCATGCCTCCTGTATTCAGGAGAGTCCTCTTCTACAGTAGAAAGCAGGTTTTAGATTTATCAGGATGTTGCGTATCGCTTCGCAGAGAATTTTTCAGCTCCTCAAAACGGAGGACTTGATCCGTGGCTGTGGGGAAGGCAGATGGGGGTAGGTCCCGCACTTGTAGGAGGAGGCCCCGCTGGACTGGGCTTTGCAGTTGTGCACTTCTCTCTCCGCGTTTGTCCACGTTGGTCTGGAAGGGGTTCTTCTGAGTCGTGGAGGGGTGAGTAGAAAAGGCACCGCAAAAGTGCCAACGCAGGGGCAGAAGAGGGGATCTTTGAAAACTGACCCATGGAGCCCTCGGCCCACATCTCTGGCTCCTCGCAGGCCTGACAGGTATCAAAGGGCGTTTCCCAAACCAAACAGACTCCCACCCCCACCCCAGGGTCTGCGCGCTAGGCTGCTGGGTGTTTGCACAGGTGGGCCGGCCCCGCGGCAGGCAAGGGTCGAGCGGGGGTGGGGGTGGGGGAAGGGCGGGCCATGGGAGAGGGTGGACTTAGCGCAAGCACTGATTGAACTTAGTCGCTGAGGGCCGGGGTCTCCTCCGCGAGATGCGGTTCTGGTGGAACTGGGGTATAGCTTGAACTAAAAGCGTCCTCGCAACTTTCCACTTTCATTTCGAAAACCACAGCTTGTGCGGTTCCCTTTCCTTGGGCCCTCCTCCGGCCCACCTGGGAGAGGCTGAGAAGTGGGAAGGAGAGGCAGCCACAGGTCCCTCCATCTCTCCACATCCTGCCCCCTTCCCCCACTGGCTTGGTCGTGGGAGTAGGAGGTTGGCGGTGGTCATGGGAGGTCGTACAGGCACACAAAGTTCAGGGGCCTCTGACCATTCTCTAGAAAACCTTAGGGTACCTGGGCACCAGAAGCCGGGGAGGGCCCCGGTCGCGGGACTCCGGAGCCTTCATTAGGAAGGAGGGATTTTTTTCCCGAGAGAATAGCTGTGATTTCTTTCTTTCTTTTTCTTTCTTTCTTTCTTTCTTTCTTTCTTTCTTTCTTTCTTTCTTTTTTTTTAAATTACCTTTCCCTTTGCCTCTTTTACATTGCCCTGTGTTCTTTACCATAAATAAACTGCGATTTAAAATCTCCATTTGCAAACTAGACGTCGTGTATTAGTGTAGAAATGAAAATTGTGGCTTTCCAAAACTGATTTAAAAATATACAGCACCTTGCCTCTGGAGGCAAGGTACACAGTTGGAGAGAAATGGTCTGCTGGAGTTCAGAAGCACCTCAAGTGTCTGACTCCTTGCTTGCCTTTAATCTGAGTGTGTTTTCAAGAGAAAAAGCAAAGGATTGAGTATATGAGTCCTGATATTTTTAGGCCAGTGAACTTTCCCCACCCTTTACTCCCAGTTCATTTCAGTTTTATTTTTCGGTCTAATTATTGGCCTTGTGGGTGCAAATCTCCACTTCAGTGTCTACCTTTTGCCATAATTCAACCCTATTATTAACACTCTTCATGATTACTAAGTAGATACCACCAAAATTTGTCAAGACTTGTTACTAGACTTGCAGATGGGGTCCCCCCCATTTCTGTCCAAAGACAGCATCCTGAAATAAATCCCACTTTCTTTTCCCCACCTCACAATATGTAAACCCTAAATCATTCTCTTGTCTAAAATTAGATTAGATCTGCAGAAGAACTTCAAGAACAAGAATAGGGCCTAAATTTCTAGATTCCGAATCTCTTGTTCTTTGCATTAGTCTTTAGAATATTGCAATCCATAAATTGTTAGAGCCCCACTGCCTCTGAATTTACGGAACAACAGGTGTCCACACTGTTCATACTTGCTCTGATCAAAACCTTCCCTTTTTACTGTGAGATACGGTCTTTGCCCCACCTGAGGTGATGTTTTCTCTTCAGATCACAACTGAAATAGGCCTGGCATCCCCACCTCTAAAAATGCTATCCTCATACGAGTGGAAAAAAAAAAACAAACAAAAACCAACAACTACTGATTCGTTCATAAACAGATTAAATTTGCATTCCTAAAAACGTTTCATTTTGACAAAAATCATTGGCTTTTAAGTTGCTTTTAAAACTGCCCTAAAGAAATCTTTGGTGTATTAAGATAGTCTTATGCCAAGATTGTTTCCAGCTTTTTGAGCTCCAAGTCAGATCCAACTTATTTAAAAATGCCTGCTTGACTATAAAAGCTTGCTAATAGCTCAATTTGTCTGCTAAAGCATTCTTGAAGGAAAGGGGCACACACCTTATCATTTGTTCTGGTAACTCTTAAGTGAGTTTTCATAGAGGTCATTGGTTTGAAGTTTAAGAAATCATGTTGACAGAAGTCCCATCCTGGAGATTTGTAGGGTAATTGTTTAGGTGAGGTAACCTGCACTCTGACTTTACCTTTATTGAATTATTCAAGAAATTGTTTGACTCCATTGGAAGTTTTTTGAGAGTCCAACCTAAACCCATTTTCTTGGCAAGGGCAGGGTGGAAGGAATGTAAAAAATTCTGCATCTGCAACCCACCATCACAAAGTGTTAAAGTCAGTTGTGAATTTTATTAAAAATAAGCACTATGCCTGGGTTTCATAAAATTTATACATGAATATGTACAGACACAAATAAAATAATATTAAAAATAAAAAATCACACTTGCTTTCAGGTGGCAGTGGTCCTGGCACCCCACATACATAATGCTAACATTCCCTTTAAAGAAATTGCTTGGCCCAAGGAGACCACAGGTAGAGATCACCGAACCACTAATAAAGCTGTAGCCCGTTGCCTGCAACATTTTCAATTCAGGTCTCAAAAATATATAAATAATTTAATTACAAAACCCAACTTTTTTTTTTTTTTTAAATCTTTTGGCACAGTGAAGCATTGGTCAATAGCAGAGAAATGACTGCAGATTCTCTGACACCTCTCTCACACTCAGTCATGCCTATAAATGCCACATACTTACATGGAGCAGGGGCCATTAAACCCCATATAGTAGTCATATCATTTATCCTATGGAATGGTTCCCTGATTTTTTTTTTAAAGGGACAAATCAATAGAAGGTGCGACAAAAATAGGAATAAGGGGGAGTAAGAAGATAGGAAAAGTCTTTGTGAAGTGAGGGAAGGACAGGCTTGGTCAAGAACCTAAAACAATTATGGCGAACTGGTTTGGTCTTCTGTAAAGTCACAAAAGATGAAAAATAATCTGAATTAAATTTGAACACTTATGTCAAAAATGCTTTAGCTTTAAGGCACGTTTGATGGAGACTTTTCTATTAACGTCTCTCTCTCTTTTTTTTTTTTTTGTCTGTCTAGAAAAATACAAAGCCCCGGCCTGCGTTTCCTGCCTCCCCAAAGGCGCCCACCTTTGGGGGGCTCCGCGGCTCTGTTCAGGCCAGAAGCGTCTCCACTGGGTAAGGCAGGTGCGTGCCGGGGCCACGGACCGAGGACGCCTGCAGGGCCGCGGGCAGCCGCAGGGGGCAGTACAGGTGCGCGCCGCCGCCGGCCACCGGGCCTCGAAACGGCTTGGCTGGGGCCGAGGAGGAGAGGGGCGCGAGCAGGAGGTGAGGTGCGGCGGGTGGCACCGCGGGCTGCGCGTCGGTTCCGCGCGCGGCCAGCAACGCCGGCTCGGACGTCCCATACGCGCACAGCGGCAGCAGAGCCCCTCCAGAGGCGCCGGGGAGTAATGCGGGATATGTGGGCAGCGGCGGGCAGGGCGAGGCGCCCCACGGCACGCGCGCCCCGGGGACCGCTTCCCCGTCGCGGCGGCTGCGGAAGGGTTTGCTGAGGATGCTGTCTATGGCGAAGGAACTGGAGAACTTGCCCGCCGGGCTGGAGCGCCCCTCTTGGCGGGCAGGCGAGCGCGCGCGGGGAGAAGCCGGGGCGGCGGGTGCGGGCGGCGGAGGTGCGGCAGGGGGGTGGGCAGCGGCCTCCTCGGGCCGAAGCCCAGGTGCGGGGGCCGCCGCCCGGTGACTGAGGCGCTTGCGGCGGCGGCGGAAGACCCCGTCGGCGAAGGTGTACTCGCTGTTCGGGTTGAGCATCCAGTAGTTGTCCTTGCCCCAGGGCCGCGAGGGGTCGCGCAGCACCTTGACGAAGCAGTCGTTGAGCGAGAGGTTGTGGCGCACCGAGTTGCGCCAGCCCGTGTAGCTGCCGCGGAAGAAGGGGAACTTGCCCATGAGGTACTCGTTGATCTCGGCCAGCGTCAGGCGCCCGCCCGCCGAGTCGCGGATAGCCATGGCGATGAGCGCGATGTATGAGTACGGGGGCTTGGGCCGCCGAGTGTAGGGCTTGCTGCGCGCGCCCTCGCCGCCCACCGCGCTCCCCGCACCCGGCCCCACCGCGCAGGCCTCCGCGTGCCCCGCCGCCGCAGCCACCGCTGGGCCCTCCTCCTCCTCGCCCGGTCCCCCGCCTGGGCTTGGCTCGCCACCGCCCGCCAGCTCCGCGGCGCCGTTGCCCGCCGCGGGGCTGTTGGCCGCACAGTCCCCGTCCGAGCCCAAGGAGTCGTCGCCAGCTGCCGACAGCGGAGATGGCGCGTTGCTCCCGCCTGCACCCTCCAGATCACTAACCGGCTTGTCCCCGTGGGCCGCGCGGGGGTCAAACACCTCCAACTTCATGCCCGCGCACCCTGTCCCTGCCCTGGGCCGTACCCTTTCCTTCGCGTGGCCTTGGGAAGCTGGTGCGGGGGGCTGGAATGGAGATCTCGAGGCCAGGGGTCTTCGCCTTTCTTTCCTGGGAGCTCTCCCTCTTCTTGCGAGAGACAGTCACTTTTCCGTTGAAGAGGCTTCTTCCGCTGAAATTTTTTTTGGAGGAGTTGTGCTTATTGGGTGAACTAAGAGGGGCGGAGAGGAAGGAGTTGGGTGGGTACTGTCATCAGTTCAAGGATGAGAGACTTCGGGGTGAATGCGTACAGGGGCGCGGTTCCACCCTCTGATGCCCAAGTGTGCCGGGTTTGGGACTTCTTGCTGGAAGGAAGAAGCGTGAGCATCTGCTATCCATTCAAGAGACCAGAAGGTGTTCTTCACTGGAGGTCCCAGGTCCGGGGCAGGAATCTTTGGGGGCACGGAGATGGTGCCAACCGGTGTTCGTGCCACCCTTGGGGTAGGGTCTGGAGCCCTCAGCCTTGAGCGCCCGCGGAGCCGAGTCCCGGAGGCCGTGGCGCCCGTAGCCGCCTTTCCGCCCCGGCTCTCCGAAGCTGCATCTCCGCGCTGGCCGTCCGCTGTTACATCTCGTTTCCACCTTCGCCCCGGCCCAATATAACCCTGCGGCCGCTCCGAGGGGGCGGGGCCTGGGCGCCGAGGGCCGAGGGGTGGGGGAACGAGGTGGCCTAGGTGGCCGAGGCTCCCGGGAGGGCGCACACCAGGCCGAGGCCATGCGGCAGCGCCACAGCAAAGTCAAGGCGCAGGTTGTTTGTTTTGGGTCGGCCCGGCCCCGCCCTCCGCCTCCTGCCAATGGGAAGCCTGCGCGCGGCTGGGGGTGTGCGCGTGTCTGAGAGTTTGCCTGCGTGCCGGGCCCCTCCCGCCCGGCTCCTCCCTCAGGTGTGAGCGCCCGACAGCCTGGGAGGGGTCCCTGCGTCTTGCAGCTCCTGGAGACGATTTGGGCAGTGGCGGGGGGCTATCCTCGGGCCGGGGGTGGGGGCACCTGGAAGGACTGGGTGCAGGGTGGCAGGGACTTTGCTCAGGCCTACGATTCTCCCAAAGAGCAAGCGGTGTAGTGAAAACTGCTTCTTCCGAAAGCAAACCCCTGTAGTTACTGACAGCTAACAGCAAGGACCGCGCAAGACACTTTGCAGGGACCGCCTATGGGAGCCATATGCTGTGCACCTTTCTATGATTTTCTTTGGCGGTCTTTTTTTTCTCTTTTCTTTCTCCCTCCGTCCTATCTTTCTTCTTTTCTTCTCTGTTTTTCTTTTCCTTTCTTTCTTTCTTTTCTTTCATACTGGACTTGAAATTGTGATATTTTCTTTCTTTTTTTTTCTCCCCACCCTCCCTTTCAGGACCTTGACTCTTGCTCGATTATATGGCCTCTGACTTTCACTTTTCTTTCGTTTTCCTTTACCTTTTCTTTACCCGGCTGGTGGCTCTTGGGTAAGAGCAGCATTGTTCCCCTCTTTCCCTGGGGTTGCTGTGTATGGCTCAGGGAGCCAGGCTCTGCCTGCGTGTGTACCCCTGCAGAACCCTGCAGACACGGGCGAAGCGGGGGACGTGCTCTTCTCGGTTCCGACTAATCAACGGGAATGAAAGGGAGGGTGTGTTTCCCGGGACTGGGAGGGGGGTGGTGAGAGCACGATATGTTTACGACCATTTCTTCCCAATTTCCCCGTGAGGGTTTTTGCTGTGGTTTTGGACTGTCGAGAAAGGGGGACTTTTTTCTGCTGCAGGACGGTTGGGCCTACTACGTGTCAATACCCCAGGGATGGGGCGCCCTGGACCCCCCCGGAAGGGTGCACTTCTAACCCGCTGCCCTTCCACGCTGAGGTTTCCTCCTTTTTCCTGCCTTTGTTGGACATAGCGACGGAGCTGCGAGTACATGGAAGCTCACCTTTGATGTTTATTTTATTACTTTCCACCATTTGTGTAGAAAACGTACACAATCCTTTCTTATCTTTATTCAGGCAGTTTTGAAGGCATTTAGAGTGGGGCGGGCAAAATGACAGACCCATCGGCGGTTCTGTTAGCTTTGTGTTTGGAGAAATGATTATTTGGAGATTAGACTGACATTTATTGCGTGTTTGACTTGGGAGTGGGGTGGGGAATGGATTCTTTTCCAGAGATGAGCCTCTCTTTAAGGAATCTGCTCACTCTAGCCCTGGGAGTTTATGGTCCCTTGGACCTGGAATGGGGGAGTGGGCTAAGGCAAGATAGCAGCCAGGTAAAGAGGCAGCGATTTGTCTAGTGACAAAAGACAGGCACAATGAATGTCATCCTCATTTGAACTCTGGAGGTGGGCAGGGCAAAAGGAAGAAGGCTTATTTTTTGAGTGAGATAAGCCTGGGCAAGTTGGTTGAGGTGGGTGTCCAGTTTGGCTGCAGAGTCTAAGGGAGGCCCTTGAGACACTCCAGTGCCAAGGTGCCCAGCCATCACCCAGTTCCATCTTAGATACAGCATAGGTGTGCTGTACTGCAGGATTGGAGTCATACAGCTAATACCAAACTCGTGACCCTGATGCAGCCCAGACACCTCTAGATTAGCAGCAACACTCACCTCAACACTCACTTCTACGGGCTGTCCTCCCTGGACCTCCGTGACTTTCTCCACCCTGGTGCTCTGCATTCCCCTATCTTCCCTCCTCCTCCCTCCCCAGATCCCCCAGCCCAGGTGCAGGAGGCAAGGAGGCTCTCATGTTAGTCTGGGAAGTTTATGGACTAATGGACTGTTGATAGGGATATTGTTCAGAGAGCATAGAAGAAAATTGGGCAACATACTGTGCCCTGCTGCCGCGTACATACACGGCCAGGTGAGGCCGAAGTTTGGATCTTCTTTGCCTGTAAAAAGAGGGCCATCCAAATGGACTCCTAAATTTTCTCTCATCTCTTGCACGGATAGTTTGCTGGCACTCATTTTTTTCTTGGATTAAATGTACAGGAAGTACATTTTCGCCCCTAGGGAGTTTGCAAGGCAAGGTGGTATGTGAGCATGCAACCCCCTGGACTATAGTGGCAGTGGCACTCTTTGTCTTAGCCTGCTAGTTCCAGAATGTGCACATCTGCTCTGGTGAAAACAGGGAGGGGGTTGTGGATCTCCTGGGCAGGCAACCTGGAGATGGGGCTTTGATCAAAGGAGTGTTGGCTGCTCCTGGGGAAGGCAGACTGCCCCCATCAGTGCTCATTTATCTATTTTTTACCCAGTGCCTTCCCTCTTGCTCATCCTCAGAAGGAGCAGACCCTTTCTTTACCCCATCTCAGGTGGGAAAGGGACCTGCCAGTCTCTCCTTTGGGATGGGTCTTTCCCTAGCCTCAGTGCTGGGATGCTGGTGGGTGACTGTCTGCAGGTTTGGAGCCTAAAAAGGTTGGAAGGGAAAGATGGAGGTGGGAGAATTCTCAGCAAGAAAATCTTTTCTATTTTCAGAGTGACCATTGGTGATGGACCTTGGAAAGAAGGCCCTGGTAAGAATAGCAGGAGGTGGGCTAACTTAAGGAGGTAAAAAGATCCTCAAGAACTAGAGTGGGAGCCCCACTAGGGCAGGAGTTTTGTCTTTTCCCCTCACTGCAGTGTGCCAAGTCTTTGCCTCCAGAATGTCACGTTGTGCCATTTGCTGAGGACAGGCTGCATTTGTCTTTAATTAAGATCAGAAATAAAACTGCTGTTTCCCTTTGTGGTTGATTTTGGTATGTTATCTTTAACTGCTGTTTACAGCCAGGGAAATCACTCACTTTGTCCAGATTTAAGAAAGACAAGAATGGATGGAGAAATGATCCATTCTGTGCATCTCTATCCACAACATCCTCAAGCCCAGGCACTGTAAAAAAAATTCACGTTCAATGTTTTGTTAGTTCATAAGTTCTTCAGAAATGGTTAGAGATTTCTGCTCCCTAATTCTTAATCCACTGAGGGATTAAATACCAGTGGGTAGAGCCTGACTAAACACTTGCAGTTATGAAAGACCTATTAACTTGTGTGTTTTTTTTCCCCCTTGCCTTTTTCTTTCCATGGAGAGAAGTGAATAAGCTATGGCCAAAGATGAGTTCACATTTCTATGATCTTGTGGCCTACCTGAAATGGTTTTAGGCAAAGGAAGATAATGCATGTATCTGTAGACACCAAGAATTAAATTAACTGGAAGCTATCTGCACATTTAATGATTTGATAGTGCTTCAAACCCCAGTTCTAAATTCTAATGTGGGTGGGAAATAATTTAATTCCTAAAATGCTTAAAGTAATTTGGGAGACTGGAAGTTGACTCTGAGTGGAAATACCAATACTTGTCCCTGAATTGAAAGAACATACCTGGTGTGCCTGGGTGCCTCAGTCGTTGACTGTCTGCCTTGGGCTCAGGTCCTGATCCCAGGACTCTGGGATCAAGCCCTGCACTGGGGTCCCTGATGGGCTGGAAGCCTGCGTCTCCCTCTCCCACTCCCCCTGCTTGTGTTCCCTGTCCTGCTGTGTCTCTCTCTCTGTCAAATAAATAAGTAAAATCTTAAAAAAAAAAAATGAAAGAGCATACAGACTTTGCACAGTGGGAACATGGGATCACCTTGATAACATTCCCTGTGGGTAACCTGGAAACAGTTTTGAGTTTCTTGCTAACCTCCTCTGGTAGCTGCTGTCCGCCTCCAGGTATAAAGAAAAGGTGAACTTAAAAGTACTTTCCTGTGGGAACCTGGACCTGTGGATGAGTCTACATTATAATGCCCTTAAGAACCTAAGAGCTCCAGGCACAGAGGACAGGCTAAGGTTCAGAGTCCCAAGGGAAAATGTGTGGCACTGGACCTATGTGAATTCTCTCTTGAGGAACAGAGAGGGTCCTGACTCTTAGTTTTAGAAGTCAGGTGGCAGTGAAAGTTCCGTGACTCTTCCTTTCTCCTAGTGAAAACATATAGGAAACAATATTTTGTGCCCTGTTATAACCCATACCTCCATTGTTTGGCTGATTGTTTGGTAGATTCTGAAAACTTGGGAAGAATCCTGCAGAGATTCAGGGTGGACGTGTAGGAAAGGATAAAAACATGTAATTTTATGTATTTTTGTAATGGACATGGGCTTATGTGTCTGTTTGCCACCTGTGTTATGGCACTATGCATTTGGTACTCTGGCCCAGCACCTAGACATGGTTTAATCAAAGAAGTCCAGTATTTTGCTAGGCATTACTGAACAGGTACATACCTAAGGACTATCCTTGAAGTTTTTTTTCTGAGAGTCCAAGGTTCACAACCAGCAAGAAACCCCTTGGGCTTCCATTAACCTGAGGTGTTATTGGGCTACTTGAGTGTAACCTCCAGTTAGTGGGTCCTGGGGAGTGGGGAATGGCAGGCAGATCTAGTAATGGTGGAGAAGAGAGAAAGTAGGTAAAGGCAAATTGAGGAAAGGTAAAGGGGAAAGAGAGAAGATGTGAAGTTATGAAGGAGATCAGCCACAGTATGATAGGGGTTAGAGATCACTGGAAAAGCTGTCTCTGCCATTCAGAGACAAAATTCTGCACAATGCATGAAATATTATCAGAGAATGAAAGAAAACCCTTGGGATCATTTGTAACAGTAAGATGACAGCATTGATACTGTGGCCATGGAGTCTGTCCCTTCAGAGCTGACCAAGTCTGAGGAATCCTTGTTTAGTTCTAGTCCAGTTTCCCTAATACCTGAAGTTCTTCAAATTTTAAGTTTTCAAAGCTGAAAAAAGAAAACCTGAACTTTATTTTACAATGAATTATCTGTTCTCTCTTTTTAAATTTGAGGCTGCCATTTTTCATAACAAATTAAAAATCAGACCCTCACCCCAGGTTTGTTGAGAGAAGACTGTCTTTCCAAAGGGGATTCTGAATAGGATGCCTCTGACTCTTATACCTCTGGGTACTGCCCCATTGTCACACTATCATACAGGTCCTGGTGAGAAGGTGACAGGTGGCAAATGAGATCCAGTTAGTATCCTCAGATCTAAAAATGAGGTTGTACAACCAAACAAAGCAAAATGGGTCTTCGAAGGGTCCTACTCAGCTCTTCCCATCAGGCTAGGGAGGAGTCTTGTATCATTCTTGCCTTGGCTAGCAGTCCCCAGATTCTGGACCCACAGTCTAGGTTTGTGCATGTGGGATAGAGGTGGAGTGAAGTCCTCCATTTAACTCGAGAGAGGGTGTTGTCACTCTTTGAATAGGTTTGGAATTTGGAGATGGGTGATCTGGGGTTTGTGTCCCTGTTCTACCAGACAAGTTACTGGTCCTCACTTTTTTTTCTTTTTTAAATCTAGAAAAATAACTCTTGTCCAAATTTTAACAGCTCAACTCCCTAGATTACATTCTTTGTCTTATTCTCCTCATCCTTGGGGAGATCATCTGCAAAGATAGACTGCCTTTGTAGGCCCAGTTGGCCAAATTCCTTGGCCATTATCTACTAAGCAAAGTTTCCAGGTGGAAGCTGGAAAAGCGAAAAGCAGTCCCTGGGTGGATGGGAAACTTCCTTGGACTATCAAGGCCAGGAGTGCAACTAATGCCTTAGTCAATGTTCCAGAAAAAAAGAGAAAAGTCAAATCCCCTGTTTTTCTTCCAGAACATTGAGGACAATTGTGTTGTTCAGAGAGGGTAAAACCCATATTAGCAAATCACACGGGAAAGAATGTGATTGAGCTGTGAAGAGAATATCTGTCTGATTAACAGCCTCTCTATTATCTACCAACGTTTTATCATGGAAGATTTCAAGCATATATAAAAGTAAAGATGAAAGTATAATGAAGTCTCATGTAACTATTATCCCAATCAATATTTACTAATTTATAGCCACTTTTATTTTATTTGTATCTTCATTGTCTTCACTTCCTACCCTTCACTAGGTTTTTCTGGATCAAGTCCAGGATACCATATTACTTCTTCTTTAATTACTTTAATATCTCTAAGAGATATGGACTCCTTTTTTTAAAAAATAAAAATATAACCACAGTATCATTACCACACCTCAAATTATTGCCAATATTTTCATAATATTATCAAATATTTACTCAGTATTAAATTTCCTTAGTAGTCTCAGAAAAGATATTTGCAAATTATATATCCAATAAGGGGTTAATATGCAAAATATGTAAAGGACTTAGACAACTTAACATAAAAAAACCCCAAATAATCTTATTTTAAAAGTGGACAAAATATCTGAATAGACATTTTTCTGAAGAAGACATACAAATGGACAATGAACACATGAAAACATGCACAATATCACTAATCATCAGAGAAAAGCAAATCCAAACCACAATGAGATAGCACCTTATACCTGTCAAAATGGCTAGAATAAAAAAAAAATACAAGAAATCATAAGTGATGGCAAGGACATGGAGTAAAAGGAACTCTTGTTCACTCTTGATGAGAATTCAAATTAGTGCAGCCACTGTGGAAACCAGTATGGATATTCCTCAAAAAACTAAAAATAAACTACCATGTGATTTAGTAATTCCACTGCTGGATGGCCACCCAAAGAAAATGAAAACATTAATTTGAAAACATGTATGTGCCCTATGTTTATTGCAAAATTATCTATAGCGAAGATATGGAGGCAACCCAATGTCCATCCATAGTCCATCCATAGATGAATGAATGAAGAAGAATGAATGGAATATTACTCAGCCATAAAAATAGTTGTGATTTTGCCATTTGCAACAACATGGATAGACCTGGATGCTATGATGCTAAGTGAACTATTGGTCAGAGAAAGAAAAATACCATATGCTTTCACTCATACGTGGAATTTAAGAAACAAAACAAATGAATAAACAAGGAGAAAAAGAACAAAAAAACAGACTCCAAATACAGAGAACAAACTGTTGGTTACCAGAGGGGAGGTGGGTGGGGGATGGATGACATAGGTGAAGGGGATTAAGAGTGCACTTATCATGAGGAGCATTGAGTAATGTATGGAATTGTTGAATCACTATATTGTGCACCCGAAACTAATATAACACTGCATGTTAGTTGTACTTCAATAAAAATATTAAAAAAATTTCCTCAATAGTGTCATTTTTAATGAACAATTAGTTTGATTGATCTAGAATCTAAAGATGCTCCCATTATGTTTAGTTGATAAGTCTTCTAATTCTCTTGAATTTATAGAGCTTCCTTCCCTGTTTTTAATTTATCATTGAAGTTGAATTGTTAAATAGGTCAGATTGTTTGTCTTGTAGATTTTTCCTACAGTTTGGAGTTTTTGATTATGTTAGTTGTTAGTTGTATGTTGATTAGTTAACATGCTCTTCTGTCCCCTAAATTTTTGATGAATTGACAATTCGAAAGGCTTGAGCATATTCAGCTTTTATTTTGATTTTTCAAGAATGCTGATGATGTGGATTTTTTTTATGGAGGCTTATAATGACTGGTTGTTGCTCTTTTTGCAAATTAAGATATCTGTGATTTTGAGTCTAAGCTTAATTCATCTAAAGTTCCCACTAGTGTATTGCCACATGGTCTTTGCAGCCATTAATGACAACTGTTTATTGCCACCAGAGGTTGCAAGATAGTGGCATTATTATTCATCCCTTCTTTCTTTATAAGTTGGAATACTTATGTAAAGAAAAGATTTTCCTCAATAACTATTTGTTACTTGGAAATACATTTTGTGCAGCAGTAGGCTAAATACTTAATTATGTTTACTTACCTGTTTTCAAATAATTTGATGGTTCTCCTAGAATCCTGCAAAGGATACACACACGCGCGTACTCCCTATAAAGTATATAAAAGTATACAGCTTTTTAATCATGTATGGTGTGTTTAAGTCCATTTATGGTCTTCTAAATTTCTAATATGACAAGATATTCCTCACTTTACATATCCTGCCTCATATATGGGATTATTTATTTATTCAAATAGTTCTTTGTTGGTAGAAATAGTATTGAGACCAATATCTAAGTTCTAGAGATGTCTGTCGGTCATTGCTTCTAGGATTTTACAGTGGACAGTGCTAAAAAGAAAAATAATTCTTAAAGAGATCACATAGTATTTCCAGTTCACTATAGGATGATAAGGTTTTTACTGAAGTTTTTCATTTACTATCTGTATCTCTTTTCACTTGTGTTGAATATCACATCAATATGGCTCCCTATTTGTTTTGTATATGGGTGTGCATCTCTGTTCTTGTATCAAAATATCAATTCCAATATTTGCTAACAATGTGATAACTGAAAACAGTTTGAGTTTTACTTGCCCTTTTTTTTTTTTTTTTTTGCCTTTACTGGGATATAATTCACTAGCTACACAAATTACCAAGTTTTACAATAGCTACAGGTAATTGTAAGTGTACTCTTCAAACTGGTATTTGGTTAGCATTATTTGATGCATCTTGCCTTTTATTTCCTTCATTGTTTTTAGTTTGTTTCATAAGTATATAATTTTTACCTGGTTTCAAAGTCAAAACTATAATGGGAGGTATAGTCAGGGAAATCTAATTTTCTTTTTCTTCTTCTTCTTCTTCTTCTTCTTTTTTTTTTTAAGATTTTATTTCTTTGACAGAGAGAGACAGAGTACAAGCACAGGGAGTGGCAGGCAGAGAGAGATGGTGAAGCAGGCTCCCAGGGAGCCTGGTGTGGGGCTTGATCCTAGGACCCAGAGATTGAGATCATGACCTGAGCTGAAATGAAGAGCCAGACACTTCACTGAGTGAGCCACTCAGTCTCCCCAATTTAATCACCTTTTAAAAGATGTTATCTATAACTACATTCACATTCTGAGGTACTCTGGGTTAGGTATTCAACATATAAATTTTGATGAGACAACTGAAACCCTATTACACTTCTATTTAAAATATCTAAGCTAGGGATGCCAGAGTGGCTCAGTTAGTTAAGTGTCTGCCTTCAGCTCAGGTCATGATCCTGGAGTCCCCCATCAGGCTCCCTGCTCAGCGGGAGTCTGCTTCTCCTTCTGAACCTCTCCTCTTCTTGTGCTCACTCTTTCTGTCTCTCTCTCACTCTCTCTCTCAAATAAATAAATAAAATCTTAAAAAACTAAAATATCAAAGCCAACACATGTATATTTAGATTTTCCTCCATGTAGATAGTGTTAACGTATTATATAGTCAGTTCTCTCTTCTTTATGTTTTATTTTTATTTTATTTATTTTTCATTATTTTAAGGATTTTTTTATTTTATTTCACACACACACACACACACACACACACACACAGATCACAAGTAGGCAGAGGCAGGCAGAGAAAGAGGGGTGGGGGAAGCAGGCTCCCTGCTGAGCAGAGACCCCCGATGCAGGGCTTGATCCCAGGACCCTGAGATCATGACCCAAGCCGAAGGCAGAGGCTTAACCCACTGAGCCACCCAGATGCCCCTCTTCTTTATTTTATTTTTATTTTTTTATTTTAATATTTTATTTATTTGTCAGAGAAAGAGAGAGAGAGAGAGATCACAAGTAGGCAGAGAGGCAGGCAGAGAGAGAGGGAAGCAGGCTCCCTGCCCAGCAGAGAGCCCAATGTGAGGCTCGATCCTAGGACCCTGGGATCATGATCTGAGCTGAAGGCAGAGGCTTAACCCACTGAGCCACTCAGGTGCCTCTCTCTTTTTTTTTTCCTTCCTGTTTTTAATAACAAGATATTCTGGAGCTTCCTCCATAGCAATAAATAGAATTGTTCCTATTTGGAAGATAATATTTAATGGTTCACTGAGCTCAAGAATTTTCTGACATTGAAAGAAATACATTGACTATCACTCAGTTTTAAGACTTCAAAGATGGTATGAAAGATACTTGAGGCATAAAAATGTATGACTATATATAGTTGGAATGGTCTTGATGTCCTTGTATGTACAACTTCAGACTCCATGTATGCCCTTGGAATGACCTTTCTTGTTACTGGTCTATTTTTCCATATACGATAGTGGCAAGGACATATGTAAAGTCATCATGGCTCAGAAACATGGAGCACATATGTTAGGTACAACAGTACTCTGACATTATCAGAAGACAGAGATGCCACCAGGCTATGTGACATCAGAACACTATGAACTTGGCCAGTGAAAATGGAAGCTGTGTAATTGGTGGTATGTGTTGCATAGTACAAATGGAGTCCTTATAAAATGATGTGCTCAATTGTTTATTACAACATTCTGTGGTTTTAGATCGTCTGACCATAAATGTCAACCCAGAATAGTCTCAGTTTGTTGTCTTCATGTCATTATCAATAGAGCCTTCCCTCTTTAAAAGTGTTCCAATTTTGGACAATAAATTCTATGACCCCCAGTTTTGGAGGTCCAAAAAATAATAATAAAGCAAAGATCTCATTAAAAGTATAAACCTATTACTTTCTAGGCATGGCTCGAAGTCTGAGTTCTACATTATTTCCTATTAGTTCTTGGCAGATTGTGGTGCTAAACCAGAATGAGCCTGTTCCAAGGATTCCATTATTCTTTTCATAAATGATTCCATGAGCCTTGAATTTTTTTCCAAATCTAGTTGGGAAAGAACTTGTTCTGATCTTTCTGAGCTCTGACTAGTATACTCAAGAACTTGTCAGCTGCTTTCTAATTAGCTCAGCTTCTCAAGGTGGAGGCTGTGTTGTTACTTAACGAAGACTTCCTACTGGTCTGTTGGTGTACTCTGACCACCTGGTAAGGGTTGACAGAGTATGTAAGGTTGCATCATGAAATGTGCACAGTTTAAACACTGGATATAATGCTCAGAAACCATCCTGGTAATGTACACAATTAATCAGCATATTTGCTGGCAAAAATAAAAATAGTCTCTCTTGCATAGTAGTGATAACCATTTACTCTGTCCCTTTTGAGCTTAGTGCAATGATTATAATTACTTTACCAAGTTCTTCCCAAGTTATAGAAATGAGATATCTATCCATATTCCTACTATTTTTATGTACAGATAGAATTGTACCTCAAGTACATATTTTTAATTTTCAAGATCTTTTACATGTTAGTTTTTTTACATACTGTCTTCACCATTCACTTAAAGTCTATGGGACCAGCTTTGTTGTCAGGCCAGACTATAATCAAGCTATTCTCTGTTGAACTAATAGTGCCTCATGAGGAAGCTATTATAAGCAATATAGTTTTTTTTTTTTTTAGATTATTTGTTTATTTATTTGACAGAGAGAGAGAGAGAGATCACAAGTAGGCAGAGAGGCAGGCAGAGAGAGAGGGAAGCAGGCTCCCTGCCAAGCTGAGAGCCCGATGCGAGGCTCCATCCCAGGACCCTGAGATCATGACCGAGCCAAAGGCAGAGGCTTTAACCCACTGAGCAACCCAGGCGCCCCATAACCAATATAGTTTTACCATTTTTAATTCCCTATCAGGAAGTTTGGATTATTTCTCTTTCCCTTCTCTTTTCATTTAAGGTCTACATCTGTGAACTAGAATATTATCCAAATCATATTTAATGATATCAGCCTAGTGCTGGTGATACTATATTAATAGAGAAGAGTGTACAAGATATGATGGGCAACTGGACTTAATGAAGAACACTCATGTCTTTGAGACTGTTGAAAAAATGCATTTCAAAGTTTCCATAAGATTCCATTTAATTCCCTAATCTTGGTTAAATAAATGAAGTATTGATAGTGCATCAATAATTGGGAATATTTTGAGAATATTATTTTACATTTTTTTATGCCCTGTATCTCAAAATAGTTGCTCAGTTTATGATTTCTAAATGAGTAATTCATGACATCATTCATGTGTTTAAAGTACTAGTGAAACTTTTTATTATGAAAAGTTCCAAATAATAAATAGTTCCAAATAAAATAAAATAAATTAAATTAAATAAAAATAAAAAATAAATAAAAGTTCCAAATAATAAAATAGCATTTTATTATTTTTATTTTTTTCAAATAGTTCCTTTTTTAAAAAGTAGATAAAATAGTGTAATGAATCCCATATATTCAATATCCAAATTTAACAAATATCAATTGATGGCCAATATTGTTTTATCTTCACATTTCCCTGCCACTTACATTTTTTTAAAGACAAATCTCAGACAATATATAATTTCATCTGTGAATATTTCACTATATACTTCTAAAGATAAGAAGTCTTTTAAAAAACATAACCACAATACCATTATCATATCTATAAAAATTTTTCAGTATGTTTTATTTTTTAATTTTTATTTATTTTATTATTTTATTTTACTTTTTAAAGATTTTATTTATTTATTTCACAGGCAGAGATCACAAGTAGGCAGAGAGAGAGGAGGAAGCAGACTCCCTGCCGAACAGAGAGCCCGATGTGGGGCTCGATCCCAGGACCCTGGGATCATGACCTGAGCTAAAGGCAGAGACTTAACCCACTGAGCCACCCAGGCACCCCTTTTTCAGGATGTTTTAAAGATATCTTATTTATTTATTTGATAGAGAGTGAGCGCAAGTGGAGGGAGGGGCAGAGAGAGGGGAGAAGCAGACTCTCCGCTGAGGCGGGAGCCCAAAGTGGGGCTCAAACCCAGGACTCTGAGATCATGATCTGACCCAAAGGTAGATGCTTAACCACCTGAGCCACCCATTGCCCCATCATATCTACCAAATTAACAGTAAGTCTTTTATATCATTAAGTATTCAGCAGGTGTTCAAATTTTTGATTATTTAAAAATGTCATATTGCTTTAAAATGAATTTCATTGAGATGTGTTTTACATATAATAAAATTTACTTATTTTAAGAGCACAGTTAAATCAGTCTTCATATGTATAAACTCCTACAGCTATCATCATAATGAAGATCCAGAACATTTTTATCACCACGAAAAGTTGCCTTTTTGTCCCCTTGCAGTCAGTTCCTCCTGCCCTCCCCATTTGCAGCCTCAAGCAACAGCTAATCTGCTTTCTGTACATTCATATGAATTTTATGAGTATATGTCTCTCAGGTTTTTTTTTTTTTTCTGACCACTTAAAACATTTCCAGCTGGTCTCCAGCAATTTAATTATGTTATAGTTTACTATAGTTTGTGCTTCTCTACCTTGTGCGTCCTTGAGCATCTTGAATCTTTGGATTTGTTGTTTGCATCACAGATGAGAAATTTCCAGTAATTTCTTCAAATACATATGTATATATGTATAGTTGTCATCTACTCTCTATCTTCTTCTTGGACTCTAGTTACATGTATATTTGACTGCTTGATACTGGCACACAGGTCCCTGAGTTTCTCTGTGTATGTTTTTTTTTTTTTTTCTTTTCTATTACTTGGGTATTTTCTGTTGTAATGTTTTCATGTTCACAGATTTTTTTTTAATTATGTTCCGTTAGCCGCTGTATAGTACATCATTAGTTTTTGATGTAGTGTTCAATGATTCATTAGTTGCATATAATTCTCCGTGCTCATCGCCATATGTGCCCTTTTTAATGCCCATTTCTTTTGCAACATCTGATCTGCTGTTAGGATTGTCCATTGGAATTTTCCCTACAGTTTTTGTGTTTTTCTTCTCTAGAATTTCCATGTGATCCTTTAAAAATATTTTATTATATTCATGTTTCCTTTAGAATTTTAAGCATATTTGTAATAGCTTGTTAAAAGACTTGAACTGGTATTTTTAACATCTCTATCATTTATAGATCTAGTTTTTGACTGATTTTTCTTCTTGTTATGGATCATAATTTGCTGACTTTTTGCATGTCTAGTAATTTTTAATTGGATGCAGGACATTGTCAGGTTTATGTTGTTGAGCATTTGGATTTTGTTGTCTTAAAGAGTTTCAAAATTGGTTTTGGCAGAAAATTAGTTTTCATGGTACTGATTAATTCTTAGCCGACTTGTTTTTAAGCCTGTTTAGGGCAGTTTTTGAATAGTCTGTACTTTAGGGCTAAGTTAGCCCTCTTACTGAGGTGTGCTCCTTCTGGCAACTCTGCATATAGTTGCCATATTATTCTATTGGCTAGTTAGAATCTGTATACCTTCCAGTCCTATGAAACCTCTAGGAACTATTAATGATTGTAGTTTTTTTTTCAGTTCTTTGTCCAGATGCAGATTTTTACACCATGAATGCACAGATTCATATTCAGTTAAAGACTTAAGGGGCCCTCATCCAAATTATTTAAACTTTTCTTCAATTCTTTCTGTTACTCTGCCCCACAAATTCCAACTGACTTGGCCTCCCTGAACTCTGGTCTGTTTCTCCTCAACTCAGTGAGGTTGTGGAGCTCCTCTTGGCTTTTCCTGTCCCTTTGCTGTTGTTCTAAAATTGCTTTCAGGTAAAAATCCAGGATGATTGTAAAGCTCAACTTTTTGTTTCCTTTTCTCGGAGATGACAGTCATATTGCTTGATTTCCTATGTCTGAAAAAGGTTTTTAGATAATTTGTGAAATTTTCTTTTGTTTTGAGGAGAAAAAATATTCTGAACTAGTCTCTCCTTTGCGGCCAAGAATCAGAGTCATACTTTGTTAAAACAGTTTAAATATTTGAATCAGGATTCAAATAAAGTTCACACATTTTTATTGGTCAGTATGTCTTTTTACCTTTATCTAAGTTCCTTGTAACCTTTAATTAAGTCCCTCTTTTACCTTCTTCACACCTTTTTCCTTCCATTTTCTTTTATCAGTAAAAACTAAAATGTATGCATATAGGGTTTCCCACATTCTGAATGTACAGTGTTCTGTTAGTTTCAGATGTATAATACAGTGATTCAACAATTCTAACATTACTCAGTACTCATCATGATATCTGTACTCTTAATCCCCTTCACCTGTTTCACCTATACCACCCTGTCCCCTCCTTTCCCCTCCGGTAACCATCAGTTTGTTATCTCCAGTTAAGAATGTGTTTCTTGGTTTGTCTCTTTTTTCCTCTGTTCATTTTTTTTAAAGATTTTATTTATTTATTTGACAGAGAGATCACAAGTAGGCAGGGCAGCAGGCAGAGAGGGAGAGGCTCTCTGAGCAGAGAGCCCCATGTGAGGCTCCATCCCAGGACCCCTGAAATCATGACCTGAGCTGAAGGCAGAAGCTTAACCCACTGAGCCACCCAGGCACCCCTTTTTTTCTCTGTTCATTTGTTTTGTTTTTAAATTCTACATACGAGTGAAATCTTATGGTACTTGTCTCTCTGATAGACTTATTCCCTTAACATTATACTCTATAGAACCATCTATTTTGTTGCAAAAAAAAAAAAAAAAGGTAGAGTGTTTTTAAATTTGCTCAAGGAAACATTGACCCATTTTTACAAATTAAAAGGAGGCCAGCATGAATTTTATAAATTCATACATGTTACTTTCAAGGTTGTGCTCTAACTAAAGCTGGGTTCAAATGACACTGCCAGGAGGAAAAACGCCTTTCAATGAGAGGCAAGGATGAATTTTCATATCAGTCATAAGACAAGGATGCTTCTGTAGTGCTTAAGGGCATGAAAAAACTGTTTGTAGTCTAAATTTGTTTAAATATTTCCTTTCAGGCTAGTTTATGGGGCTGACTCATTAATTGTGAACATAGGATTTTTTTTCAGTTTTAAAAATTTTAATTCCAGTGTAATTAGCATGCTATTTATATTAATGTTACATTAATTTATAATTATATTAATTTCAGGTGTACAATATAGTGACTCAACAATTCTATAGGTTACTCGGTGCTCATCAAGGTAAGTGTATTCTAAATCCCCTTAACATATGTCACCCATCCCCTCCACCTGTTAACCATGTTTGTGAACATAGGATTTTTAAAGCAAAAGTGAGTGTCTGTCCTTGCTTTCATACTAGTAGACATGAAATTATTTATTTTTACAAAGAACTTTCTATTATACTCTTTCATTTCTTCTTCCTCATGATTTTTTCTATGATATTATCACCTAATTTTGTAAGACTTGGAAATTGGGTCACAGAAGATTCAGGGACTTGAAGAACCTAATTTAGCCAGGGTTCCCTGCCTCTAATCCCTGGTTGTTACACACTTGCACTCCACGCCCTAGAACATAGTGGGAAGGTTCTCATTAGTCTCCCTACTCACCACACCTGTGCAGAAGAATCAATGTTGATGTTTTATAAGTAGCTTTTGGGATAGTTATTGCAAGGTAGGCCAGCTTGTGGTGTCTTGCTTTGAACTTCATTTGTCTGCAATGTCTGGGAAGCTGGAACATTTGTCTAGTGTGTTGGCTAATCTTCGTTGGTATGCGCAATAAGTCGTGTGTGTAGGTGTACTCCCCAAAGTGGTCTGAGCTATGGAGGCAGTCTGTCTGCTTGCTTATACTAATCTGCAGCTAACCCTTGTTCTTCTGGAATGCTCCCAAGATGTTTTGTATATTTGGTAAAGTACAATATTGATTTCTCAAGCTCTATGCTGTTTATTTTTGGAGTATTGTGGTATTAGTATTTCTTCCTTCACCACACTCCAGGTACACCTTAGAGGGTAATCTCCTCCTCTCTAAGTTAAAATATTTGTTTAGTGTGGGATTTTTGGTCTCAACTTTCTGGAAAGTATGTTTTAAAATCTACTTCAGCCATCTCCACTCAGGTGTGGTGACAACCTCTTAGCATTGATGTGGCCTGTTGTTGGCTTATTGCCAAACAAGACCTGATACTTTTTACCTCTTTGTCTCACTCTCTTGAGGGAAGTAAAATTAAACTTTATTTTCACCATTCTTGTAGAGCTCTAGCAGTAACACATCCATTTGGGTAATAGTCTTATTTCAAAATTTCTGACTGGTTATCTACATAAATGATTGAGATGCTCTGGAATTTTGTATATTTCAATGCTCAGTCCATATCTTCCAGACTGCTTCCTTGAATATAGAAATGGCACTGAAACATTTTTTTTTTTGTAAGGTCTCATGTCCTGTTTGTTGAGTTTAAAATTGTGATCACTAAAATTT
This sequence comes from Mustela putorius furo, assembly GCF_011764305.1. Lineage (NCBI taxonomy): Eukaryota > Metazoa > Chordata > Mammalia > Carnivora > Mustelidae > Mustela > Mustela putorius. Next base: position 1,649,981 of record NW_025421286.1, on the reverse strand, counting down.
TTGCAGGGAATGATTTCCCTGAGACACAGCCAGAAACAGAGGCATGCATGCAGGTAGTTGATTTGGGAAATGATGCCAGGAAGCAGCAGTGAGGAGCAGGGAGAAAGAGTCAGGGAAGGATAGATGAATTTTGGAGAAGAGAGCAGCTCCCTGGGAGCTCCTCAGATGCTTTAAGAAATGTGTGTTGGCAGTGTCAATCTTTCCCCCAAAGGATGAAAAACAGTGGGTGTTAAGCCCCTGTGCTACCCGTGTTAGTGCCAAGATCCTAGCAGGCATTGGAGGTTTGGAATGAGGTGCTATTGAGCCACATTTGCTTGGAACTGGTTGCAGCAGAGACTAGAATAAGCTGTAGGATAAATCTAGAAGGAGAGGTGGCCCAAGGGGAACTTCAGTGGTGTTCATGAGTGGGGTCAGATATCTTGCTGGGGAGAGAGGGAAACAAATGCCAGCATATGCATGTTTAAATGAAACTATCTTGAATTTGTACCAGATCTCAATTCATGTTGGTATGTGAGTAAGGATGAAAGAAAGCATCTGCATTTACAGAGCTGCTAACACCTCTTTCCCATGAATTCCATTTGGGTTACATTTTCAGTGTGTAAATGTAGTATGTAAATGTGTGTAAATGTCAGAGCCTGGATCTGACACTGGGAAGAAGCACAGGAGCTCATGGCGAATGCACATTTAAACAGTAACATTTTGAGGGACTGTATGGTTTACCCCAGGACTGATGTCAGTTCAAGCAAATTGTGGGGCAATATTTCCTTTATCCTTTATTATTTTTCTACAGGTCATTTAAGGATTACTAGAGTTGTATGGAGGGACCTATACAAATTAAAATGTATCCAATCAGTTGTATACAAGTGTTTAATAGCAATCAAGGCTGTGTCAAAGTGAAAGGCCCTGGGACATTCTTGTGGAATGGAAAACCAGGCTGTCATTCTCCAGAACTGTATTAACTGAGAGCTGCCTCTTGACATCTCTAAAGTCCTACTGAGGGGATGAAGGGATAAGCTGGCACCGACAGGACAGGACATCAGAGGACAAAATAGTAACAAGAGCAATCAGGGAAGCTACCTTTTACCAAGCCTGTTAAGTTTTCTGTTTTAATATCCAATCCTCATAACAATCCTGTGAGGTCAATATCATCAAACCTCTGTTTGCAAAGCAGAGGAAAGTACCCAGAGCTTGTTCCATGTGCCTCAGCTAGGGAGAGGCAAAGGGGCCTTTTGGATTTAGGTCTGGCAGAGGCCAAGTTTGGCTTCTGTCTCCTTTTAGCAGTGTAATCTTGTCAAACTCCTTAATCTCTCAGCAGCTCTTTCCTCACGGGGGAAATAAAAATTGTGGTGAGAATTAAATTAAATATGAAAACGTTCCTGAAACAATCAGCTCAGTCTAACTGCACAGTACAGAATGAGGATTTCAGAGTATAAGAGGGCATCTCATGGGAGCCATATATTGTCAGGTACTGAACCCTTAGCAGTTTCCTATACTTTTCCCCTGAAAAGATTCAGTGAGTCACTGAACTGTGACCTAACTACATCAGAGGCCTCAGGCGAATGTAGGCCACTTCCACGATGGTTATAATTTGAACTCGGAGATGCTCAGGCTGAGCCAAATTTCTGGTTCCAACGTTTCACATTGGCCAAGGGATGGAATGGGTGGAGAGCTTTTTTGGACACTAACCCTTGCCAGCAGGGACTTCTCACAGTTGACTCTCCTAACACATGGCTCTTTCTCCTTCTCTTGCGGCTCTTGCTTCTAATATTTCCAGATTTAAGGGCTGACTGTAGAGCTGAACCTCTTCACCAAGTAGGCTCTGAGTGTGTGAGACCTCCAGAGTGTCTGGCTTTGTTTTGAGACCATGCCATTCCATGAAGTGTCTTGCTTTGCCTCCTATGCATTTGGCCTTTGAGAAACTTGTATTCAGAATGTGTGATGAGAGAGAGAGATATCAGGACCTACCTATACCTCTCCCCACACATAGAACTGAGTTTCTGGAAAACAGTGACTTTTAGCAGAATCTCTTAAAAGACGCCAGGGGCCTTGCCTCAAGGATTGTCTAGGGTGGAAAGAAAGAAATTCTGGCATCAGGCCTTTGAGTTTCTACTGGGTCAAAATGTTCTCTCAGCTGGCATGGGGATTATTGCCCTTTAGGGCATTATGTTCTACTTGGAAAGAGTGAACCCAGATGAAATGATTTGAGAATGCTCAGAAAGAATCTTAATAATAACTGGAAGGTAATATTGTGCAGACCAAGTGTGAGAATCTATCTAGAAAGGATCCATCCCAGTCAGTTCAGAATCCCCTGGCAAAGACTTCCCGATTAGGTGGGTTTTAAAAGGGTTCGAAGAAACTTCCCTTCTACAGAAGAGAACTGTATACCAATTCTATGCCACACCCAATGCTTTGCACTGTGGGATTATAGAACTCACCCTCAAGGAGGAAACTGCAGTCCTGGGATTTTAGAGAAGGAAGGGGCAGGACAGTGCATTTCTCCATCCTATGCAAATCAAAAACCTGCTTGCCTTTCTGTTTGTTTAGCACTTGCTGTTTGTTGACTCAGAGTCAGGCAGCAAGCATGTTCATTCACTCCTTGCAGTGGCCTACGTATATATGGACTCTAGACTTGAGTGAGGGTAGGCAAGCTGCTAAAAGTCAAAAACAGAAAGGGGGCATCATGGCCTGGCTGTCTGGCCGCAGAACAGCTGTTTACACCCAGGTCATCTGCCTGACACATCCCCAGCTGAGATAGGATTTGGGGTCTGTTGTGTACCAGGCACCATGCTGAGCCCTTTGTGAATATTTTTGCACTCAGTCATTTAACTGCCCTATAGCTCCTACTCTTACTGGTGTAAATGTCACCTCAACAACAGATAAAAATAAAAAGCTGAAAGAGAGCCAGGTCCCTCCTGGGGCACAGTGGTTCTCTTAGTAAGCCCCATGGTCAGACAGGTCATCTGAATTATATTCCTATTTGAATGTTCAGAAGGGGCTGATAAGGATGTGGCATATGGAGTCTGTGGCATCAGGTGAAGAAGAATGCGTTATGTGTGTGTGCACACTTGTATGTGTATGTAGGTAGATATGTGTATGTATGCATGGCTGCAGGTGCATGTGTGTATGTAGGGCGCATAGGCACATGTGTATTATGCAGGAGTGTGTGTGCATGTATGTGCATATATACATATATATGAAGAATAGGAGGAAATAGGAGGAAAGATTCAGTGTTTAAACACCTGTGTGAAGATGTTATTGGAGCTCTGTTACCTGATTTCTGGTCATTTCTCTGCCTTTGACCAGCTACATAACTATGACAAGTCAGTTAACCTATTTGGACATTAGTTCTGCCGACTGTTAAATACAGGGTTTGGACTGGCTTATCCCAAAGGGTCTTTCAGCTTGAAAAGTCTATGTTTCAATGTGTTTGCTCTGAAGCCTTAATGATTCCTTGTTAAAAGTAGTGTTAAATGGTACAAGCTGACTGAGCTGTACCTTCTCTGGCTGATGAGTTGTCCTTGATATCTTATGCCCTTGAATCATGTGGGGAATGTGTGCTTCATTGTGCCAGCTACTCTTGTAGTTTTATTCTAATCCTTTATCTCAGCAACATTTGTTTTGGCTTCATTTCTGAGCTTCCTCCTTAAGAATGGTGTTTGGTTTTAGGCCTTATTATGTGGCCCTTAGGGGCTGGTTATATTGATCAACTTTCTGACAAATCAGCTCACCTGTAGAAATGAACTATGGGGACAGGCTGAAGGACTGTGGGAGTAGCACCTACTTCTTGAAGTTACTGCCTTGGGGAGGAGGGCTGTGGAGCCCAGAGCCTTTGAATTCTGGTTTCCTCAGTGAGTTGGTCAACACTGACTTAGATCTTGCTGAAATATAACATTATGTCTTCCTTCAACAGAGAACTTCTCAGTGGGCCATGAACTTTCTGTCAGGCACCCCAGGGCCTGGCTGTGGGAGCCCTGCCTGGTGGGGTTAGGCCATCCCCAGGGGTTCTAGGCGACAGTGGGGGCGCCTACATCCTGCAGCCTCTTTCAGTCTCTTATCAGTAAGCAGAGGCAACAGGAGTTGTGGTACTTAGAAAGATTTTGGAGGCAATCAAGGAGCTAATGGGTGTATAAGTAAGTGCTTTGTAAAGGTGTAAGGGCAGGTGGGCCTGGTGGACAGGCTTCCAGGGCAGACGCACCTGCACTCTAGTCATTGTCTAGTTCTGTGGCTTTGGAAACTGCTCAATCCTGTGAACCTCAGTTGCTTCCTGTGTAAAGGGCTTGCAGAGTAGGGCTCAACTAATGGTAGGAAACTTTCTTTCAAGTCTGAAATGCTTTACAAAGGAAGAGTATTATAATAAACATAGCCTGAGGTCAAAGGAGGGGTGTGGTTCGGAGGTTAGGAGAGATGCCTGGGAAATAAGTAAATTATCAGTGAATGAATGAGGGGATTGCTTTGGTCCTGATAATAAATTAAGCAGATCACCTTTCTCATCTATTTTCCTGATGTCTTCAGGGATTTTCGCTGAATGAATCCTAGTATTATTTTATTCAAATGAGAACTTTGCTGTCCTTGATAATCCAAGGCAAAGTTAGAGACTTTTGGGACCATGAGATCTTCTGGAATAAGTGTTGAGGCAAATGATTGCAGATGACCAACATAGGCAGTTTAGCTGTCTGCACACAGATGGGGTAGAGGGAGACGCCAACTGGAGTTAGGTTGTTAGGTTGTCAGCTGTCTTCCTGTTTAACTCTGACAGTGTCTCATGGGACAATTTTGGAAACACATAAACTGAAGTTCTAGTTTAATAGCAGAGACGTTGAGTCAGACCAAGCCTTTGCATGCCTCTTGTGAATCCCACAGAACCCTCTTTTTCTCTTTCACTTGAATCAGTGGAGGTGGGGGCAGAGGACCATCTGCTGAGCACTTAGGGTTCTATGAGGCACCTACCCTTAACATTTTCTTAGGTAATTTCCAAGCCGCTGTGTGACATAGTTATCATTACGCCAGGTTGGCAAATGAGGAAATGGAAGCCAAGAGAGTGAAACAACTTGCTAGGCCACACAGCATGTCCTCACCTGGTAGGGCTCCAAGATGGGGCCTCCGACCCCATGCCCTCTCTTTTGTACATGCTCTACTTTCTGGGTGATGGTCCATGGCCAAAGTGTTGTCTTTGTTTTAATAACATGTGATGAAATTGGGTAATGAAAAGAAGAGATTTAGATCTCTATAAACAATTCCAAGTGATAAAAACCCTATTTCTTGGAGGTGGTCAAATGGCAGAAGAAGTTCTGCAAGTGGAAGAAACTCAGAAAGGCATTAAAGGGGAGATTACCATTTTGTGACTTGATCTGCCTCTTTTCTCTCTTACTTCCCCTTCTCCATATTCATGTGCTGTTGTCCAAACCCCTTACTGTTCACGATTGCACTACCACTAAAATATAACAGTTTAGCTGATCTGCATGTGCTTTTTCCCATGTCTGGGGTACTACATCAGGCTTATTACAGTCATTAATCAAGTCCTTGCACTAATTATAAACAGAAGTAAAAGTTGTAAATTCCACAGAGAAAAAACGTTGTAGCAAAAAATGACAACAAATCAATATTCTTTTTTTTTTTTAGATTTATTTATTTTAGAGAGAAAAAGAGAGTGCAAGTGGGGGGAGGGGCAGATAAAGAGGAATACAAGCAGACTCCCTGCTGAATGGGGAGCCAAACACAGAACTTGATCCCAGGACACCGGGTTCATGACCTGAGCCAAAATCATGATTCTAACACTTAACCAACTGAGCCACCCAGGTGCCCCAAAAATCGATATTGTCTATAGAAAAGAATTATTGCTAATTAATAAGGAAAAGATGAACATCCCAACTGAAAAATGGTTAAAGGCTATGAACACATTAAACTCATAAAAAAGCATACATAGAAGAAATAGAATTAGCACTCTTGCATAAAGCAGTAAATGAAAGTATAGTGCCCTGCTCAACAACATGGCTTTCGGGCCAGATATACCTGGAATGAATTCTGGGTTTGCTATTTACTAGCTTCATATCTTTTAGCAAATTACTAAGTCTTTGTTTCTATCTGTGAAATAAGGATAATAGTAGTACTTATCTGGAGGGGCTATCATGAGGTTTAAAAAGATAATTCTGTAAAGTGTTTAGTACAGTGCCTGATGCATAATACACTTTCAATGCATGTTAACTATTATCACTACTAGTAGTATATGTGCATTGATAACAAGTAAGATTAATATTGAATGTCTCACTGAAATCAAAGAAATGCAATTTAACAAAAGTGCAATATTGTTACCTGTCAGATTGGAAAAAAACATGTGAGAGAATTGATGATACCCACTGTTGGTGAGGTGTGGAGGAACAGGTTCTCTCTTGCATTGCTGGGGCAATGGGATGTGGCACATTATTTCCACAGGGCAATTTGGCAGTATGCATTAACACTGAAAATGTGATAGGTTTAGAGAAGTGTCTGTTCATGTCTTCTGCCCATTTTTTGACATGAGTGTTTTTTGTTGAGTGTTGAGTTTCACTTACTTGTGGAGCATAAGGAATAACACAGAGGACACTGGGAGGAGAGAAGTGCGTTAGGGAAAATTGGAGGGGGAGATGAAGCATGAGAGACTGTGGACTCTGAGAAACAAACCGAGGGTTTTGGGGGTGTGGGATGTTGGGTGAGCCTGGTGGTGGGTATTAAGAGGGCACGTATTGTATGGAGCACTGGGTGTGGTGCATAAACAATGAATCTTGGAACACTGAAAAAATAAATTCAAATTAAAAAAAATATTTCATAGCAAAAAAAAAAAAAAAAAAAGAAAAGAAAATGCAATAGGTTTTGGCTCATATCCTAGAACTTTATTCCAGAGAGATAATTGGGCAAGTATACGGTGATGAATGTTTAAGAATGCTTATACTAGTATTCTTTTTAAAATAAGATTTTATTTATTGGTTTGAAAGAGAAAGAGAGAGAGAGCACGAGTGGGGGTGAGAGGCAGAGGGAGAAAAGGATGAGTAGACTCCCCGCTGGGGCTCAGTCTCAGGACCCTGAGATCATGACATGAGCCAAAGGCAGATGCCTAACAGACTGAGCCATCCAGGCACCCTGGTAGCAGAACCCTGGGGTTCTACCCTGGTAACAACCCAGAAGCAGCCATAAGTAGATCAGATCAACACAATGTACACTTTAAACTTATACAATGCTATATGTCAATTATATCTCAATAATAAATTCAGAAGTAACTTAAATGTCCTTTAGGGAAATTTATCAATAAATTAAGCTTCATCTCTATGATGGAATACTATATGAATACCAATAGCAGTGTTCTAGATCTTTATTTACTATTATGGATGAGGATTTCTGACATACCAGTATATAAGAAAGTATGTTTCAAAAAAATCTATCTGTACAATGTTTATGTCTATCCATCTGATAGTTCAGAAAAAGAAACAGGTGTGGAAAGATGTACTTTAAAATGCTGGCATTCTTTTCCTCTTGGGAACTAATTTTATTATTTGATTTTTGTGTGAGTGTCCATTATCTTTTTAATCAGGAAAAAGAAAAGGAATGGACTTTTTGTTTTGTTTTGTCCTTTAGCAGCATACCCTAAACAGAGATCTACATGTTGATTTTGCTTGTGTAAATGGACTTGGAGTTGTGTTCCAAGAACACATCATCATAGCTTTCTTTCTTTTCTTTTTTCCTTGTTTGTCATTCAGAAGTGTTTCTTCATTCCTTAGTCTATGACTCATGCAAGAAGATATTAGAACCAATGTTTTGCAAGACCTTTCCATGAAATGGAAAGAACATCAATGTTCTCTCCAGTAACAGGCGTGCACTTAATTTTGCCTTTCTTCATTAATAATGATGAGGTTGCATGGCTTTCCCACCACTCCGCAGAGGTGGAGTGAACCCGAAAGAACTGGTCAGCACTAGACCTTCAGGTGCTATCGAATACTAGCCCTAGGGCCAGTGACGTGCAACAGAAAAAACACGAAATTTCCTTTGCTTGTGTTGGTTAGAATCATTGTGGTAGGAGTCCTGAGGCATCACCTGGACTGCGTCACCTGGACTGGATCACGTAGCTGGACACATATTGGAGCTGGAAGGATGCCACATGTGAGGATTTGGGCATCTGTAACACTTTCTGGGTCCCCCAGTAGCTCCCAAATGCTTCTATTGTCTATCTCTTCCCTTCCCCCCTTGAACTTCTCACCATAAATTAGAATTTCAAAATACCTTATTTCAGTCAGCCTTTGTCTTGCAGTGTATACAGTGTTCAGTGAACCTTGTTCCATTTGAACCACACAGCTGTCCTGCCACATAGGCAGAGTAGGAGTTATCATCTTCATTTTACAAATGAGGAAAGGGTTCAAACAGATTGTGGAATTTGGCTGTGGACACAGCACAGCCAGGGCTAGAATTCAGGTTCTCTGTCCCTACTGGTTTTGTTTTTTGTCCCCTCTATGATTTCACAGCTCTTCAGAAAGCTGTTACCATCATGTAAAAGCTCTATGTGACTGTCCTATATTTATCTTTCAGTTTCCTAACCAAGACACACAATTTTAAACTGTTATCCTAAACACACACACACACTCACACGCAGGAACCAAGGTTTCAAGAAGCAAACCTTAACCCTACTATACAGTGTACTTGATGACTCAGGTATTTTTTAGTCTTTTCTTCCCAATTTATTCTTTTTTTTTTTTTTTAAAGAAGAAGGAGAAGGGGAAAAAAAGAGGAGTAAGAGAAGAAGAAGAAAGAAGAAAGATGGAAGAAGAAGAAGAAAGAAAAAGAGAGAGAAAAGTTTGCCCAATGGACTCAGTAACTCCATTTCTTGACCCTCTGGATGTTCCTCTTGCTGTCTGTTATACCAGTGCATAGCCTGGGGTATTTGGTATTTGTTCCTTAGGACAATCTGGCTACTTACCTCGTATGGAGGATGGAACTAGAGTGGAGGGGCTGAGATTCTCTGTTATTATCTCTGTAGAAAGGAAAAGTTAGTTAGGACCAAGTGGATTGCAGTCTGAGGTATGCAGATATGGATAAAACACTTCAAGACAATGGGCCAAATGTTTGCTTGATTTTTATGCCTTCTTGTCCTTTGCACTAAGAATTTCACCAGTAGTGTGGAGACTGTGTGATTCTGGGAAGGCTGAAGTCCAGCTTGGCCTCCTTCACAGTTTTCCGGGTGTCCCGTCTCTGGGAAGATCTACTGGAGGAAATGCAGCTTTCCTGTCTCACTGCCCAGTCAAGGGGCATGATGTCAGTTGCAGCGAGCAGTTGAGGGTCTGCACTGAGGGCCATGTTCCCAGGGTAACTGGTCTCAGGTCTCCTTGGAGTCAGAAAAAGACCTTCAGCAGGCCACGGGCCAAGATCCAGGTGGATCTGCAACGTGTTGAGCACTGTGCTAGACATTTCCACATGTACTTTCTCCCTTCATGCTCAGAAAAGCACCTGGAGGTAAACATTACTAACCCCAGGCCTGCAATGAGAATGTTCAGAAAGTAAGTGGCTTGACCAGGGTTGCTGGCTAATTAAGTGGCAAAATTGAAAGGTGACTCTAAGTCTGTATGACAGATCTAGTGCCCTTTCTATTTACTACATCATTGGATTGCCTTTAGTTCTTTCAGAGAAAGTACAATTTGATACAAACTTTATAATTTTATATGAGTCTTATTGATTGCTCATGGTAAATCTGGGCTTCTTCAGCATCATTGTTAAAATGTTCCCTTATATCCATATTTTCTGTCACAAAAAATGAAAAAAGTCCTTTGATATACAAGGACATTCATAGACTATTATTATATATTAACTTACATTTATAAGTAGATTTATAATTTCTGTTCCTGATTTCTGGGTTTAATACACAGAAAAACTACATATTTTCAATAAAAAATTATGCGCTTTAAATAAAATTATTTATTTATTTAAGAGAGAAAGCATGAATGGGAGGGGCAAAGGGAGAGAGAGACTCTCAAGCAGACTCCGAGCTCAGCTCAGAGCCCAACATGGGGCTTGATCTCACAACCCCAAGATCACAACTTAAGCCAAAGCCAAGAGTTGAATGCCTAACTGACTGTGCCACCCAGACGCCCCTAAATTTATATACTTTTTATAGAGTCATAAGAAAACCTCACATGGATATTGCCTGGGAACTTAAGAGTGGGATAACTTGTATTTTCCTTCTTGTCTTCTAAGATAGTAGAACAGTAAACACTCAATTAATGCTAAATGGCACTAACAAAATGATCAATTCTTAGTTCATATAAAGTCATAGTTATAGGAGGAATACATGGATTATCAAGACAGTGTAGTGTAGTCAGAGAGACCAACTTCTGAATAGGTTGGGTTGTAGCCAGGGGACTTGCAGGGCAAGACGGAGCTCTGTTCACCCAGTGCCATTTAAGACACTGCCTTTCTTCTGGTCGGAAAGATACATAATTTGGGAATAGTCAGCAGAATGGAAAAAGCTAACCAATAAGATCAGTGCTTTGAATGAAAGAATATTCTAGGTTACTACCAGATGCTTGCCATTTGGGGTAAAGTATCTGAGATGTGAAGGTTTCTATTGCTTCTGTGGAAACAGATGCCATGGCTGATTAAGGATTGTGGACTGTATAGGCCAGAAGATTAGTTGGGTTTTATTTAGAATTTAATGATAGAGAATGAAAGTCATAAAATAGGCTATGAAAAATCAGAGCACAAATGATTGGGATTGGACAGTTTTCTCACTCAGGGGCAAAATGTGCTATTTTCCATTCTGGTCATTTCCCTCTTTCATACAGTAAAATGCAGTATGGAGAGGAACATAAATGTCCCCTAATGCATAGGCAGATTTCCTGTTGGAGAGAGTCATCCTGAATCACTGAGCAGGTGACATGTGTTTAATTTAGAGAAAATAGGGGAAAAGACAATAGCTCCCCCACAATATTGTAGCCAGTATTCATTAGGAATAGCATTAGTTAGTAGTGCTAGAAAACTCAAATTAACAGAGGATCAAACGCAAAATGTTTGATACCCTGCAAAAAACGTTGGATGGTAGAAGTCCGGGGTTAGTATGTCTGTTTCGCTAAAAGGGTCTCAAGTCATCAGAGACCCTGGCTTCTTCCAGGTTTCTATGCTGCCACTTCCAAGGCTTCATAGTACACCATGTATGCTTGAATTCCTGCCATCATGTCCTCATTCCAGCCAGAGGAAGGAAGAAGAGGGCAATGGAGGGTGGCTCTCTTCCCTGTATGCAAGATTTCTCAAGATGCATTTAACACTTCTGCTTAAGCCTTGTTGACCAGAATGTACTCACAACGGCCACACCTAGACACAGGAAATTGGGAAATACAGTCTTTCTTCAGGGGAACAGGGGGCTAACAACTGGGAGTTCTAATATTGAGGAATAGGGGACAATCTGTATTAATAATCTGGCATCAGCTTCTGCCACACTGTTTTTGGGACTTGATTGCATGGCCAAAAGTGGGGCTGAGAGGGTAGATTTCAGTAACTTAGACTTTATCCTAAAAAACTGGATGAATGGCCAGAGGGCTGCATCAGAGATTTGGTTGCTCTATGCACTGACCCAGGTTGCATGAGAGTAACTGGTTTGGGAGAGAGGAAGAAACAGGACTCTAAGAAGACAACATTTGGTGAAGGAATCTACTGTGATGGTTAAACAAAGACTTTGGAGTCATCCTAAACTTGGACTTAAATCCTAGATCTTGGGCAAATTACGTGGTCTCTAGATGGGAGGATTAATATGCACTTAAGAGTTTTGGGGAGGATTGGGTTGGGTAATGTGTATAAAATGTGTAGCATATGGCGAGATGTAGGTGTTCAAGAAATGATGTCCATTTTTACAATTGGTGACTTGGGAGCAAATATGGGGGCAATACAGCTGGAAACCTGCCTTTTGGTGTCTTCTGGTCAAGGTTCTGCCCTAGGAGTAATCACAGCAGCATCTGTGCTTGGTCTGTTTGGTCACTTGTTCACTCGAGGTGCTTGAAAATATGTATATCTATTTAAAAATCCTCCCTAGTCTACCTTTGTCCACTTCAGAAGTCCTATTTCAGATCCTCATAATTTCCCTTGAAATGATTGCAGTAAATTCAGAATGCTAGTTACTTCTCCGGGCCACCTGCTAAATCATTATCGCAGCCATCTTTCTGAAGCACAAACCATCTACTTGGCCATCTTTCTATGGGTCCCTATCCTCTCCAGGACGAAATCTAAGTTCCTCTGCTTGCTGTCCTTGCTGTCCTTGCTCAGTGACCTTAAGTACGTGTCAAACACTCCCCCTGGACTCCTCTCCCCAATCTATTCCCTGGTTTAGACAAATCAAACGTTTCCCAAATATGTTAAGCTCTCCTTGATGCTGCTGAGCAGGCCCTTCCTGCAGCCCAGAAAACCCTTTATCTGTTTGGCAACTTCTGTTCCACATTTAAGCATACCTGGAGGCCCTATCTATTCAGCAGAGCCTAGATGTGGGCTCCTGTACAGCCACAGCACCTTGGGCTAACCCTGTTTTACTTACTGGTGTTGTTTGCCTGTCTATCATATCACCTTCCTCAGATTCATCCATTCCTTCACTCATTCACCCATTCATACACCCAACTAATTTTAGATGCATTTGCTTCTTTGTGTTTGCTTTTCCTTCTTTGTATATGACTCAGATATTCCTCCACTCTCCTGGTTTGGATTCAGTGTCTCTCCTTTGTGCTCCAGCAGGAACTGCTTACATTATATGCTTATTACATTGTACTGTCAGATATTTATCTGTTTTCCTTACTAGACCTCTTTAGGATAAATAGGAACACTTCGTGTTTGTGTCAAAATAAGTGTGTGTGTGTGTGTGTGTGTGTGTGTGTCCTCAGTACCCATGAAGTGGGCTGATTCAACAAAAGGTTATTGAATGAAGGAATGAATGAGTGAGTGAGTGACTGAATGAATGAACAGTGTTATGGAATTGGTCTACTCAGAAATAGCCAGCAAGACCCCTAGAGACTTATTTACTTTGCATTTTTATGACCTGAAATACAAAGTCATTTGGAAACATTGTTAAAGACATAGGATCTTATTCAATTGCTAAGGGGCTCTAAGGGGAGAGGGTTCCCATAGCTGTAAAGGAACTATATTTAGCAAGACTGTTGATCTGCTGTTGAAGGATCTTGTTCCCTTGTGTTAATGACAGTATTCAGTGTAATATCTGTCTAATGTTAAGAACAACTATGTAATGATTAAAAAGAATAACCTTCATGCTTCTGGACAATGTGCTAAACCAGTTCTGTCAAAATTCAACTACTGAATGCTGGTTATTATATTTAAAGTTGAGCATAAGGGACAGTGAAGGGAGACAAGGAAACTTCTCCAAATTAATTGTTGAGGTAAGTTCCTGGAGGGCATACACTGGAGACTTATTTTGCTTTGTAGGGCTCACAGTTAAGATATCAGTGGGTTTTTTTCTGTGAAATCCCTGGTAATTACGAGGTTCAAGTAATCTCAGCAAGAATAGTCTCCTTATGTAGGTGACATTTGTCTGGGTGGACATTTTGACATCCTAACTAATAGGCTGCCTAGCAAAGCCAGCTCTGAATCGGCTGTGAGTTCTTCTTTGGGTGATGATTGAAATTGCTTACTTAAATAGTTTCATAAGACATGAAACAGGCTCGTGGTATGCCTACCAGAAGTAGTCTACCAAGAAACTGAGGGTCCCAAATGTGGGTGAAAGGAGCTTGTGAATTGTACATGGAAGTATTTTAAGAAAGTTTTGGTGGTTGAATAGAGTCCTGAATGGGACTGGGGTTAATATTCTAGGATTGACTCTTTGGCAGTACACTGTGGTGGTTCAGGGCTCAAATTAGGCAGATCAATGTTTGAATATCAGCTCTGCCACTTATAGACTGGGTGGCCTTGGGGATATTGATATGATACTTGTTAACCTCCATTTCCTAATCTGCAAAATGGAGGTAATCATTGTAGCAGTCTGTGGGATTATGGTGAGGATGAAATGAGGTCATACATGTAAACTGCTCATTCATGTTTCTGACACATAGGAAAGGTTCACCTGTCATCAACGTGAACTGAGCTAAGTTAATGGAAGCCTGATGAGGCCAAAGCCTGTGAGCATCAGTTGGTTTTAAAGGAAACCACACATGTGTACAAGTTTGTCTTAAATGCTGGTAATTGCCACTTGCACTTGAAGGACTTGGGCAAGAGGGTATTTGACTCAGTACAAAGCTTTATACTTTAGTCTTAAATTGTTGTGCGAACAATGCAAATATTTGTTTTCCTACTCTCCTTCACTGTAGCTTCCAGTGACTTGGGGCTGGGGACAGGAAACCATAGCCTCCTCTCAAGCTCTGGCATTAATCAGTTGGCCTCAGGCAAACCTCTCAGTGTTGAGGCCTCATCTGTAAAATGAGGCTATTGGCTTATGACTTCCAAGGTCCCTTCAAGCTCCAAAATTCTATGACTACTTAACTTAATGCTGGTCAACCCAGTCTTGTGGTACAACGCAGTTTTCTTTTTGACATTTAAAATAATTCAGTTATTCTTAAAATAGTTCTGTAAGTTGAGAGAAAGCAAATTGCTTTTTGTTTGCTTTTTAGGTATGAGTAAATACTGAGAAATGAACTTGCAGGTAATATACACAATGGGCTACAAATAAAAGAGCAAATTGAGGTTCAATGGCTAAAGAGTGGTTTCAAGAGTTGGAAAAGGGACAGGCCTGTGCTGAGCCCTCTTCATTTGGAGTTCCAGTGACTTTCAGGTGAAAATTGCTGTAGAAATGTCAAAATGTTTCTATGAGTAATTTAATAATAATCAACATCACGACTATTTTATATCAATATACTTGATGAGGAATTCATATCAAATTAGCATGAAGGAATTCTGATTTTATACCCATTTTATTATGAATGTGTACCTGTGGAGGAAGATGGAAGGGGAAGGAAGTCCAATAGAATTTTCTGTGAATTTCACAGAATTTTCTAGAATTGCACTGTCCAATATAGTAGCTACAAGACATAGGTAGCTCTTAAGCTCTTAAAATGTGGCTAGTGTTAATGAGAATTTTTGTTTTCATGTAATATTTTTTTTGCAATCCTCTACTTTATTTTTTTAAATATTAATTTATTTATTTTCAGCATAACAGTATTCATTATTTTTTCACCACACCCAGTGCTCCATGCAATCCGTGCCCTCTATAATACCCACCACCTGGTACCCCAACCTCCCCCCCCCAATTCAAACCCCTCAGATTGTTTTTCAGAGTCCATAGTCTCTCATGATTCACCTCCCCTTCCAATTTACCCCAATTCTCTTCTCCTCTCTAACTCCCCATGTCTTCCATGCTATTTGTTATGCTCCACAAATAAGTGAAACCATATGATAATTGACTCTCTCTGTTTGACTTATTTCACTCAGCATAATCTCTTTCAGGCCCGTCCATGTTGCTACAAAAGTTGGGTATTCATCCTTTCTGATAGAGGCATAATACTCCATATTGTATATGGACCACATTTTCCTTATCTATTCGTCCGTTGAAGGGCATCTTGGTTCTTTCCATAGTTTGGCGACTGTGGCCATTGCTGCTATAAACATTGGGGTACAGATGACCCTTCTTTTCACGACATCTGTATCTTTGGGGTAGATACCCAGGAGTGCAATGGCAGGGTCATAGGGAAGTTCTATTTTTAATTTCTTGAGGAATCTCCACACTGTTCTCCAAAGAGGCTGCACCAACTTGCATTCCCACCAACAGTGGAAGAGGGTTCCCCTTTCTCCACACCCCCTCCAACACATGTTGTTTCCTGTATTGCTAATTTTGGCCATTCTAACTGGTGTAAGGTGATTTCTCAATGTGGTTTTAATTTGAATGTCCCTGATGGCTAGTGATGATGAACATTTTTCATGTGCCTGATAGCCATTTGTATGTCTTGATTGGAGAAGTGTCTGTTCATATCTTCTGCCCATTTTTGATATGATTGCCTTTTTTGTGTGTGTTGAGTTTGAGGAGTTCTTTATAGATCCTGGATATCAACCTTTTGTCTGTACTGTCATTTGCAAATATCTTCTCCCATTCCGTGGGTTGCCTCTTTGTTTTCTTGACTGTTTCCTTTGCTGTGCAGTAGCTTTTGATTTTGATGAAGTCCCAAAAGTTTATTTTGGCTTTTGTTTCCTTTGCCTTTGGAGACGTATCTTGAAAGAAGTTGCTGTGGCTGATATCGAAGAGGTTACTGCCTATGTTCTCCTCCAGGATTCTGATGGATTCCTGTCTCAAAATGGATAAAAGACCTCAACATGAGACAGGAATCCATCATGTAATATTGTTTAGTTCAAATTTAAATTTAAATAGCCCCAGGCAGCTAGTGGCTGCCATATTGGACAGTGAAGATTTAGACAGAAGATGGGTCATAGAGTCTTTAAGGGATTTTGACTTTTATACTATATGAGGTGGGGAGCAAGCTGAAGCTTTTGGATTAAGTTCAGGAATGGTGCCAGAGAGATAAGTGGAGGTGGTTGTAGTGACCCAGGTGAGTGATGAGAAGGACCAACACTGAGGCAGTGCCAGTGAAGACAAAGAGGAGGTGATGGACAAAGGAAGAATTCAGGAGTGAAATGGATTGGACTTTATGCCTGGGGAGGTTGACACTGGCTTGGTTGATTGGGCCAACACTTTTGTTCATGGGAAAATATATCAAGCCACTTTTGGATAGAAAAACCATCTTTAGTTGGCAGTTATGTTACCATCAAATGTAAAGATAATTTAAGTGGCATAAGGAGGCCGTCCAGGATGTGAAATCATACCTTACTTTGCCCATATGGTGGAGGGAGAGCTCCTCCTGTCTCTCACAGAGGGAGACTTTCCTTCAGATGGCTCATCCTTTGAGTCTGTGCAACAGGGCTGTGTTAACCTGAGGTCCCTCACACACTTTTATCAGACCCCATCCTTTTCCACCATGAGGCCTGAGATTTCCTTCTCAGCCATTCTAGTTCCTTCATCAGAGACTAGAACTGACTGCCCACAGCCTTCCTTAGACAGGCCGACTTAATTTTTTTTATCCCATAGACATTGTTGAACCTGTATCTGTTTCTCAGGGGTGGAGGAAGATACGAAGATGAAGGAGAAACCATTCCTACCCTGGGCAAGATCATAATAAAACCTAATTGCAAAGACAAAATTACATAGGGATAACTCAGTTATAATACAGGAAACAACTTTGCCTTGGAGTGCAGAGCTGTACTGATCAACTTTACCTGGTGGCATTAAGGGAAACCTACTCAAGAGTGGTGACAGCTGAGCTCATTTAAGTGGATATTTTCTGAGAAAGAATGAAGAAGGGCATTTAGCAGAAGATCACTTGCACATATGTGGTGGTCCCTTGGAATATGTTGTGCACAGGGAATGGTACACAGCTATGTATCTAGAGCCCAGGGTGCTTTTATAAAGGTGAGAAAGCGTAGGAATGACACAGGTGGAATAGATGGAATCCAGTGAAGGAAAGCCTGTATGTCTTACTAAAGAATGTGGATTTGTATTTGGTAGATCCCAGCGGCTTTTGCTAGTTTTAAACACATGAGTGATATGGTTCTTTTTGTGTGTTTGGGGTTGCATGGTTTCTCTCCAATGCTAATCAGAGAGCTTCTGCTTTGGCCTTGTGGTCTCTCTTCTCGATTCACCATTTTAACAGGTGTATGGTGTGTAAAGTTACTAGGAAAAATAACTACATGATGCCTATAAACTACTTGGAAACCTGTAAGTCCTATCTAAAAATGATCATTGTTCTTAGTCAAGGAATTACAACAGCAATTATCTAATTGCAAGCACAGCTGGATCCTTGCCCCTCCAATTAGCTGATTGTAGGTGCAATTAGTTTGCAAGAATAGTTTTGTACCCAGCTGTAAATTTTCCAAAATGCAAAAACAGAATATGTGGAAAAATGAGGCCAAGTCGAGTTTCTTTATAGTTTGTTCTAAATATGTGTTTTGCCCAGCCTGAGGGATTGTTATTTTCCTTCCCATATTTATATATGACTTGCTTAAGATGTGCTCCTATTTATTTCACAAGCTCTGAGGCATCTCACTGTTGGGAAATTCTCAAATTCCAAAGCCTGTGAGCAAAGAGACAGGAGTAAGTAGTACCCACAAATGGCTATCTTCAGGGGCCATTTTTGCTTGTTGAAGTGCCAGGTTGAAGAATGGATTATAGGACCAGAGTAGGGTCTGCAACTAGGAGAGGGGTCAACTATCTCAGTATGCAGGCTGAGGAGGGCTGGCCAGCTTGATTCTCATGGGAATGAAATTAACAAGTGCCATCTCTCCCCAGGGAATTTTGTTTTGTGGGTAGTGATAGTAGATGCAGGGCTAGTTCTCAGAATGTGGTTCCAATATAAATGTTAGTTGACATTTTGTTTACCATTAATAAGTGAGACAAAAGTGCAACAATGAAGTCACGGTGTGAGCAACTTCTTTGTTGAATCCAATAGTAATTTTCAAACACTGGAGGAATGCTTCCTCAATTATTTTATGCTGTCCACAATATAATGTCTACCGACAAGACACATTTTAAAGTTTGATCTGCAGTATTCGTATTTTCTCTATCACTTTCTTAAGTATAGACAATCAATAAAACAATAAATCAAGCCATGATTTATAGTGTATGCCGATGTCATGGTATAAATACTCCTACTGTGGGTGATTTCAAGTTACCGACTGTTTCTCAACCAATTCCTAGACTCTTGTAGATTTCACAATTAGCTCTAGTGAGGAGGCATGATGTGGCTCCAGCCTACAAGTGTTGGTGGAACTTGAACCAAACCTTTTGGGAGTCAGTGACAGACTGTATCTTAGTTTCTATGATTTGAAAGAAGCATGGAAACTTGGAACAAATCAGAAATATCATGGGAAACAGAGAGGGAAAAAATAGCTGTATGTGCAATGGTGTTTGAAGAGAAAACCATTCTTCTGTAAAGGACAGTCAGATATATGAAAATGGGAAGAAGAACATCCAGAATGACATAGACCTTAGGAACAGCATGTGGAGAGGTTGAGGTTGAGGTCTTTCTAGGGCCATTGGCTCAAGGTTTCCAGTATGTTGGATGGATAGCCATCCTCCCTAGGATGAGATACTAGGTAGATACTATCTACCTAGGATGAGATAAATTTATGTTTTGAAGATGCGAAAATTGAGGAACACAGGGTCATGTTACTTGAGTTGACAAAGTTAGAGATGAGAAGAGATTTTATTGTCTTACCCTGTGCGAGGCACTCCTTATTAATGGAATGAAACAAAACAAAACTCTACACAGTAATAAAAGCACAACAGAAGATTTGATTTGTCGGAAAACCCATTAGATAGTTGGTATGCTGGGCAGGCCCTTGTTCAACTCTGGGAGAATGAAGTGAGGTGACTCAGGACCAGGTCTGGGGCGCAGTTCCTTATTCTCAGCAGGGCTAGGAGAACCTCTTGGGGTCTTCCTGTTTTTCCCCACACGATGTTCAAATCCTTCTGTCAGTTTTCCAAGTCCTTCACAATGCAGGTCTGCTATATTTCTCTAAAATAGAGTTTGCACACTTCTTAGTGGATACCAACATGCACACAGCTCTTGTCTATATCTTGTAAGCAAGCTGGGCTCATTCCCACTTGATATATGTTAATAGTTAATATTGAGGAGCCCTTTTGCACTGCATCTGCTAGGGGCTGCCCATACATTGTCCCATTCAGTCTTCATAAAAACAATTTGTGTTTTCCCCAGTTTTACAAAGAAAGATTAGGCAGAGAGCCTGAAGATCACATGATTAGTGAATGAGGCAGCAAGTATTTTAACACAGACTGAATGCTCAGTGGTTATGTTCACAACTCTAGTGTTCAGAATCCTCTCAGTTCCTGTGTTCCTTTCCTTATCACTTTTCCTCTCAGTCCCCATGCCCAAAACCTTTGCCTGTCTTCCATGTAGCTTCCCTTACTAGTCAAATTCCCATTCATGACCTCTGGTTACCTTAGAATCTGTCTATAGTAGACACTTTGCCATGCAAGTGTATCTTTTCCAACAACAACAACAAAAAAATATGAGCTCTTTAGTGAAAGCAATCATGTCTTCTACTAAGTCTTCACTTCCACAGGGGTCTTTTCACTTTGGGGACTAAAGACAGATACTCAATAAATATCTGTTGATAGATTGATCCAGGTGTATGTTCAGCATCATTTATTTACCTAGGGTCGCTAGTACCAAGCACTGAACCATGGATCAAAAGATTAAAGATTCTTCCTTCTTTCACAGAGTTCTGAACTCCAGGAAAGGATACTTCTTGGCCAAGTTACAGTACAATGTGATTTAGTACTGCAAAAGCAGAGGGTTCTGAGGAGAAGCCCAGGTGAGGGGAGTTCTTTGGGAAGGATTCACTGAGAAGGTTACTCCTGAGCCAGCCCAGTCTTGAAAGATGAGTGGAGACTAGAGTTTGCTCAAATAAGAGGGTTGGCAGGGCCTGGGCCCAACAGTTATGTGTGTTGTGAAACCCAACATCCTGGTGTATTTTTTTTTTTTTTTAAGATTTTATTTATTTACTTGACCGACAGAGAGATCACAAGTAGGAAGAGAGGCAAGCAGAGAGAGAGAGGAGGGGAAGCAGGCTCCCCACTGAGCAGAGAGTCCAATGTGGGGCTCGATCCCAGGACCCTGGGATCATTACCTGAGCTGAAGGCAGAGGCTTTAACCCACTGAGCCACCCAGGCACCCCGATCCTGGTGTATTTTACCAATTCCTCCTGTATTTGACTTTAAACTAGTATACTTTAAATTACATTTGATATATACCTCTCTTTTCTTTATATTTTATTTATTGAAGTGTGCAGTCTGTTTACTCACATGCAAGGCTAGCAGTGACATCAGCAAGGCATAGATATGACTGGTGGCCACTGCAGGTAGTAGGATAATCTTGGTTGCCTCTCTGAAGTGAGAGGGGAGGGATTGGGAGCACACTGTAGGAAAAGGAAGCTTACCCTTCTCTCCTGAGGTCACACAATCCCTATTATCTCCGGTCCACTTAACTTTGCAAATGTGACTAGGAGTCACTGCTCTTCTTCTCTGGGCATCTGCCCTTTCTGTTTCTGGTGATGAACTGGCAAGAGGAGCAAGACATCCCAGAACTCTGACACACATAAAGGATAACATTGGGGTGGGTCTTGGTTCTGGGACACAGTGGAAAAAGGACTTATTGGTCATGCTTCTTAAACTATTTGGTAAAAAAATGATTCATTGGAAAGTTCTGATTTTCTCACATGAGTCTTTGTCTTACCTAGGCCCTTAGCCTTGCTAACCATTTGTTTGAAGTCATCACTTACTGACAGAAAGACCATGTAGCCCCTGAGGCTTGAAGAAGATGGTGGTGGAGGCTGAACACATATACCTGTATTTTTATTTCTGTGAAACTGACTCAACCAGAAAATTCCTGTCCTCCCTTCTCTTTCCTCGAAAAACACATACATGCTCATCCACCCCCACCCCACTGCTCTCACACACATTCCGAGGATAAATTTGAGCAGAAGGATAGATGCTCATATTTTTTAAGCTTAATTCAACAATATTAATTCTGTTCAATAAACTTAATAAAATGGAAATAAAGTGGTTTCCTTTCTTCTTTAAGGAAGGAGAGATTTAGGAAGCTGAGCAGATCCCTGGAGCATATTAGTCATGCCATTTCATTTCTGCATTCAGGATTCAGATGGCATGTCCATGCAGCTCATCAAACTCTACAGACAAGGGACACAACATCTGGATTGACCCATAAAAGTCCATGTCCCAGATCAGAGCCTCTAGTAGAACATTATTCTCTCACACACACTTTTGGAGACATTTCAAGGTGATGTCATCATTAAATAATAAGCCATAGGAAAAAAAAAATCAGGTTGATATTTAAGTAACTTTATAAGATATCCTTTATAGTAATATATCTTTTCTCCTTTACACAAATAGGCAAAAAATGATTAATAGTCCATTGATATGAATCTCCACTTGTGCTTGATTTGACCTTTCAAGATTTCTGGATTTAAGAATGAAGAAATTTAGATCAGAGAGCCAACTGGATGAAAGAATTTTGCTGCTTGAAGGGCTGGGAAGGGCTGAGAGGTAAGTCTGAGCTTTAAGGTAAATGTAGGTGTCATGGTCAGTTATGGTTTGCCCCGGGCTCTGTGGGCAGGAGGGCTAGTGCTTGAGTCTTGAGCTCACCAACCCTTTGCTGTGTATCTGAGAATGAGGATGAGTGCATGAGTGTGTTTGTAAGCATATGAGAGTGTATGTATGTGTGAAGTTGGGCATGCATGAATGTATGCATATAAGTATATGTTTAAGTGAGTGTGTGTGTGTGTGTATGAGAGAGTGTGAACGTGTATATGAGTGTTCATGTGTGTATTATGTAGGTGATGATGCCTATTTCTCCCAAATTATTCTTGGACCTTTCTAATAGAATCCTACTTTGCTCTGTGAAGTTCAACTCTCTCCATTTTATTTATAAGGAGAAGAACTTTGAATAAATCATGTTAGATTAGGTATGAAGCAACATTAACTTTTGTCTCCATCCCTTGCAAGCAATAAAAATTTCCCAACTTTTCTATTGTGTACAGTGCTGAGAAGAGAACACATGCCCTTCTTGTGAGCCTCTTTCTCTGCAGGGCAGTGTTGGGGACAGACTTATTGTGTGGAAATGAGGCAAGGGTGGCCAAGGTCAGGCTTAGGAAAGGAAGCCAAATGGTTGAACTCTATGTTCTACCTGTTGGGTCTTATTGCTGCTTTTGTGCAAAGTTGACCTCTGCTGAGACACTTCTGCATTTGTGCCTACTGCTCAGATAGGTCATCGTGACTTTCTTCTGATGTAATTTTAAAAGCAGTTAATGCCCAGAGTTGTCTTGGGGGAAATCCTGTTTGATATTTCACCTTGAATGACTTCAAAACAAATCTATTTTTATCTTTTAAAAGTTCCTTGTGGTGAAACTTGTTGTGGAACTCTTTATTGCTCTGTGTGTTTACAATGCTTGTTTTTATAGAGGGCTTTATTTTCAAAGAAATGCATGCTGCATATTTACTTAATGGGCTAGACAATGACTAAGGAGCAAATTACATAAAGATTATTACATGGACTTAGTGTGTGTTCTATAGTTTTATGACTCACAGGCAACTTGTTTGTATTGCCTTTATGGGCAGAGGTGTTTTAAAAAAACATTTTGTAAAGCAAGAATTGTGAAAGGATGCCAGTCCTTGTACAGCTCTGCCAAGGGGTGATGCTTTCATAGCTAGAGCCAATGCCAGGTGCTGTTGAAGGTAGAGGGTAAGTTATGAAATGCTAAAGAGCTTTCCACAACCCTGCTGCCTTAACACAGCCCTTATCCATCAGGAGAGTTAATTCCAGGCTTAAATAGAAGTCACCACTTTAGAAATATTCCTACTTCCCCAAAGTGCCAGCAGCTCTAAGTCTGTTGAATAGAGACAGCATTTATAATGGTTATCCCTGCTTGGGTGGCGGGGTGGGAAAAGAAATCACCTTGGAATCTTAAGGAGACTGTATAAAGCTGTCCATAGCTTCATTAAAGTTTTGTTTGTTTGTTTTAATAATAGCTGGCACTATTTCCAAAAAGTAATGTACAATACACATAACATAAAATTTATCATCTTCATCATTTTTAAGTGTATAATTCAGTACTGCTAAGTATAGTCATACTGTCGTGCAAACATTACCACCATCTGTATCTAGAACTTTATCCTGCAAAACTGCAACTTTGTGGTGATTAAAAAATACCTCTCCACCCACCCCTTCCTCAAGCCGCAGGTAACTGCTCTTCTACTCTCCATTTCTATGAATTGTATTACTCTAGGTACCTCATATAAGTGTTTGTCTTTTGAGACTGGTTTTGTTCACTGAGCATAATGTCCTCAAGGTTCATCCATTTGTAACATACGTCAGAATTTCCTTTCCTTTCTTTTCTTTTTTTTTTTTTAAGATTTTATTTATTTGACAGACAGAGATCACAAGTAGGCAGAGAGACAGGCAGAGAGAGAGAGAGAGGAGGAAGCAGGCTTCCTGCTGAGCAGAGAGCCTGATGTGGGGCTTGATTCCAGGACCCTGGTCCTGGGATCATGTCCTGAGCTGAAGACAGAGGCTTTAACCCACTGAGCCACCCACGTGCCCCAGAATTTCCTTTCTTTTTAAGGCTGAATAATATTCCATTGTATTTTTAGACCACACTTTGTCAGTGGATGTTGGGATTGTCTGGAGGTGCATTTTTTATTCCTGTTTTTTCCTCAAGTTTAATGCAGCCCTTGGGATCAGGTGTGTCAGCTATGGGCTAGTGGTATGAAATGTCCTCCTGACTCATTGCTGAGCTCAGCTGTGCACTACCTATGGCTAGTTTATGCAAGTCCATTCAACCTCAGGCTCTCTCACAACTGCAAGACAATTGGCATTGTGGGTCTTTGCTGGTAATGCTCATTCCAGCACAAGGTTAGTGTTCTGGACTGACTGTTTATATCTCCCCCAAAT
This sequence comes from Mustela putorius furo, assembly GCF_011764305.1. Taxonomy (NCBI): domain Eukaryota; kingdom Metazoa; phylum Chordata; class Mammalia; order Carnivora; family Mustelidae; genus Mustela; species Mustela putorius. Next base: position 1,625,454 of record NW_025421286.1, on the reverse strand, counting down.
TCATATGCTGAAGCCCTAGCTCCACTGTGACTAAATTTAGAGACAAGTCTTGTAGAGTGATGATAAAAGTAAAAAGAGTTCATGGGAGTGGGACGCTAATCCAATAGGACAGGCACCCTTACAGGAGAAGGAAGAATGAGAGTGGTTGGGTGGCTCAGTTAAGCGTCTGCCTTTGGCTCAGGTCATGATCCTGGGGTCCTGCGATCAAGCCCCACATTGGGCTCCCTGCTGAGCAGGGAGTCTGCCTCCCTTTCCTCCCTTCCCCTGGCTTGTATTCTCTCTCTCTTGCAAATAAGTAAATAAAATCTTAAAAAAGAAGAGGAAGAATGATTAGAGCTGTCTTTACCATGTGAGGACAATAGAAGAAGGTGGTCCTCTGCAAGCCAGGAAGAGTGCTCTCATGAGAAGCTGAATCAGCCAGCACCTTCACTGGAGCTTCTAGCCTCCAGAACTGGAAGAAGTTAAGTTTCTGTTTTAAGGCCACTCAGTTTGTGGTATTTTGTTGAGGCAGCCTCAGCTGACTAAGATGATTAGTGATGTGTAAGAGAAAGAAACTCTTACCCCTCAGCTAACAGCTTCAAGGTTGTATGTGTTCTTCAGTCATGCTGTAAGGTACCCATGAGGAAGAGACAAGGCTATGAATCCTGGGGACCAATACCTCTCCTGCCATCACTGCTGAGAGCTTTCCCTTGGCAAGGGTCATGTTTACAAAGGCTTTTGTACAAATAAAATGACCTCATTTGGAATGTCTTTGTGATTGTAGAAATGACATCCTTTTTTTTTTAACCCCCCATCCTAGGGAGAAATCTAAATATTAAGACTTGACATCATTCTAATGGCGGGGATTGGGACTTGGTTAATTTATTTGTACCTCTAAGAAGAAATACTTATGTCTTTTTGGAATACCTTGCAGATTCGCATTGTGCAACTTTCCTAATTATTTCTTCTTATAGACTAACAGTGAAATTAGTATTTGCATTTTCTCAGTTAATTGGTGGATGGAGAAAGTCAGTCAGCTATATCTCTAGGTATGGGAAAAGCCTGTCTGGACTTTCTATAAAATTGGCAGTGGTAAAAATGGAAAACCTGTTGGGTTCTTTTTTTTTTTTTTTTTTTTTTTTTTTTTAAAGATTTTATTTATTTATTTGGCAGAGAGAGATCACAAGTAGGCAGAGATTTAGGCAGAGAGAGAAGGGGAAGCAGGCTCCCCACTGAGCAGAGAGCCCGATACGGGGCTCGATCCCAGGACACTGGGATCATGACCTGAGCCGAAGGCAGCAGCTTAATCCACTGAGCCACCCAGGCGCCCCAACCTGTTGGGTTCTATCTAACCTCATCTCTCTGGTAGCAGACTAACCATAGCCAGAGAGGGGCTGAGAATGTATTAACTCCTTTAGAATAGTATTTCTCAGGAAGGCAGTTTACAGGTAGAGAAAAATGGGCCCTGATACAAGCTTTGGAAAGGCCAGGTTCCACAAAGTTAAATAGGGTTTTTTTTTTTGTTTTTTGTTTTTTGTTTTTTTTCCTGAAGCAGAACTTCTTATGCTGCCATTCATTTACTTCTTCACTCATTAACCATTTATACTGGATGCTTACAGTGTATCAGGCTTTATATGAGGCTCTGGGAAGATAGTGTAAAGCAAGAGAGGTATGTTTCCTTCCCCCATGGAGATTAAATCCCAGTGGAACTCTTAAAATATTAATTTCAAATAGGGCAATAAAGTGAGCAGGGTCCCCAAAAACTTAACAATGAAACCCTCTTTCAGAGAACATTTTCTGGCACATGTGTTTTGTGGGATGTGCTTTGGAAAACACTAGCACAGTGAGGAAGACCAAGGTAAGTGGAAACATTGTGGTGTTACGGTAGCAACTAATCCCTGCCAAGGACACTGTAGCATCATTTCCCATTCTCACCACCATCTTGAGAGTCTGCAACACTTTTATTTTATAGACAAAAAGACTAGAACTCAGACTGCTTGGATGACAGCCCAAGGCCACATATTTTGTAGGAAGGAGAGCTAGGATTAGAATCCAAGATCCAACTCCATAGTTCTTCCAACTTCCTTTACTATCTCTCTCCTGAAAAGTCTAAGTCTTGGGTTAAAGAAATCTGAATTCTAGTGCTGACCTTTCTGCTAATTAACCTGGAAGTCTTGACTAAGTCCCTCACATTGCTGGAGTTGGTTCTTTAAACAGTTAGGAAGGTTAACTTCAGTGCTTACCATATGCAGATTAAGTAGCATATGTTCTCTTGCCTTGCAAAGCCCACCACTATGTATTGTGCTATTTGCAAACTTCAGATGTAATTTGCTGGAATAGAGAGAAAACTGATGGAATTGGATTCAACTGGATTCAACATATAGGCATTATACTTGTCTCCTGAGAGCATGAGAGTCATAGTTATGAAACTGGTCAGTGTTTTTTTGAAGAATTCTTACAGAGGAGCCTTTCCTAGGAACTGCCTCTGAAAATGACTTTAGTCCTCATAACTCCTTGTTAAGGGACTACTTGTTAAACTACTCTTTTTTTTTTTTTAAAGATTTTGTTTATTTATTTGACAGAGAGAGAGATCACAAGTAGGCATAGAGGCAGGCAGAGAGAGAGAGAGAGGAGGAAGCAGGCTCCCCGCCGAGCAGAGAGCCCATTGCGGGACTCGATCCCAGGACCCTGAGATCATGACCCGAGCCGAAGGCAGCGGCTTAACCCACTGAGCCATCCAGGTGCCCCTAAACTACTCTTTTTAAGATTGGTGATTGCCCTGAGGTTCATTTATCAGTATCTCTGTCCACTGGAGATCTCACCCATACATTGAAGAATGATGGCAAAAATAATATTTATGCAATAAGCTGCTGAAAAAATGGAATGGAGCCCCTCTTTGTTGAAGGCAGAGATTAGTTACCTATTTGTAATGATTTTAAATGGAACTTTGATCAGGAAGATTTGTGGCTTTGCAAACACAAAGGTTATTACATCTCTATTTAGGGAGAGAAGTATTTTCTCTGAAATTCAAATTGACAAGTGGCACATCAGTTGATCAAAGGAAGGATCATAGGTTCCATAAATTTTTATCTTTTGCTTGATTGGAATGTCTTATTCTGTTGCTGTGAGCATTCTTTAGCAACATAAAATAATAAAATGCAGCCAGACAGCCCTGAGAGCAAATGCTTCTTGCTAGGGTCAGTGGAAATGGGGTGAGACGTAGAAATAGGCCTACAGAGCTAAACTAGAGGCAGGCAACAACTGAGACTTAGTTCAGGGATATAGCTAAGGAAGTCTGAGGAGGAGGAAGGACTGAGAACCTCTCCCTGCAGGAGTTGCATGCCCGCCCTTTTGCTGGACCATACATGGACAGCAGCACTGGACCACTCCCTGACTTCTTTTGTCCTTCCACGAGCCATGAGAGAAAAGGCAGTCCAGCTCACTGGAAGAACAGCCACCTGAACTCTGGGAGAAGCTGAGCTTGGAGACCTCAGTGGTTTCCAGCACTTTCAGGACAACTCTTCTTTTTTCGTTTCTTTTTCTCTTCTTCTTTTTTCCTTTCTTTCCTTTCTTTTTTCTTTTTCTCCTTCATTCCTCCTTCCCTCCCTTCCCTTCCCTTTCCTATCCCTTCATCACCAATAAACTTTAATCAGAAGTATTACTTTCACAATCCTTAAATTTGTGTGGAACTACAAAAGAATTTGAGTAGCCAAAGCATTCTTAAAAGAAAGCAAAACTGGGGCATCACAATTCCAGACTTTAAATTATATTACAAAACTGTTGTAATCAAAACAGTATGGTACCAGCACAAAAAAGGACACAAAAGTCAATGTAACAGAATAGAAAACTGAGAAATAAGCTTACAACTATATTTTCAACCACCCTAGAAGAAAGCAGGAATGAATATCTCATGGAAAAAAGTCTGTTCAACATATGGTGTTGGGAAAACTGGACAGCTACATGGAAAAGAAGAAAACTGGACCCCTTTCTTACACCAAACACACAAAAAAATTCAAAATGGATTAAAGACCTAAATGTTAGACATGAAACCATAAAAATCCAAGAGGAGAACATAGGTAGTAACCTCTTTGACATCAGCCATCACAGCTTCTTTCTAGATATGTCTCCTGAGGCAAGGAAAACAGAAGCAAAAATGCACCATTGGGACTTCATCAAAATAAAAAAGCTTCTGCTCAGTGATGGAAACATCAACAAAACTAAAAGGCAACCTATGGACTAGGAGAAGATATTTGCAAAAGATATATCTGATAAAGGGCTAGTATCCAAAATATATAACAAACTTATACAACTCAATGCCCCCCCCCCCGCAAACAAATAATTCAATTAAAAAATGGGCAGACGACAGCAATAGGCATTCCTCCAAAGAAGACATCCACATGGCCAACAGACACATGAAAAGATGTTCAACATCATTCATTATCAGGGAAACACAAATCAAAACTACAGTAAAATATCATCTCACACCTTTCAGAATGCTAAACTCAACAACACAAGAAACAACAGGTATTAGTGAGGATGTGGAGAAAGCAGAATCCTCATGCAAACTGATGGGAATGCAAACTGGCACAGCCACTGTGGAAAACAGTATGGCAGTTCCCCAAAAAAGTTAAAAATAGAACTACCTTACGACCCAGCAATTGCACTGCTTAGTATTTACCCAAAGACTGCTTGGTATTTACCCAAAGAATACAAAAACAGTAATTCAAAGGGATATATGTACCTTGCTGTTTATAACAACATTATCTGCAATAGCCAAATTATGGAAAGAGTCCAGTGTCCATCGGTTGATAAATGGATAAAGAAGATGTGGTGCATACCCACGCGTGCGTGCACGCGCGCGCACGCACAAACAAACAAAGTGGAATAGTATTTGGTCATAAAAAGAATGAAATCCTGCCATTTGCAATGACAAAGATGGAACCAGAGAGTATTATATTAAGTGAAATATTGTCAGTCAGAGAAAGACAAATACCATGTGATTTCACTCATATGTAGAATTTAAAAAACAAAACAGGTGGTGGGTATTAGAGAGGGCACGGATTGCATGGAGCACTGGGTGCGGTGCAAAAACAATGAATACTGTTAGGCTAAAAAGAAATAAAAAATTAAAAAAATAAAAAATAAATAAATAAAAAAACAAAACAAATAAGCAAAGGGAAAAGAGAGAGAGAGAGAGAGAGAGCAAAACCAAGAAACAGACACTTCACTATAGGAAACAAAGGGATGGTTACCAGAAGGGAGGTAGGTGGCAGGGGGGATGGCTGAAAATAGGTGATGGGGATTAAGATGTACACTGGTTACAATGAGCACTGGGTGTTGTATGGAAGTGTTGAATCACTAATTTGTATACCATAGACTAATATTGCATTGTGTTTTAACTAACTGGAGTTTAAAATTTTAAAATTTAAAATTTTAAAATTTAAAATTTTAAAATTTAAGAAAAATAAATTTATGTGTATAAGCATAGAGGAATAACTATTTGCTTAACTCACTGATATAGAAAAATAAATGTTAGTTTCATCTGGATGGGGTGAGAAAACAGAGACAGCTACTCCTGTAATCATCTGGGTGAAGGTCAGAGGGAGCATTGTCATAGCTGGAAACCCCAACTGGGTTGGATGGGAGCCCCTCAGTTCTTAAACCTCAGGGGAGGGATAGTGGCTATAACCCAGACTGGTTTTCTGCGGCTCTATAGATTCACTGAGTGGGGTATGGGTATCATCCTTGCAGTTTCTATTGCTAGTTCTTGGGGAGGAGTCTTCTGCCTGGCCAGCCCCTTCCCTGCCACAATGTGTATACTGTATCTGAAATAGCTTGGAGGTTATGACATCAACAAATTTAAAATAGGAACTGAGATTTCAGACATATAAGGGTAACCAGGGTAGAAGACATATGCACTAGCTTGGACAACCTCCTTCCTTAAATTGGTGAAGTGCTCTTTTAGATTATTTTCTTGCCACTTTTATGCAGCAGAGTTGACAACTCATCAATATTTGCTGGAGTAGCAGGGCAGTAGGGGCAAATGTTCAAGTGTAAGTTCACAAGTACAAGTCACCTTAAAGCAAATTCATTTTTTCTTTTGACAGGGCCAATAGACTAGTAGGTCAAAGAAATGCTGCCATTATAGGGTATTCTCAAGGCATTCAGCACAGTCTCTCTTGATAATATCTTTGTATACACACCAAAGGCATGTGACTAGAGGTCAGTATGATGGCAGTTCCTTGACAGGTTCAATGACTATACTCAGCAAAGACTGGTCTAGGTGATGACCAGCAGTAACTTGGAGAGATGCTTCTCATGGTGCTTCTCATGGTGAGTAATGTGACTCAATCTGTCTTAACCCAAGATAAACACATTGGAAGGACAGCACAGATGAAGATCTCAAAGGACTTTATAGGACAGTTTAGAAAGAAAAGCTGAATAAGATAGAAAAGCATTTTAAAAGTTAAATGTAAATCGTCTTCAACTGGGTTGCAAGAATTAATTTCACTAGTATTCCATGGGTATAGTAGTACCCAATACACAGTAGTATGAAGTATAAAAAGAATCTAGAGCTTATGGTAGAAAGTAGACTTCATCTGTCTACTCAGTCCATCTTATGGAAAGATATTTCCTTCTGTAGTGCTGAACTGCTTCTCTCTTCTCTGGGCCAGTGTAACCACTTTTGGAATACTGACATTCAGTTTTGGGCAATGAATTTAAGAGAAGGACAAAATATGCCCAAAGCACAGAGATCAGCTATAAAAGGCCCTTGAGAAGAATGAAAAACTGGAGATATCTCAATTGCTTTCTACTTTGAAGGCGTGGCCTAGAAAAGTAAGGTAAAACTGTGTGTAGCTTCCAAAGGCAGAAATAGGACTAGGGACAGAACAAAAATTTTTACATTCAGAGAGGTCCGAAGGCAGGACAGGCCGTCCTGAAAAGAGATGAGATGGATCTCACTTACAAAAGCTCAGGTGCAAACCTGGTGAGACTGGATAGCTCCTCCTAACCTGGGATTACCTGAGTTCATGATTAGAAGTCAGGAAACCAAGTTTCTAACCCCTTCTTTGCCACAAACTGCCTTAATGACCTTAAGCAAGTTGTTTCAAGTCTCTGGATCTCATTTTTCTTCTCTGCTAAAATAGGAAGTTGGACAAAATCAAGGTTTAATTGATTCATGTTTTCTGTTACTTTTATCACTATGGACCTCTGCCAAGGGCTAATAGTTTGTTTTCTCCTTCTTTTTTCACATACTCCAAGAAGAGGGTTTAGGGCATTACATCTTGGCTGCCACTGTAGGAAGTGTACCCCTTGTCTCATTATTTTCTCTGAACCTTGGTTCCTTTTTATTTGGATTTCCCTTGTCCTGTATTTTGAGATCAATTACAGCACACCAGAAGAAGAATAGGAGTAATTTTTTTTCTGTGGTGGAGCGGCAGTGGGTGCAGAAAACTTCTGGTAAGTTACGTCAACAGGAAAAATAAGTGAAAATGATTCTAAAGAGATTTTTAAGAAATTATTTTAGTTTGGGTATTTAGTTTTAATTTTCATCTGCTGTTTTCTTCCTGGGAAAGGAGTCAATGGTCTTCATTTATGGGAAGGGGCTGTAGTTTTTTTTACTGTGTTTTGTTATTATCTCAATGTCCATATCTGAATTCAGCCTATTTTTTTTTTTTTAAGCTTTTTTATTTATTTATTTGTCTGGTGGCGAAAGCGGCACACTAATCTGGCCTGTCAGTCCCATGGGGCACTTTGACCAAGGAGCCTCCCTCGATCCCAGGACGAATTTTGACTCTAAGGCATTGCTTAACCAAAATGAGCCACCCCAGGCGTCCCAGAATTTAGGAAAAGCAGTTAAGGGTCAGTCCCATGGGGACTTTACATCCTCCCAATGGGTGGTTCAGTAGTTTAGGAAAAAGCATCACATGGGTGGTTCTAGTTTTTCTTTTTTTTTTTTTTTTAGGTTTTAAAAAATTTATATTTTAAAAGTTAACATTTGCATAAAAGGAAATTGAAAAACACAAGAAGCAAAGAACAAAGTCATCCATAATCACAAGCAGTTTACAGTTTGACTTCTAGGTCCCGTGTGTATCTACAAAGTAAGCATTTTAATGTAATTAAGATCGTAGTTATGTATCATGTTTTTTTACACACCATGAATATTTACCATTTCAAAGTCCCCAAACTATGAATATTTCGATAACCAAGAATACACTATACCAACTCCATCTGAAAGAAAAAAGTGTAATCCTGCCTTTCTCGGCAACAAAGATTTCAGAGTGCCTGGGTGGCTCAGCAGGTTAAAGCCTCTGCCTTCGGCTCAGGTCATGATCCCAGGGTCCTGGCATCCAGCCCCACATCGGGCTCTCTGCTCAGCAGGGAGCCTGCTTCTTCCTCCCTCTCTGTCTGCCTCTCTGCCTACTTGTGATCTCTGTCTGTCAAATAAATAAATAAAATCTTTAAAAAAAAAAAAAAGCATCTATCTTCTGCTCAGGTCATGATCCCATGGTTCTGGGATAGAACTCTGTATTGAGCTCCCTGCTCAATGGGGAGTCTAGTTCTTCCTCTCCCTCTGTCCGTGCTCATGTTCCCTCTCTTGCTGTCTCTCTCTCTCTCTGTGTCAAATTAAAAAAATAAATAAATAATGAAGTTTAGGAAAAGCAGTTCAAACATCCACGTAATTTAAAATCCAGTGGAGGACAAAGAACATGCATGATTTGAACTGGGAAGGAGCCCATTAGAATGGGCAGATGGGCAGCAGTGTGGATGTGCATATATGTATGTGTGGGTGTCCATGTGCGTGTCCACACGCTCACTGTGTGTGTGTGTGTGTATGTGTGTGTGTGTGTGTGTGTGATGGGAGTGGCACTTTGCAGTAGTTTTATGACTGTCCAGTCATAAACCTGGGTTTTATGGTTGGCTGCATCCATCTGAATAGGCTGGGTGAGGTCCAACTCCTAAGTGACTGGGTTCAGCTGGTGAGAGCAAGGTTTGAATGAGGCTGAAGAAACACACGTCAGGGCTGTACACCTCTGTCTTGTACTCACTGTGAAATTGCTTCTTCCTAAGTGCCAGCCACCTGTGAATTAGGAATGAAATAAGCAAACATGAAAGTTATTTTATATCCTATTCCTTAAGCAAGTAAAATGACTCAAAACCAACTTGTACCAGTGGCAGAGCAGCACTGTCATCTTTGATCAAATGTAAAACAAAGGCAAAACACTACAAAAAAGCAATGAAACTGATAACAACTGAAGGTTTTCTTGATATGAAAGAAGTCAAACATTTTTTTTTTTTTCCTTTTGGTTGCTGACCTCAGGACCAAATGAGGCCTTATACATTTACATTTTTCCTTGCTAACTTGCTCTTCCTCCTGGTCCTGAATGTTCTGTGAAAACCATGTTTTGAAGACTGTTGTTTCAACAGAAGCACCCATCTGAGGCGACAAGAGCTTGCAGCAGCCCTCTGGGTGCTGCTGAAGGAGGCATGAAGAAAGCAGGCAGCTTCAGCTCAGCATGGAGCACCGAAACGCAGGGGTTCACATATGGTGTCTCAACTGTTGATGCTTTTGTATCCCATGACTCATGCTTAGAAATGGAAAAAAAAAATCATCATCTCCCAAGACATCTGTGATTGGCACCTCCTGTTAGGACCTGGGCATGTGGGTTTCATTGGAAAATGAAATGCATCTGACAAGGAGAGGTTGTAGCTGGTTTCCTTTACTGTTTCCAGTAGCTTGTAATAACGTCGTAGCTACATACTTTTGGGAGCACTTTGCTTGGTCCAATGAATCAGCCTCTGGCTCAGCCTTGACTTGGTCAGAATTCTTTTGGCCATTTATAAAGAATGTTGCTCAGTGGCCCTGAATCCCCAGAGAAAATGAGAAAACCCAATGGCCTCGTCAGTCTCTTTCATGAACTATTTAGATATAGAAATAGCATAATGAATTACAGAGTCCGTGTAGGAGAGGTGGTCTCTGGCCCAGGTGGACAGGGAGTTAGGCTGTCTTCTGTAGATGCAAGGCAGACTGTTGGATTCATACCACCCATGTATCATTCCTGTCCCTAGATGATAAAGGAAAAGTCAGCTTTTTTTTTTTTTTTTTTACCAGCTCCATGAGATCCTTGAAATGTTTTTTGCCTTGTTACAACTCATCACTGTAAACAATTTGTCCCATTTTATGTGTAAATGATGGTAGGTGCTGTGTAAATAAGTCAAGATATTTTATCTGCACACTATGATCTTACTACCTTCCCGAGGTACATCTTTACTGATAAAACTTGACTTACTGTGTTGTTGTGAAGATTACATAAGATAATATATGTTAATATGCTTTGTAAATTGCAAAGCATGAAGCCAGCATCAGCTTGTTATCCTTTGAGAGGAAAACTTGGCCTTGCAAGAAAGGTGCAAAAGAGCTTTGAGAAAGATCCCTTCCTTGCTGGGTTGTACCCTTGGTCTGCCCATTTAGGGATGATTACTATCTGCCAGGAATCTTCCTGCAGGCAAAAGTACATTGTCCTTTGGAATGCAATCAATCAGATTTTGTTAGTGAAAAGAGAAGGGGAATGTAGCTCAGAAAGGATACTTTGAGAAAAACAGTTTGAGAACTTGAAAGAGGGAAGGAGGATTGTAGCCCTGAAAAAGGAGGAGAGAATGGACTATAGACATCTTCTTTGGGTAGAAAGATTCCCCATCTGGAGAAGGGAATTCATCAGGCTCTCAAAGGCTTCACTTGCTCATTGAATAAATATTTCTTGTGCTCCCATTACATACCATTCCCTTTCCAGTCTTGTAAAAAAAAGCCAACTTAAAAAGAATTCCACTGTTTGCTCTGACTTTAACTCAGCAAGCCATTCACTGAAAAGCAGTTTAGTTTCCAGTCTGGGCCTGGGCATCATGAGTATAGTCTCAGGGGCAAAGGAGTCCTTCTGGGTTTTAAGGGAGTTCTAGATGAGTCAGTTGATGTGTGAGCAGTGATAACTCTCATAGCAGCTTTCCTGGATCCTTCAAAATGTTCTCTTGCAACTTAAATTCAAGTGCTCACCACGACAATTATTTGATATGTATACTGATGAGCACATCAGGCTGTGATAACAAAGTACCACAGGTTTAAAAAACAGAAATTTACTTCCTCACAGTTCTGAAATCAATGTGTCAGCAGGGCTGGTTTGTTCTCAGGCCTCTCTCCTTGGCTTGCAAATGGCCTTCTCCCTCTGTGTGTCTGAGTCTTGACCTCCTCTTAAAAGGACACTGGTCAGGTTTGGATAAGGGCCTATCCTAATGAATTCCTTTTAAATTAATTTTGTCTTCAAAGACTTTATCTTTAAATAAACCCATATACCATTAGGGATTGAGACCAACGTATGAATTTAAGGGGGGCCATAATTCAGCCTGCCTTAATAAAAAAATTCCATCTACAAATCTGTTATTTTGTCTATGTCAAACCTCTTACTTGACTGGTCTTTTGGCTTCTTACCCCTGTCTCCTCAGTTCCTCAGCTTTCGTTTGCCAGTTTGGCTGCTGGTTATGGTAGCGGGTAAGGGCCAAGCAGAGACATACACCCATGATTGGAGGAAGTGCTGTATTGTAAATCTGTATGGGATTAACCCTGACCTAGGAGTCTTGGTAAAGTGGAAGGATGTTGAATAGATTAGGTCCTGAAGAGAAGAGAGCAGAACCATCCTGCAGGCCAGCAGAAACCCTTTCCAGGGAGGATGTGTATATGAATCATTTGTAGCTCCTGTAATAGGCAGGAATTTCACAGCTGAATTATGGCATCTCCCACTCTTGCCCTCAGGTAGTAGTTCTTTCTGTGTAGAGTTTTTCTTCTGCCCGCCTAAAACATTTTTTGAAAGGGCTGTCAGGGTACTAAGATGAACACGACATTCTGTAGCAGGAAGAAGTCTCGAAGAAGAGCTAGGAGGCTCCCATACCTAGATGGAAAAGTTCCAACACTCCATAGCATTTGATGGTCTCTGTCAAAGCCAAAAACTGGAATGTTTGCTGAGCTTATAAAAAATGTGTTGGAAGGAGCAAGTGAACAGCATACATCTTTGTACTTCAATCAGACATATTCTCAAACATTAAAGGTTTAAATAAATGACAAGTGAAAGTAAACTGACATTGATAAAAATGCAAATGGCAATAGATTTGTATCTTTAAAAGCAACCTTATAGTTGAGCTGCCTTTATTACAAATGAGAAAACTCAAGTCCAGGCAGTTCAAACCAAAACTGCACATGGATTTGGTGGGAGAAATGAAAATAGAAAGAGTCTCTTCACTTTGCACAATACTATTTCTAAAAGCCACATGGGCATCAATTTATCATCTGGAAGAGCTCTTCATTCTTCGTAGCATACTGTCTCTAAGAGTCTGGGTTTTCTAATTCTCCTTGGTTCTAAACTGTGTACTTTACACTTAAAAATTAGGCAGCTTCAAAAATCTCAATTAGTTATTTAACAACTAGGTTAATTTTTAGTAAAATAATGCTTTAGTATATTTCAAATACACTAATTTGAGGATGCTTCAATTTTTTCCATGGAGTGTTTTCTTCTTATCCTTCTTTTATTCTTTATCCATGACTGCATCAAATATAGAGGACTGTTACTTTGCATGGGTGGTGAGCATTCTAAAGAATGTAAATTAAAAAGTCTAGGACCAACTTTGTAATTTAAGATTTTCATTCCTCTTTATTTTCCTTTTCTACTGACATACCTAACAACTTTGTGTCAAACCACCTAACCTTACTGATATATTTTTTATTTAAAATACTTATATTCAGTTCTCCCTTAGCATAGCTTCTTTTCTAAAATAAAAAAAGAAAACAGAAAAAAAAGAAAATAAAAAATTTACCTTAATCTTACTGCTCTACAACTTTGCAGTTCTTTGTAAGACAACCAAGCCAAACAAAAACCAAAACCAAAACCCCAAACACTCAACAATATTAAAGTCTTTTGACAATCAGTGAAAAGAAAATCTGTACATCCCAAAATGAAATTACATAAAAAGATTCTTTAAGAAGCCAGAATTACCAGTTCATGCACAGGATTTTCCACAAGCATTGAACTCTACCTCTGAACACTAAATAAATAGCAAATGATAAAGAATAGAAACAGTTCCTTTTTCCGTGTTGAGTGAGTGACCAAGCAACACAAAGAAAGCATTTTTTTTGTTTAGAAAGAAAATAGAAGAAAGGGTTGTTTTATAGACAGGGAGAGATATTGTCATCAAACTAAAAGCTTCTTGATTCTCAGGTTAATTCTAAGGTGCCAGGCTTTTCTCGGTCTTAGTTTGCCAAGTGACCCCACTGTCAAGGCCAGAAGACCTAAGTCCACATGGAAACTATTCAGCCAGTGGCAAGTTTCTGCATGCCATGTCCAGACAAACAGAGCTGGATGTTCAACGGCATTTGTTACAGGAGGTTGGAAACCCCAGCAATGTCATAACATAATGCACTATGTAATTAAGCAATTGCTGTGATCTCAAATGAAGGGCGTTTTGTTATTGTTTTGACCTTCCTCACCCATGTCAACTGCCAGTCTGATGATAGTCGTTCTAAATCTGGAATCTACATAAACAACTTCTAACCCTCAGCTCACCTTTCCCTGGAAAGAGTCAGGGGCTTAGCAGAAGTTTTCTTGGTCAGTTTGGGTCAGGAGATTAAGAACTGGCTTTCCCAACAAAATTACAAGGTGGTGCCCAGCCCAGGTCATTATGAGAGGCACAGGTGTGCTGTGAGGAAGCTTCTTCTGGACTGTGGGTATAGAGATGACGGAAGAATTCCAAAGACCCTGTATCTGAGAGTCAGAGTAGAGAAAGACACTTTTTTTCTACTATGACTCTCTTTCTGGTTCTGTCACTATCTGCCATTTTGTATTAAGTCTCAAAATCAGGAGCCTGGGTTATGTGAGTATTCACTGTCCTTTGGCTCCCACAGTCTGCCATTCTACCCCGTTTAGAAAGGCAGGGCAGCATAGAGCTCACAGCATGGATTCCAGGGTGGATGCTGGACTTGCATCCCAGCTTTAACACTAGGTTGGTGTTTGACCTGTTTAAGCCTGCTTCAACCCCTTTGAGCATCTTGGCATACCTAACTTACAGTATGTAAGGTCTGTATGTAAAGCATTGAGTCTAGAGCTTCAGAAAAGTTAACTGCCATTGAGAAATTACCTTTGCTATGTGCAGAGCCATGTCCTGAGGACATTTAGTTCTAATTCCAGTCGAATGACTGGTTTATCTTCTGAGTAAAACAGAATTCATCAAATCAGTTTGAAAGATGGCACTCTGGTTGCTACCGCATAAATAGATCCATATAGCCTGAAGAGGACTGGACACATGGTGAAATTTGTTTAAATTCAGGGGAAACACTAACACCTGAAGTTTCGGATTTTTTTTTTTTTTCCTTTAAGCACCTCTGAGAACTCTGAGGATCTGCTCAGTGTGTAAGTATTTGTTATTCTTGTCATTACCTAATAATGTTTTTGGTGTTTGGAGAGGCAATGGAGTATGTATCTTTAGGGCAAGGACTCTGGGCTCCTGCTTTTGAACTCACCTGTGCTAATAACTGGCAGTGTGGAAGAAGCTGTTTTTCTCACCTGTTCCCTTGTAACACTGTCCCATGTAATGTGTTATAAAATAAGAGTAGCTAATATTACAGAGTACAGGGAAAGATCAAGATTCCCTGGGGCCTGAAGCTTATAGGGTTTAGGGAGTCCTCTTTAAGAAAAACAATGTTAAGTTATCATGCTGAAAGATGTTGGTTGTTTTTCAGATGAGGATCTATAGTTTGTAGGGAGCCACATAGTAATGCTGGGTTTGAGGTTGGAACCATTGTGAGCCTGACACACGAATCTGGGCTCTACACTACTAATATTAGTAAGCTATTTTCAGTAGGGCTAAATCCTACTTACCTTCGGACTGTTTCCATCTATCGTGAGGTTTCCTGTTACAGAAATCCGAATCTCTATCTCACACATTAATATTTAGTGTCGCTTAGTTGTTTTGTGTAAGTTCATTTCAAATACCTAGTCAAATTTTTCTTCTTCTGTATCCTTTACTGAACTAGTACACTTAGAAGGTTTTTAAAAGTATTTGTTACAAAATTTGTCCACTTACTCAGATTTGTGATAATTTAAAGTTTTGTTAGTTGCCTCAAATATTCTTAATTTTATCTTAGTTAAAACTTGGTTCACAATTGTTTTTTTGTGTGTTTTGACCTCTAAATGATAAATTCTGTGGTTTCTCATGTATTTCCTTTCTATAAATTATTAGGTAAAACTGGTAACTTGTTTCTTCATGTACGACAGTACTAGAAAGTTCTGTGAGACTCTGAGCTTCGTCTGGCCTAAGCTTGACAGTTTTGCTGGGCCCTCTGGCTGGTATAGACACATAGGGTTAGGCCTTGTCTGGCTATCATTTCATTTCAGAACATAAAGATGTTCTGTTGGCAGGCAAAAGAAGAAGCCAAACCCTGGGTAAAAATTTGAAGCTAAAATATGTAGTTACTAGGAAATTATGGACTCGGAGAAATTTTTTTCCAACACAGTATTTTGAAAGTTTAAAACACAGAGAAAAGTTGAATCAAATTCACAGTGAAGAGTCATATATTCACCACACAGAGTCTATGTATCCAGACAAACAAGCTTATTAGATTTACAACATGCCTGTCATCTATCCATTCCTTGATCCATCTGTCAAACCATCTTACATTTTAGTGCATTTCAAGAGTATCATTTTTCTCATAACTTCTTAGTCTTAAGATAGGTTGTTATTCATTTACAGGTTATTCTCTTTTGAGATAAAATTTAGAAAAAGTGAAAAGCAAACCTAAATGTACTGTTCTCTGGGTTTTGACAGAAGTGCTTATCCCTATCAAAACATAGAGCATTACAACCATTGCCCAAAAAAGTTCCATCACACCTACCAAGCTCCACCTCCAGCATCCTCAGATGAAGTGTTCTTGTTGTAGAACTTTGTATACATAGAATAATGCATCATTTGCTCTGTGTAAGCCATTTTTCACTTAGCAAAATGGTTTTAAGATTCATGTGTGTCATGGTACATATCAGAAGTTCATTTTCTTTTTAAATCCCTAAATAGTGGTCTATTGGATGAATACAGCAATTACTTTATCCATTCTCCGACAGATGGACACCTGGGCTGATCTCACTTTTTGGCTATTATTATAAATAGAGCCATTATAAACATTCTCATACAGGTCTTTTGGTAGAAATATGCCTTCATTTTTGTTGGGTAAATCACCTACAAGTGGAATTTCTGTGTAGATGCATGTTTAGTTTAAGAAATGGCAAGATCCTCTTTTCAAAGTGACCATGCCATTTTATACTTCTCCCTGATTGCTTCAAATCCTCACCAATATTTAGCATTGTCAATCTTTTCTCAGTTCTATATCTTCTAGTTAGTCCATAGTGGTATTTCATAATAGTTTTAATTGCATTTCCCTGATGACTAGTGATGTTTAACATTTTCTCATTGTATATTTATTCTTTTGTGAAATGTTGAAATCTCTTTCTTTTATTTTTCTTTTTATTGAGTTTTAGGGATTCTTCATATAACCAAAATATATGTTTTGCAATTTTTTTCTTCCATCTGTGCCTTGTCTATTCATTTTCTTTTCTTTTTTTTTTTTAAAGATTTTTTTATTTATTAATTTGACAGAGAGAAATCACAAGTAGACGGAGAGGCAGCCAGAGAGAGAGGAGAGGGAAGCAGGCTCCCTGCTGAGCAGAGAGCCCGATGCGGGACTCGATCCCAGGACTCTGAGATCATGACCTGAGCCGAAGGCAGCGGCTTAACCCACTGAGCCACCCAGGCGCCCTTCTTTTATTTTTTTAAAATTTTATTTATTTATTTGAGTGGGGGGGGGGCAAAGGTGGGAGGGGTAGAGGATGAGGGAGAGAGAGTCTTAAGCAGACTTTGCTGAGATCTCCTGAGATCAAGATTTAAACCGAAACCAAGAGTCAGATGCTTAATTGACTATACCACCCAGTGCCCCAAACTATTCATTTTCTTAATATCTTTTGATGAACAAAAGTTTTAAATTTTGTAAAGCCAAATTAATTTTATTATTATTGTTTTCTGTATCTCATCTGAAAAAAGCTTTGCTTACCCAAAGTTTCAGATAGTCTTATGCTCTCTATCATGCTCTCTTTTAAAAGACTTACAGTTTTAGCTTTTATATTTTCATTGGTGATCCATCTCAGATTAATTTGTGTGTATGGGGTAGATAGGTGTCAAAGTGCATTTTTTCCCCACAGACATCAAGTTATTATAGTACCATTTATTTCAAAGATTATTTTTTCTCCATTCAATTGATATAGTCCCTTTAGAGAAAAATCAAATGATCTTATAAGTATGAGTATATTTTGAGGTTCTCTATTCTGTGTCATTCATCTACTTTCAGTCCTTATGCTAATACTGCACTCTCTTGATTACTGTAGCTTGATAGTATATCTTAAAGTCAGATAGTGTAAGTCCTTCAATTTGTTTTCCCTTCTCAAGATTGCTTTGGGTAGTCTAAGTTTTCTGAATTTCTATAGAAATTTTAGAATCATTGTTAATTTCCACAAAAAACCTACCGAGGTTATTGCCTTGATTCTGTAGCTCAATTTGGGGAGAACTGGTATCTTAATTATGTTAAGTCTTTTAATCCATAAATGAAGCATGAATGTTTCCATTTATGTAGTTTTTCTTTTTCTCAGCGATATATATATATATTTTTTTAATATAATTTTTTATTTTTTATAAACATATATTTTTATCCCCAGGGGTACAGGTCTGTGAATCACCAGGTTTACACACTTCACAGCACTCACCAAAACACATACCCTCCCCAATGTCCATAATACCAACCCTCAGTTTGTTTTGTGAGATTAAGAGTCACTTATGGTTTGTCTCCCTCCCAATCCCATCTTCTTTCATTTATTCTTCTCGTACCCACTTAAGCCCCCATGTTGCATCACCACTTCCTCATATCAGGGAGATCATATGATAGTTGTCTTTCTCCACTTGACTTATTTCGCTAAGCATGATACGCTCTAGTTCCATCCATGTTGTCGCAAATGGTTTATTTATTTATTTGACAGAGAGAGATCACAAGTAGGCAGAGAGGCAGGCAGAGGGAGAGGAGGAAGCAGGCTCCCTGCTGAGCAGAGTGCCTGATGCGGGACTTGATCCCAGCACCCTGAGATCATGACCTGAGCCGAAGGCAGCGGCTTAACCCACTGAGCCACCCAGGTGCCCCTCTCAGCGATATTTTTATAGTTTTTGTTTGTTAAATTATCCCTAAGTATTATGTCTTTTTGTGCTATGTGAATGAAATTCAAAAGATTTCTTTTCCAATGGTTTATGTTAGTGTTAAAAATATAATCAATTTTTATATTAATCTTTTAATCCTGAAACTTCAATAAATACTCATATAAATTTTAGTCATTGTATTATACATTTCATAGGATTTTCTAAATGAACCATCATGTCATCTGCAAATAGAGAGTTTTGCTTATTCCTTTTTAGTCTTCGTGGCTTTTATTTCTTTTTCTTACCTTATTATGATGGCTAAGACTTTAAGTGCAATTTTGAATAGAATGGTGAGAGTAGACTCTTTGCTTTATTCTCTGTTTTAGGAGCAAAACAAAACATTTTATATTTCACATTAGGTTTTGTTTATAGGTCCTCTTGTTGGTTTGAATAAATACCCTGCTATACAATTTTGTTAAGTTATTAAAAAATCATTAATGAAACAAGATGAAACCAGAGAGGGAGAACAAACCATAAGAGGCTCTTAATCTCAGGAAACAAACTGAGGGTTGCTGGAGGGGAGAAGGGTAGGAGGGATAGGGTGGCTGGGTGATGGACATTGGGGAGGGTATGTGCTATGGTGAGTGCTGTGAATTATGTAAGACTGATGCATCACAGACCTATACCCCTGAAACAAATAATACATTATATGTTACTAATTAAAAAATAAAATATAAAAAACCATTAATGAATGTTAAAAATTGCCAAATCCTTTTTGTACATATATTTAAATGATACACTTTTAGTGGTTTTAGTTTTAATTACTTTGAGTTCCTGAGTTTTGAGACATTCCGAAGTGTTTTATCTTCATTGGATTCTGTGGATTCAAGTTTGAATTGAAAAGGAGCTGGAATTTCAGGAAATTTCTAAGTGTTCAGGTCTGAACTTTAACTGCTGTAGGTTGCAGAAAGTTCTTGTTCTTGGCTGATTTGATGATGCTGGGTCTGGGTTTTTTTTTTTTTTTTTCCCTGAGTCCAAAGAATAATACCACATTTCTTCAAGCCCACTTTCCTTCCTAAAGGTCCATAAGCAATGCTCTGCTTTATGAATAGAATTACAATGGAGGTTTTCATTATATAATACACTGAAGTCCAGAATAAAGCATGCCAGACTTGTTTGCAAACAGCTTTAATAACTCAAATTGCAGACCAGCTCTTCAGAATTTAACAAGTTAGGGGCTCCTGGGTGGCTCAGTGGGTTAAGCCTCTTCCTTCGGCTCAGGTCATGGTCCCAGGGTCCTGGGATTGAGCCCCGCATCGGGAGCTCTGCTCAGCCGGGAGCCTGCTTCCCTTCCTCTCTCTCTCTGCCTGCCTCTCTGCCTACTTGTGATCTCTGTCTGTCAAATAAATAAATAAAATCTTAAAAAAAAAATTTAACCAGTTACAGTACACTTACGTATTCTACATTTTGTCTGCCTCCAACATTTTTAGTTAATGTCATTACCACTAATATGTAGAGCACTGTATTTCACTACAGCATTACTCACTTAATGAATTTCATAGTCTAAACCAGAAATAAAGTTTTACTTCATGATTCATTTTACATAAATAAACAAATCATTTTGTTGATCAAAGGTGTTTCATCTTGTGATGATGGCAAAGAATTTGGGGATTAACTAAATGATGGATGTAGAATTTAATAGGTCATGACAGATCTGAGGCTTAATCTTTTAAATAAATCTTTCATAAATGTACTTATTATATATGTGTTTTACATAAATACTGAATATCATGTCTTTTTTTCCCTTCCTTTTCAAAATTTAAATTCAATTAGCCAACATACAATATGTCATTAGTTTCAGATGTAGTATTCAACAATCCATCACTCACATATGACACCTAATGCTCACCACATCATGTGCCCCCCACTTAATGCCCGTCACCCAATTATCCCTCCACCCACCTCCCCTCCAGCAACTCTCGGTTTGTTTCCTATAGTTAAGAGTGTCTTGTGGTTTTTTTCCCTCTCTGATGACTTTCCATTCAGGTGTCCCTCCCTTCCCCTATGATCCTCTGCCCTGTTTCTTATATTCCACATATAAGTAAAACCATATGATAATTATCTTTCTCTGATTGACTTATTTTGCTCAGCATAATCCCCTCTAGTTCCATCCACATTGATGTAAATGGTAAGTGTTCATCCTTTCTGATGGCTAATTGACTAGTCAATATCTTTAGATTCTTACAAAATCTATGTATTTCAAAACATAACAATTACTATATGCATAAATTGTCCATTTTTTCTTTGATTTATTTTTGATAATAACCCATATTATAAATGTTTCAGAAAAATCTTTTCAATCACAGACAATGCACCAAGCATTCACTGATTCCTGACCATTCTTAGCAAATTTTCTAGAGGTTGTAAAATTTGGATTCTCCTTTCATTCCGTGGAAAAAGTCTAATGAGGCCTTTTATATTTAGTAGGCCAAATACTTTCCTTTATATTTGTCCTTCTTTTGATAAAGATATGGAAGCCAAGAGGAACTCTTATCTTCAACCTGAATTGATTTTTGATGTATGATGGAATTTTTTGTGAGATGAGTACATCTTGGACACTAGCGACTAAAGTCTTTTGACTGAAGAACGAAAAGGGATCATTATTATGGTACCTCTGTATAAACAACTGTAGGGCCGGAGTCCAGAATACAATATAATTATTAGGTTGAAGTAGCATGCTAAGGATTTCCTAATGAATATGTGTGTACACATATATGTATGTGTATGATTGTATGTTTTGATTGAGTAATATATTAGTTACCTACCACTGAGTAACAAATTATCCCAAACTTAGCAACTTAAGACAACAAACACTTATTATATCACAGTTTCAGTGGGCCAGGAATCCAGGAGTGCTTAGCTAGGGGGTTCTAGCTCAGGCTCTATCATCAAGATATAGTCAAGCCAGGGATGTAGTCATCTAAATGCTCAACTGAAGGAGAATTCACTTCATGTGGTTGTTAGCAGGTGTCTCTTCCTGTTGGCTGGGATTTCAGCTCTTTGTCCTGTGGACATCTGCAAAGTTTGCCTGCATATCCTCAGGATGGGGGCGCTGCTTTTCTCCAAGCAGTGGTTCAAGATAGAAGACAGACCCTGAGGGCTTTTTACCGTTACTTCTGCCATATTCTATTGGTTTACAGATTACGTCCTGCATAGCATAGGAGAGGACTAGAAAAAGATGGGGGGCCTTTGAGGCCTATCTTGGAGGCTGCTATCACAGGTGAGTTTCTACAATAGAAATGGGAACTTTGGTAATTTAACCGAACACAGAAACAGATGTTTCTCTATTTCATTAGCTTTAAATAGCAATTTTCTATCCAGCAACATGGCCGTAATAATGTTCTTATCACAAGTGGGTAAGTGTAGGTAGAAGAATAAGTTTCTGTTATTTTGGGGAGGAAATCACATGCCTCACTCTTAGAAGATAATTCTAATAAGATAATAAGAAGATAATAAGTAATTCCTCACTCTTAGAAGATAAATGTTTATGAATTACAGAAACAATTGTATAATTGCTTTCATGGCATCTATGGGCAGAACATGGTAGCAGTTTTTACTGATTCTCATTTAAAAACAAGAAAAATTAGAAGAGAGAGACTTGCTTGAAACTCTCATGTAAGTGGGAGGGAGGAAACTCATATGAAACTATGTGTCACTTTAGGTGTAAAACCTCACAACAACCTTATCAGGACAGAACACTGTGATTACTTCCATTTTGTAGATGAGTAAGTTGAGTCTGAGTAACCTGCCCAAGGTTACAAAATTAGTAAGTAAGCAGAGCTGAGAATTAGCTCTGGCCTTCAGGCTCCAAAGCCCATTAACTTCCCAGTGCTCCTCCTGTCTTCCCAGTTAAAGCCATGTGACCCCATCCTTCCACCCACAGATAAAAGCCCTGAGTGGGTAAGCAGCAACTTCTCAAGTAATAGCTTAGTTTTTGTGATTTGATATTTGGTCTTTATTATATGATGAGGTGTACATGTTTGAAGCATGGCATGGAAGTTCATGTTTGATGCCAAATAAAGGTTACCAGCTCCCTGGTATCTCATTAAAACCAGGGGCTTCTGAGTTTTTATGACTATGTTTTGGTGTTCATATAATTGCACTTGAACTTTTTGGCCACTGATTTTTGTATTTTGGGGTGTTGTTCCTGTTGTTGTTGTTTTTTGGAGTGAAAGAAGTGGCTAGTTGAGTTGAAATTGAACAATGTGATGCCAGTGTCTCTTCCATATGGCCATTCCAAATGCCTCCTGAAGACTCCTGGGATGCCTGTCCTTCCCCTGAAGCACCTTCAGCCCTTATCTAGCATAATGCACTGGATTAAAAACTATGATATTCAAACAGTTGTTTGAGCTGTGAAGTGGGGAAAAAATTGGATGACTTTCATTATATTAGCATCCATCACACAGAAACATACATTATAGGGTCAATGTCAGGGATGATTTGGGATCCCTTCGTACTTTCAGAGGATTTGGGGATCCCCTCATACTTTCTGTTTTTTTTTTTTTTTTTTATTTTTCTTCTTCTTCTTTTTTTTTTTCTCCTCCTGCTCTGGGATTATTCAGTTAGTTAATGGAGTTGTAATCTTGTGAACCTTTTGTTTGTTTGTTTGATATTGTGTGAGATGTTACAGAAGTCATTTAGTCTGATAAAACATCTGTTGTATAATTCCTAGTGAACTTTTCTTAATATCTATACGTGACATAATATTAGTTTTTTTGTATTCTTTTAGATCTTTAAAACAATTTACCCTACTATCCTATTCATTACACGTATTGTCATTCTCCTAGAGAATGGAAATGGTGAGGGACTGGAGAAAAGGAGAGAAAGAACATACTGGAGGTGTCATCCAATTGGGCTGAAATGATGTTACCTCTGTGTTTTTAGAGTTATGAACAGATAAGCATGTTAATAAGGCAAAAGAAGATTGAACAACAAGAATAAGACTTAGTATTTAAATAAAATAGATTCTGGACACTAGTCCTTTATCTGATATGTCGTTTGCAAATATCTTCTCCCATTCTGTCAGTTGTCTTTTGATTTTGTTAACTGTTTCCTTTGCTGTGCAAAAGCTTTTGATCTTGATGAAATCCCAATAGTTCATTTTTTCCCTTGCTTCCCTTGCCTTTTGCGTTGTTCCTAGGAAGATGTTGCTGCAGCAGAGGTCGAAGAGGTTGCTGCCTGTGTTCTCCTCAAGGATTTTGATGGATTCCTTTCGCACATTGAGGTCCTTCATCCATTTGGAGTCTATTTTTGTGTGTGGTGTAAGGAAATGGTCCAATTTCATTTTTCTGCATGTGGCTGTCCAATTTTCCCAGCACCATTTATTGAAGAGGCTGTCTTTTTTCCATTGGACATTCTTTCCTGCTTTGTCGAAGATTAGTTGACCATAGAGTTGAGGGTCTATTTCTGGGCTCTCTATTCTGTTCCATTGATCTATGTGTCTGTTTTTGTGCCAGTACCATGCTGTCTTGATGATGACAGCTTTGTAATAGAGCTTGAAGTCCGGAATTGTGATGCCAAAACTTAAAACAAATTTAATGTGACATGTACTGTCATACCTAATAGTTATTATGCTTAGGATAGTTATCCACGAGAGACAATCAATTCTCACATGAGACTACAATTAATATGTACATATTAGAGTGCAAAATTAAGTTCTTTTCTTCCCTTTACTGTCTTATGTCAACAGAAGAAAGAATAATTTTTCCCTGATGCCCTCTATCCTATATTATATAACCACAGTTTCTCTCTCACAGACACACTAACTACAGAGTCATTAAAGCCCAAAAACCAGGTTCTGACTTTGTTCCCTGTTGGTGGTGGCTAGCTCTGCTTCCCACTCCCCCTTTCTTATGTTCTCCTGTCCTTGATTTAGGTCTTGGCTTCTCTTAGTCCATCTGGTTGTATGGGCTTTGGAGGAGAGGAGACTGTTTATGGTAAGAACCAAAAATGAAAAATTAAGGGGGTGCGGGTTTAAAAAATGCCATAATTTTTTTTTTTTTAAACTGGAGCTGACCAGTTCTGTCTTTTTTTTTTTTTTTTTGTATTAAAGACTCACATAATTTATACCTGCTTATTCCACTTGGTTTAAAACAATAATCATGGTTAGCTGCCTATTCTGATAGGCAGCCCATGGGAGATTCTTTGGAAAGTGGCCTAAATTATTCCTGCTTTTGCTCACCCTCTCTCTGAAACCGTCCCAGATTTCTTCAGGTCCAGCCCATTCTTTGGCCTCCACTGTTTGAAGATTAATAGAGACCTTACCATTTTGTAGTTATACACCTACAAGTCCCTTGCAAATAGAATCAAGCCTTATTCACTTCCCTAAAACACCAGCAGTTGGTACTTGCTTGGAAGAAGGAGGCCCAGCTCACCAGGAGAGCAGAAAGGAGACGGTCTGACTTCATTTTGGGTCTTTAGCATTGACCTCTAAATTCAGGGGTAAAAGAATTTAGCTAGGCTAAGAGGCATGGGAAGAGTGTGCATTTTCCTCAGTCTAGTTGATCTTTACTAGTGTTGACTCCCCACTCCTCTGGGAAAAAAGTGACATATATGAAGTGCTGAGGTAAAAATTCATGAGTTTACACTTACTTAAAATTCAGTGGGCAGGAAATGTGTGTGTGTGTGTGTGTGTGTGTGTGTGTGTGTGTCCAAGGCAGTAATTTACAGCAAATGTCTATCAAACTCATAACAACTTCAGCCTCAGGGTATTGTTGAGGCAAATAGCTTCATAAGATTTTTAAAAGGATTAGCAATGCATATGAATAGGACCGGGTACTATAATTATTCCTGAAACAGTTTCTCAGTGGGCAATTAGAGGATTAACCATACAATTTGATTAAATGTTCAGACTTTTTACATACTGTACGTACCAGGCCTAGGAATAGATCCATTTGTCTTAATATAACAGTCATCCTTAAAAGAATCACTCAGCTAAGAGATTTGCCACCAATAATTAAACTGAAAGCACTACCGCTCAGAATAACAACACCAAAATGTAATGATCTTATGTCTCCAACATCACAGAGAATTCCAGCCTTCCTTAGAATTTCACAATCATATGTTATTAGTCCTGTGTGGATGGGTGCTCTAGATCAAAGACCATGCATATATACACAAGTTTTATATATGATCTAGGTAATTCTTATGTAAGAAAAAATGGCATGACTAAAGGTTAATTGTAGAACTACAAGGAATAATATGAATATCATTAAGTCAGTGAGCAATGAATAGATGTTCTCCTCTTATGAATAAGCTTCCTGCTTCTTAATAAGTGAATCATTCACATTAGGGTAATAGCTTTCTTCTATTTGGATTCAGATTTTCCCAATGAAATTCCACCTTCCAGCTCAACACTGCTATTTCCTTTGCATGAAACATTTGCTTTGAAAATAATGAGATTTTTTACAAAGACTATTATACATATATATATTTCTAAGGACTTTATTTAAAACAATTGCTACTTTTTAAAAGTTACTTATGTTTTAGGTTAAAGTTGTAAAAGGTATAGTTATTTATATTGGTTGTTTTCATATATGGCCTCTTTCTCATTTGGAAGACATACCATGCTGGGAATTGGTGGTGTGGTACAAAATGGACGTGGTCATTTCCAGTGTTGTTTAGAGTACTGTTTTTTGTTTGTTTGTTTGTTTTTTGTGGATCAGATTTATTTGTAAATTACCAATTGCATATGGCATGTTGGGTAGGAAGATAGACCAGAAGACCTCAAGGGACAGGTTTGAATTTCGTCTGCTCCTGCAGAAGTATCCTCGGAGGTGAAGAAGACGTTCTCACAAATCTCTGCCCTAACTGGCCTCCACTAGTGTTTCAACTCCTCTTGGTAGAGTAACAGAACCCATCAATTGCATTAAAAGTGCAAACTCTTCAGGGAGAAGCCTCCCACTCAGAGCCTGTAAGTTGACATCTTTGTGGTTTTGCAGCTCTGTGAAGAGACACACTTCAGCTCTTCCTAATAAGTTCACTTGAAGATGAAGGGAAGATTTGAATCTGGGTCTTTTCTTTTGGTTGCCTATCAGAAGACAGTCAAGAGCAAGGTAGAAAAATCTTCACTAAGTTTTATCATGATTTTAGAACACACTCAGAACACAGTACCTCACAGTCTATAATCTCCTGAGAGCTGCTATTTGTTGGATCAGGTTTGGGTTATTTTGTAGCAAATTAGAGAACTAAAAATTCTAGTACTTATAGAGATTATAGAAAAAGTCAATGATCCAGATTCTCCCTATTGCCCGAGTCACTTCCCCACTGTTGGAATCTCAGAAAATCACTCCACTCATGGGAGAGCATGGTTGGCTAATAGTGGACTATAGAGTGAGTAAGAGCATAAAGTCTCTTATCAGCAACATTAATATGCCCCTTCTGTGTATATTAGAGGAAGAGGGGCCAAAACGAAGAATAAACTCTCTCTTCTTTCAGGGTTTACTGTTTAGCTGGCAAAATAAGACCTAAACATAGAGGTAAATTTCAGGAAAGTACATGGAAAGTACATGGTCAGGGTCCAAGAAGAAGGAGCAGAAGGTACAGATACAACTGTTCAGAGGAAAGTCTTCCCAAGAAGGTGGCAATGGGTTAGGCTTCAGGTCCAAGCAGAGAGAGAGGACAGCGCTCTGGATAGGGAAACAGTACAATTGCAGGGGTGGGGAACTGAGAAGATGGGTTTGGCTGAAATCAAAGATTTACGGAGAGAGAAGTGTAAATATGTCTAAGGGCCATGTCATGCAAGGCAAAAGAAAAATGTGTGTCATTGCTTTGAGAGTGACTTATAGTGGGGATGCTGACAAGGGGGCCTAACAGGAGACTACAGGACCAATATTCCAGTATGCTGCAGGCTGGGCTAGGGAGGAGGCCACTGGATGGAGAGGGAGGGACAGAGACGGAGGACATGGATGAAGGAAGGACTAATGGGACATGGAAAAGGAGGAATCAAAAGTAGCCTTAAGGTTCTTGGCCTGGAGACTTGAAAAAACAAAGAAAAATGGGAAAACAGATGGGGAGAGATGTTTGGGTGAAAAGATGGTGATTCTGAGTAAATAAACAATGAGGCATGACAGGCAGCATCCAGTTAGAGAAGCTCAGTGAAGTACAACTGATTTCCCTCATAAATATCCATTGTCCTGTCTCTTCTCCCCATCTGCTCAGGATTTGGTTTCCCTCTGGATTCACCACCTGGCTTGACCCAGCTGCACAAGTGATCTAAGATATGCACTAGAGAAGTCACCAGTGTGAGTAAACCCACCAGTGGAGCTCACAATCTATACCAACAAGTGCAGAGTCCTCATTGCGTCTGACAAGACCCTACCCGGGCCAGTCTTTTAGGGCTCCTCTCTACTCCTCCCTGCATCCAATATGGGACTGCAGCAACATCAAACTGCTCTTGGTTTTCCGTGTACATTGACTGGACTGCTTCAGCTGCCTCCCTTACACTGGAGCCCTACTCCCTTCCTACTATTTGTTTGAGGCTTCATTCACCCCAGGCCTCCTCTCAATAAGCTGGGTTTCCCTCATCCCTCCAGGCTGGCTCATGCTTCCCTTTTCTGTTTGCTCCTGGCAGCCTGTGGATCTTTATCCGTCACCAGTCACACTGTCCTTAATGTTTACATATCCTGACACCCTGTTCAGACTGGGAACTCATAAGGAATGAGGCTCATTCCTCCTTATACCCCCAATCCCAGGGGCATATCCCTGCCAGAATAGGGGCCCATTACATGATCAGTGAATAGGGAGCTGCAGGACCAAAGCAGGAGTGAGAGAACATGTAGATGGGGCAGCTGTTGGACGATGTGTGCACCCTGTTTCTCAAGGAGAAAAGGAGATGGTGAGGAATAAATTTGGGGGCAGAATATCAGAGTATGGAGTAAGATATGAAGCCACTGAAGGTAAAAGCCAAGTGAGATGGAAGAGGGAGTTCAAAGAAGGAGGTACAGTCTGCAATGGGTTTTGCTGGAGAAGCCAAGCAGTGCAGGGAAGCAAAGCCAGGTAAGAGTCAGTGTTCTGTGCCCTCAAAGAGCTTACAGTATATTAAGGTGGATTATATAGGAACATAATCAGCCCCTCAGAAGAAGGCAGAATAAAACTGAACACTATTGGGTAGCTTTACCCAAACTGTTATGTTATTTGATGTTAATAGATGTTCTATTTAAAAAAGATTTCTTGGGGGTACCTGGGTTGCTCAGCTGGTTAAGCAACTGCCTATGGCTCAGATCATAATCCTGGAGTCCTAGAATTGAGTCCATCATTGGGCACCCTGTTCAGCGGAGAGTCTGCTTCTCCTACTGACCTCCCCCCGTCTCATGCTCTCTCTCTCTTTCAGATAAATAAAGAAAATCTTTTAAGAAAATAGGTCTTTCATCAAAAATAGTTTGACAATGCTGGGTTTGTTCCTGCAGACTTTTCAGAACTTTTGTGTGCTAATGTGCTAATGTGCACAAGAAGATAGACCTTACAGGGATGTTGAAGCCTTTCTGTGAATGGGTCCTTTAAAGGAAGTGAGTTGAGAAACACTTGGAGATGACTCAAGGATATCTGTCCTTCTTCAAATATTGTTTGGGAAATGCTAGAGAGGAAGGAATTCTAAAGGGGTGACACACTTTGGTTTGGAGGTTAAAAGCCTTCCTTCCTTTCACATGCTTGGCTGTTTAGTGAATGGCACTGATGTCTTGCACTAGGTTTTGACCTCTCAGTGCCTGATCCAGTTCTGGACATGGCAGGAGAATATGTGTAAACTCAGAACCACTGGGGAAACCCAGAGGCTGATATGTCACTGAAGCCTGGGGTGGCTTCCTCTAGAGCCCAGCTCTGTGTGCCCAGCAGGCACATGTCAGCTTGGACCAGGACTCTTGTTTTGATAAATGTAAGTGGGTTGTCAGCCACATCCTTTGCTTGCATGCATTCCCATTTCTCTGCTAACTGGTAGGCTCAGGGCCATGTTGTGTTAGATTGTCCTGTCCTTTTGCCACAGCTAAGCAGACCAAGTGTGGACACCTCATTTAAACTGAGTCACTGTGTTTAGCCTTGGGACTTTGAAGAAGCAGCCTGGGGTCTTCATCAGACAGTGTTGGCAAGGTTGCCAAAAGAAGAGCAGAGCTAAGCCCAGATGGCACAGCATCAAGGACCTGGGGGAGCTGCTGTTGTAGGTACATGGAAACGAGGAGTCCAGTCCCAAGGTAAGAGAATGATCTGCCAGAGAGAGAGTGAAAGAGGGGACAGAGAAAGGCAGACGGGGGGTGGGTGGTGAGAAAGAGCTGGAGAGAGAGAGAGAAAGAAGGAGGGAGGAGGAGGAAGAGAGATTGAGAGAGAGAAAGAGAGTGAGATTGAGAGAGAGAGAGGTATGGTGGGAGACAGAGGGAAAGAGTGAAGGAAGGAAGGAGGGACAGAGGAAGAGGGAGAGAGACACACACACATAGAAACCGAGTTAATTTAAATTTTCAGTGCCTTGTCAGGTATTGTGAGGGTTCCTCATTCTCCAGGTAACAAGTAGAGAAATATTTCTTTACTCACTTGGAAAAGCAATTTCCTTGGCCTTTAGGATGGGTAATGGTTGTCAAGAACACATGGCTTTAGGAACTCATATTAAGGATAATAATGGCTTACATTCACTGAGTGCTTACTATGTGCCTGATGCTGTGCTAGCATTTTTAGAAGTTTTCATCAACCTCAGAGTGGGTATTATGAAAATTTCCATTTTTTTGTTTTGCTTTTTAATTTTTAATTTTCTCTAGGAGAAAAAAAAACCACATTCTTATTTGTAGTTTGCTTTTTCATTTTTGAAAATTCCCATTTTATAGTTAGAGGGACTGAGATTAAGAGAGGGTAAGTAACTAGGCCAATGTCACAGAGCTGGTACTGACCAGCTCTCAAAATCAAGGAGTTATCTCTCAAAGCTGTTCTGAATGAAGAAGAAGAATTTGGAGCTTCCAGAGGGTCCTGTAAAGATTGGAGGAGATGCTGATGGGAGACGGCTAGTGGAGAGGGAGCAAGGAGGCAGTGAGAGGCAGATCATGCTTGGGGATTTTCAGTGACTCCACAGAAATGTCTGCATGGTTTCTAAACATGTAAGTCCTGATCTGATCAATGGATTTCTTTGGGCATAGGGGAGAGCTCTCGATGTTGTGAGATTAGGATGTATGATAAGCCTCTTTTCAGGATATGAAGGAACTAGAGGCTGAGGTATCTGTGGGACATAACCTTCTCAGGAATCACAGAAACATTAAAGAATATTGGGAGTGCTTTTTATGGCCACAGTCATGGGGTGATTGAGGTAATTTTGACTCAAATTCCTGGTAGTAGGAAAATTTTCCCCTTCTCCTACCCTGATAATTTTTTGAAAGATTGTATTTATTAATTTGTCAGAGAGCGAGCGAGCGAGAGAGAACAAGCTAGCACAAGGGGGGACAGAGACAGAGGGAGAAGCAGACTCCCCGCTAAGCAAGGACCCCCATGTGAACGTGATCCCAGGACCCTGGGATTATGACCTGAGCCGAGGGCATATGCTTAACCAACCGAGCCATCCAGGCGTCCCTTTCCATTCTGATAATTTTAATGACTCTGTCTGTGTCAGATAGAGCCTTAAACCTGGGCCTGCAAAGCTGCCCTTCACCTTGCTCCTCACCCCCCACACAAATCTAACTTTCCTTAACACTTACTGGTTTCCCCCATGGGACACAGAATCATTCCTTGCTTGGTTCCTGAAACCCTCCTTCATACAGATTGGGATAATATTACTGTACCCATGACTCACCTAGCTTGAACTACATTTGGTTACCATTTGGGCACTGGTTATCTCCCTAGTTCCTTTATGTATTTTTGTACATGATTCCAGTTTTGGATACTCCTTCCTTTCCGGTCTCAACCTCAGCTTTATTGACTTTAGGCCCAGATAACCTTTTGCTGGGGGGAGGAGTTCTGTACACTGTAGGATATTCAGTGGCCTTCCTGCTCTCTACCCACTCAATGCCAGTAACACTTTCCTCCCCAGCTGTGACAAACAAAAATGGGTCTGCAAATGGAGTGAATGGGCTTGGGTTAATGGGTACAGCCTTGCCAGGTGTAGATTTTGGCAGTCTGACCTTCAAGGAGGTGAGAAGGTAGTAGGTCATGGAAAGGGAGGAATGAGCTCAGAGACAGTAAGCCCTGCCCCTTGTCCAAGGATGTGTGCTCTCCTCTAACACATGAAGAAACCTAAAGGGACTAGACTAGGAATTTTCTGATGGGCTTGGTAGAAAAAGAATGTTTAAATGTGGAAGAGGATGTTTATCCCCAAAGATGAAGGCAAAGAAGAGGCACAGATCAGGAGGAGTCAGGAAGGCCAAGTCCCTCAGGTAGTGAGACCTACAAAAGGGGCAGAGCTGAATCCAAAGTATCTTCAGCAGGTACTGGTTTGGAGGGAAGAGAAGAATGAGGAGGCCCAGGCGCCTGCTTAAGGCAGGTGGTGTGCTGACAGAGGGAAAGGAGAAAAACAGCTCTCGACTCTATTTTTTGTTCCTATATTTTCCATCAAGAAGAACTATCTTCATGCCCAAATGAGGAGAACCAAGGTGATTGAGAAATAACCCAGCCCAGACTTCAAGGCGGGAGATGAAGACTTTGAGTGACTTTGAGTGAGTTTGCAATGTTGATCTGGGTACCCTGATTGCATTTTTGGGTACTGGTGCATTCACAGAACCACTGTCAGTGGTCTCAGATGAGCCATTGTGAGGACTGTTCAAGCAGCAGGCAAATGTTCCTGCTGTCAGATTAGGCAGGCTCAGTCCTCATGATCCTACTACTCCCTCCCCTGGCATTTTGCCACATGCATATAACTTACCTGAAGTTTTCCAACTTCTGAGGGTGTCAAGTGCTTCTCATTCTTGAGCCCTTCCATATGCTGCACCTCTGCCTGGGGTCCAGTCCCAGCATTGTCCTAGACATGTATCACTTTTATAATCATAAAAAATATTTTAATTAAAACATTTTAGATCCATTGTTCAGACAAGACCTTAGATATTATTTTCTATGTGCAGAAACAACTCCCCAGTGTATTGTAATCACTGCCTTTTATTTTATATTTGGTATCAACTTTTTGGTCCTGAGGAAGCTTAATGTATCCCTTCCAGAATTTAAAGTATTCTGTAGAGTTTCATAAGGTCACAAAGCAACATCAGTCTATCCTCGATTTCTTTCTCATTCACATCTTCAATCGTCTTTCCTAGAAAGGTTAATTGATGTTATGCCCTCTGCTGAAAAGAGTGCCCAAATCCAGACAGACTTTGGAGCTGTTCTGGCCTTCCATAGACGGACTGTGTCCAGAGAGCTTTCTCAGCCTCCTACTGCTCCATACTCCTGAGCAGCACTTTTCCAAGACAGAAGACCAGTGCCTCATATGTGAACAATATTAACTCTCTTAGTGTAGATACTGTGAATGCAGTCTAAAATGGCCCTCAGTTTTCTTTCTTTTTTTTTGCGGGGGATGGTTTATAATAATCATATATTCAAATAAATCACATATCCAAATAAATACATACTCAACCTCAGCTTTATTGCCTTTGGGGCCAGATAATTCTTTCCTGGGGGATGTGCCCTGTACACTGTAGGATGTTTAGCAGCACCCCTGCTCTGTACCCATGGGAACAGGTAGAGTAGTAACAACTTTGTCCCCAGCCTTGACAAGGAAAAATGTCTCTGGACACTGCCAGATATTGCCTTAGTTAGGTCATCCCTGAGAGATAAATTGCTTCCTGTTGGGAACTTGGGACAAATACCACAACTAAGAGTTTTTAGGGGCTAAGGTGGGGAGATGGCAATGTATAGACAGGATGCTAGGTATTGTAACATTTTATATGATGAATCACTAGAAACACCACCCATCTTTTAAATTTTTATTTATTTATTTTTTAAAATAAGCTCTATGCCCAACTTGGGGCTTGAACTCATGATCCCGAGAGCAAAAGTTGCATGCTCTACTGTCTGAGTCTGCCAGCTGCCCAGTTCATTCTTATTGATTCCAAAAATTGTGTGAGACAAAAAAATAAAAGGTGCCTCCCGCTGTCTATGTTTTCAGGTAGTTCCTAAATTAAAACATAGCAGCGACTCTCTTGAGGTCAAATTTATTTTAAGTTAGCACTTTCAAAATAATCTTAATGTCTCTAAGAGGTTGCACACATTTGAACAGCATAAGCAGCTGCATGGTGGGGGGTCTTTTGTGTTATTACTTCTCCGTTTGGAGGGTGCCATCCAACCATAAAAACCTTTTCAATGAAAATGTAGATTACCATATTGACTTGTTTAAGCTTCTAGCAAGGATCTCTCACTTGAGTGTGAGTTTGGGGTGTGTAGGTTTAAGTAAAGCAGTTTATATAAAATGGCTGTGCTGGTTTGATAATCCAGATTTACCAAGACATTAAGTATGGGGTGGCTCACTTCAACAAATCAGGAGCTATTGACAGGAGGTGGGAAGATACCATCTTATATTGTTGTCCTGTTGTGGAATGAACCTGGGATTTTACCTTGATAGAAATTCTAACTCTGCCTTTCTCTCTTTCAGATTGTTTCAAGGAAGATTTTGACACTGGATTCCTAAATTCCTGTTATGTTTCCCACTTGAGATGCCATTTCTGCAAGCTGTCTTGTCTATCTAGCCACTTTGGAATCTTTGAATGGGAGCCACCCTAAAGATTACAATAAAAAATGAAATCAATAAAGAACACAGGTTTTTCCAACTACACTGCTTATTCATGCAGTGACAGGCTCATCAGGGAGAGAGAAACACTGGGCTTTTGCACAAACTGGGAAGAACTATTGTCCAGGTCAGCTCCTCTTGCCCTTATATATATATATATGCCCTTAATATATTACCCCAATATTCAGAAAATACTGAATATTGTCTTTATCTTGGGGTGAGGGGGAGGCTAAGACAAGAAGCTGGCCTGAGAGCTTTAAGTATCAAAGAGATTCAGACAATATTATAGCTAGTATTGTGCTAGAAAGTCATTTCTATGCTGGGAGCCAAATTACAGTACTCAAGGACATCTCTTTGCCAAATTAGTGGTAAGTAGGTTCTGAACGATCTCCTGAGTTGAGTCTTAGGATCCAATGTTATTGAAAGGAATGCCATTGTCAAGGCTGCTGGTGTCCAGGCGCCCCTTATCAATGAATCCAAGTTCAATAGATTCTTTCTTGCCTTGTGTACATGGTTGAGTCAGGTGCTAGACACTCATTTTTCCCCAGTACTTTGTGGAACCCTAAAGTGGCCCTGGCTTTGGTGTTAAGTACAGACACTGCTGGGTCTGCAGCCCCCTGGCACTGGGTGTGATGCAAGATAAAATGCCAAACGTCCCACCTTAGCTTGGCTTCATGAATGCTTCATTTCTAATCCTAGACTATCTCCCTCGCTTACTTCTGACAAGAATGAGGCAGTGAACATACATGAATTCTGAACCTGGAAGTCACTGGGGTTGATTTTTCTCCTCCACATGTGTTGTATCAGACCAAACTAGCCTTCTTTTCTTAGCAGTAAAAAAAAAGGGGGGGATTAATTTAGATCTTTTGTTTCTAGTGCTCTATCACTTTAAGTTTATTAGAGCTACTGGTTACATGTGTCTGTAAGAGCAGATCACTTAGCTGAGGTCAGGATGAAGCGATTTCCTTCCCTGTATGTGTGGGGACGTTTAGTTTGGGGAAAATATTCCTGAGTAGTTGCCCATCTTTAACACATTGAGAATATCTTTATCTGCAGCAAAAGTTGCCAAATCCATCCTGCTACCTGTTTTTATAAATGAAATTTTATTGGAACAGAGTCTTGCTCATACATTTACACACAACCTGTGGCTACAGTTACACAACAATGGCAGAGCTAAATTGTTGGGACACAGATCACTTGGCCCACAAAACCTTTTTATTTACTATGTGGCTCTTTACAAAAGCTTGCTGACCCTTAGTCTAGAGTATCATTCATCCAGTGATATTTATCAAGGCTCTGCAACATGCCAGACTCTTTACTAGGCATTAGGGCATAAAGAAAAACCAGACACCATCCTGACTTTGAAAAACTTCCCACAGTCTGGGGGTGAAAGAACCAGAGGCTACTTTCCTAAAAACAAAAGCCACAATACTAACAATAACATTAATATTATTCATAAGATGTTAATTTTTTTAGCATACTAATAATGATTATTCTGACATATTCTATTTATTGTATCTGTATGAGATGTTACCATATGGTTAGTAACATTGCCTATGTGTCTTTTTTCCATGCTAGATTTCAATTTTCCTTAGAGTAGTGGCAATGTCCTTCTGTCAGTGGGATTAAAAAAAAATTAAAACCTTTATTCATATCAAAGTCCTGCTTAAAATATTTCATTCATACCCATATTTTTCAGCTGAAAAGAGGCAAGACTATTTTCTGTTACCAAGGCCACCAGTAATTTGGCTGCCTCTCACACTGGCCATCTCTCATACCTACATGTGCTTGCACTTCTTTTGTCATTTTTTGCCTTTTGCACACACACACACACACACACACACTATATATATATTTTTTTTTTTGCGGGGGGGGGTTGCCTGAATGGCACCACCCTACCCGTAGGCTTTCTTGTCTACCTACTGAGATCCTACTTTCTTTTCAAGGCCCTATTCAGAATCATCTCCTCTGAGTTCCTTCTTAGGCAATCATGATTGAGTTCAGGCTCTCTTTTGTGCAATACCCATAATTTGTATCTAACCCTGCTACTACATTTATTATATTATATTGCAAATATTTGTCTATATCATTGTTTCTCAGTGGGGGCTAGGGGCAGCGATTTTGTTCTCCAGAAAACATTTGGCAATATCTGGGGGCATTTTTGGTTGTGACAAATTGGGGGAAGGTGCTTTAGTAGGTAGAGGTTGGGGTGTGGCAAAGCATCTTACAACACATGGGCAGTCCCATGACAAGGGGTCATCTGGCCCCAAATGCCAACAGTGGTGAGGTTGAGAAACTGGTCTATTTATGTACCCTTCCTACTAGACTGAGTTCTTCAGCAAGGATGGAGTCTTAGCCTTTGTAGATTGAGGGCCTGACACACAGTAGGCACTCAAGTCTTGTTAAAAGAATGAATGTCTCCCATTCCTTCTGTCTCCTATTCTAAATCCATAACAAAGGGCTAGATTCCTAGAAGATGTCAATAAGCACTTGTTGATAAATTGTTTAATTGAAGAAATGGGTGGAAAAAGAAATGCCCTTGCTCATAATCTGGTGACAAAGTCAGGGAACCCAGTTAACTTTTCAAGTGTCCTGGGAATTCTGCACAAATAGATTGCTCCCTGATTGAATTAGCCTCCTTCGGGTCAATCCTACTTTCAGATTTAAAAGTTCTTCTTTTTGCTTTGAATTGTTATTTTTAGAAAAATGTCCTTTCCAGCCTCCCAGTTCCCACAAAGGGAAAGGAAGTAAGACAGGACGGGGTGAGGGAGGGGAGGGGTTCTAGGGCTGGTGAATCAAGTCAGCTGAGGGGCACTCCTCCCCACCCTACAGGCCCTGTGGGGGAATGGAGGGTTTGGCCAATGGGTTCATCTGGAAAGCACGCCTTTTGAAAAAAGGAGATGATGCAAAAAAAAGTGGTGCTAGGTGTCCTGCAATTGTTGGCCACAGGGCCATGTCCTTCTGGAGAAAGTTGGAAGATTCCAGGCTGGAAATATCCAGAAAACTATCAGGCAGTTGGAATAATGGAGGGCTGGAGAGCACAGCTCTGTAAAGGTCACAGAGCCTCCCAGACCTTGCTTCAGCTGGTGATTTCACCTCCCACATGCCTCTTTGAAGAGTGGCTCATTAACAGTGCCTAGACCTCTCAGGTTTCATGGTCATTTTCTCTTGCTCAACCCTTGTAAGAGTTGGGTCTCAATGAGCCTCCAGTTAACCAGGAGATAAAGGTACAAAAACAGGGAAAGGATGCATTTGCAGAATATCTAAGTCCACTTGATATGGCCCTTGTGGGCTTTGATCCTTAGTCAGAAGTGTGAGTTTAAATGAAATCTTGAGGACAGAATGAATTCCAGGCATTGAGAAAGGCAGAAGTATGGTTTCACCATAAACATAGATCATCTACCCATAAGTTCCCATCTCTGAACTACAGCTCTCTAGGAAATCTGTTCCTTTCTGAGCAGGTCCTGAGGAGGACCATCTCTTAGACAAATTGTTGATGGGTTTTTAATTCTTACCTTTGAGTGTGGGTACCCAGTGTACAAAGGGACCCTCCCAGCCCATCAGTGGTTAACCTTGGTGAAATGAGCTTCCCAAAGGAGACTATTTGTTTTAGAGGTTGCCATTCTGGTTACTTCAAGGAACTGGTCTGTGTTTGTGTTTGTGCATGTGTGGCTTCTCCTTTTTTAAACACATAGATTACAGGTGATTACATTGTTATTTGGAAATCAGTGATTCTGGATTGGACTAGTTCGTTGACAGAGGGAGAGTCAGGTTACACAATGGTAGTACTGTAGTGGTGCAACCATCAGGCACTCTGCCAGCCTATGGCCCAGGAGTATACTGTTTGCCAAGATCAATATGCTTGTCCTACTGTCATTTATTCACACAATTCCACTGAATGCAGTTGTGAGGCACACTGCTTCATACAGAATCTGCAGAGCAATTTTAGGCGTAAGGCTAGTCTTTTCTAGAAAACCCAATGGTGGGTTTTCATATGACCTTGTAGAGACCTGTATAGTAATTTCTCTGGCTTATGTTTGTATTTGGGAAATTTTAGCTGTAAGCACTGAATAGACTAGGAGATCTACCCTAGTGTTTAGGGCTGATGGAAAATGTGGAACAAATAGTGGTTTCTTCAGGTAGCCTTCTTTAAGTTGCTTCTGAAACACTGGACCACAGGAAAGTTTGATGTATGTTCGTTGAAGAAAGTAGGTCCTCACAAAGATGCATTTTTGTTCTCTCGCATGGCTCCGCTTTGTTGCCTAATAGGATCAAAGAGGAATGGCACCAAAGTCATTAGGGATAACATTTGGCAATACCTGCAGATATTTTTGTTCGTCAAAATTGGCTCTGTGTTGTATGTGTGTGTGTGTGTGTACTGCTGGCTTCTAGTGGGTAGAGGTCTTGGGATGCTGCTAAATGTCTTACAATGAACAGGACAGTCTCCACAACATAGAATTTTCTGACCTCAAATGTCAATAGTGCTCAGGTTGAGAAATCCAGAGACATAAAACTCTGAGACATTTTCCTCCACTTCATTGTAAATCTGGTTCCATTATTCCTCTGTAATAATGGTTCCATTATTAATTAATTCACTTTCTGCTCTACCTGAAGTCTGGAGGCCCATGGGGAATTGCTCATCCTACAATATCCTACAATGTTCAAGCTGCTTTTTCTCCTGAATTTCATGAACCATTAGGCCCAGAGTTGGAGGTAAATTCTCACTTCACTCCTCCTTGCTGGTTCCTCACCATGTCTTCTGTTAACCCTAAAATTCCCAATCTCCTTTGAATTACACATTCTCAGATACTACCATTTTCTGAGTTCTCTGTACATTTTTCTACTGGACTCCTGGTTGGTCTTTGGTTATTCCTTGAAGATTGATACGGCTGGCTGACTTTCTTCCTTACCTTTACACCTGTCATCACCGGTGGCAACTTCAAGTTCTTGTGGATGATTCTCCAACACTGGGGCTTCTCCATACTTGGATGGATTTACCTTTATAGGCCTCTCCATCCACCTCATTTCAGCCATCTGTTTGCAGGGTAAATCACTAGCCTTGCCATCACCAATGGCCTTGTCCTTGTCACTGTCATCTTCACAGCCTATATCCTTTGTCACTCCTACTCATCATCCTGCCTCAACACTGACTCCCTGATACTGACATCCACGCATCCTAGCACACTTCCTGGCTAAAATCCCGCTATGTACTACTCTCATACTCCTTGCATGCACTTTTGGGTTGTCCCAAGCAACACACAAACATTCCAGATTCTTTTCCACTAATAAAAAAAGCCTTCCTGCCCCACCACCCATGCCAGGGACTACTTTATTTCTCTCTTCCCTTTCACAGAACAATCCTTAACAAAGAGTTGTATGGATCATTTCCACTTCTTTTATTCCTAACATATTCCTCAGTGAATTCCATATTGCCCAAACAAATGGCCAATCCCCAGTCCCAATCTTATTCTGTCACTCAAGAGCAGTTGACATAATTGATATTAATCACTTCCCTCTTCCTTCCTTGTCTTCTGGAACATACAAACTTGCTTTGTTGTTGTTTGTTTATTTGTTTCTATTTTCTTTTTTTTCACTTTTGGTTTGATGGATATTTTCCTGTCAGTCTCTTTGGCTGGTACCCCTTCTCTTCCTGCTGTATGTATACTAACATGTCCAAGACATAGGCTTTGGATCTTTCCCTCTACACCATCTTTCTCTTTCCCTCAGGAGGTCTCACATAACCTTAAGTGCCATTGATTGAATCAAACATCCTCTGCTGTTTCCCACATTGTTCTCTCTCCCCTGTCCTAGACTTGTAACCACACTGTATATAACTTCTCTTCATAGACATTGTATGAGGTACCTCAAATTTTAAAATGCATAAACTAGAACTCTGCACTTCTACCATTTCACACTAGCCTCTGTCTCCCATTCTCCATCTTAGCACCAATTGTTCTGATACAAGGTTACTCCTTGATTACTTTATTTTCCTCAGCCTCCTTGCCTGATGTAGACCAAATCCCATCAACTCCTACCTTGAAAGTATCTCTAAAATTCAGCTTCCTCTCCTTCCCTCTCCATTGCTCCTGAGTCCAGGCTGATATCACCTCCTTTCTGTTCTTCTCCTAGGGTCCGCTGACTGAATTTGCTATTCCTCTCTATTCCCATACCGTCTCCCAGTCTGATTTCTTCATAATGCCATCAGAGTGACCTTAACAAAATGCACATTAAAATCAGATCACTCTCTTGACCAGACCCCTCCAAGTATCCCCATCATCCTCAAAATCAAGTCCAGGCTTCTTTTCATGACCCATGAGTCCTCCAGGTTCAGATTTTGCCTCCTTTGCTGGATACTTGCCCTGGTCTCTCACTAGTTGGGTGAGCTCATTCTGGCCTTAATTCCTTTACCCTCACTGTTCCCTTTACCTGGGAGAGCTTTCCCTGGGACTTTCCATGTGCTTCTTTATATAATTCAGAACTTTACCACATTTCACCTTCTCAGGGAGACCTTGGTAACTACTGCATCTAAAAGAGTATCCTTCAAAAAAACAAATAAACAAATAAAACCTCCAAAAAACAAAAACAAAAAATCAAAACAAAACAAGATATCCTTCACCACTCCCTTTATCTTCCTTTATTTTCTACATAGCCTTGCTCTCCATCTGATGTTACATTTTATATGTATTTTATGTGTTTGCTCATTATCCTGTCTTCACCAGTAGACTATCAGGTCCACAGGGCAGGGGCTTCATCTCTTATATTCAAAATATATCCCTGGTGTCTGGAACCGTGACAGGGACAGAGTGACTGTGGGACGATTATGAGACAAAGGACTTCTGTTATTTCCCCTCAAATGTACAAGAGAAAAACATGAGCAGAGGGCTTCTGTTTCCACAGTTTCGAAAGTAATACTAACATGGAGTCTTTTAGGGTCAGTCTTAAGTTAAAGACTTTGATGATGTTTGTCTGATGCTGTTTCAACTTACTTGTATGAACTTGGGCCATTAGCTTCATCTCTATCTAATATTCCTTTTAGTTTAGAATTTCTGTGTTCTTTAACTAGGGATTGACTTATTTGCTCCTATTAAAATGTAAATGTCTTTATTAGAGGTAACGTTTAAAGTTTTATTGGATATTCGAGTCATGTGAGATTTCCATGGTAGATTCCTTTCTTTTTTTTTTTTTTTTCAAAGATTTTATTTATTTATTTGACTGATGGAGATCACAAGTAGGCAGAGAAGCAGACAGAGAGAGAGGAGGAAGCAGGCTTCCTGCTGAGCAGAGAGCCTGATGTGGAGCTTGATCCCAGGACCCTGGGATTATGACCTGAGCCAAAGGCAGAGGCTTTAACCTACTGAGCCACCCAGGCGCCCTGGTAGATTCCTTTCTAAAGCAGATATTTGACAAGGGACAATGAGCAAGGAGGGACCAGCTATATGTTTCAAGTGGGAGAAGGAAATACTGTAAGGGGTAGAAAATGAAAGAGCAGAAAAGGATAGAGCACTAAGTCAACCTTCAGGAAGTTCACAGTCTTACCAGGGCCAGGTGTGGATGTTTTGCCATTTGTTGGGGGTTTGGGGAAGGGGAGGTTTATTAGGTGTGTCCAGAGAAGTATGCCAATATGGGGGATTTTTCTCACCATTTCTGCAGTGGCATCCCTATGTCCTTAAACCCTCATTGGTTCAAACCTTGCCAATTTGACCTTTTGTTGTTTAACAGACACTTGAGCAGAAATCTGCTTTGAGGTTATCTTTGAGGAAAGGTTTTACCAAGCAAACCTTTACTGAAAACAAATCACAGGTGGAATCTTCAAACTATTTATAGAATGGACTGTTTTAGACTTCAGAATAACGTTTCACAACTGGTATTCAGGGAACATGAAAGCCATTGGAGTTTTAATAGGAATTTCAGGGACACATGATTCCATGGTCAAATAGACTCCCCATATAGTAATGCATCTTAGCAGTCTGTGTAAGTATACAGAATGTGCATTCTGACTATGGAAGCTTTGTTTCCCTCCAAACACCTTTATTGTGTTAGCTTTAGTTTCCTTTGGGACACTGTTTGAGAAATGCTGCTTTGGAAGTAACCATCTGATTCACAATAATTTATAAGGTGAGTATAACTCTTCTCCATTCATTAAACATCTTCACTGCATAGATATGTTAATAAAGCACTGGGAACTGGTGGATGGAACTGGCCTATTTCAAGTTTATACATTTTCTTGAGCATGAGAAACAGTTTTTGCATCAGTTGTATCAGCATATTCCTCCCTCTTTCCTTTCCAGTGCTGTCTTTTCTTTATTGATAATTTATCTTTGTTAAATACTACAAATTGATAAGATGAATCAGATTAAAAACACATAACTTCTTTTTTTTAAAAAAAAAGATTTTATTTATTTATTTGACAGAGAAAGAGAGATCACAAGCAGGCAGAGAGGCAGACAGAGAGAGGGGGGAAGCAGGCTCAATGCAGGGTTTGATCCCAGGACCCTGGTTTCATGACCTGAACTGCAGGCAGACGCTTAACCAACTAAACCACTCAGGCACCCCCAAAAAACACATAACTTATTTCTCTGTTAATAAATGTTAGAGGTCTAAGAGTTTAAATCCAGTGTAATTTGCATACTTTGTTGGTTATCTTTTTTTTTTTTTTTTTTTTTTTTTTAAGGACCCTTTTCTGCATGGCCGAGTTGCCATTCACCCAACATCATAGGATCATATGATAGAAGCCAATCTTAGAGAATTCACTGGAAATCACTTTAACGAAAGGCTTTATAGGTTTCTTAAGTGATAAGACAATATGGATATAGTGGAGAATACCACTTATCTTTTCATTACCTGGTTGGAAAAAAAATAGAAGGCCATTCTATATGTTGGAAGTGACTGTCATTTGATATTTAAGCTCCAAAGAGTAGAAACCTGTGTAAAAGGAAATAAAAGCCTTTTGTGGTTTTAGGAGATTATTCAATGGTGCTGTCATCTGATACAGTGAGAGCAGAGGTTTGATGATTTGGTGTCCTGGTCGGGCTCAAGTCAACCTTCATTGCATAACTGCTTCTAGCAGTGTTGCAAGCACATGCTCTCTGACGGTGCTCCCACTGCGAACTGGAAAACTGTCAAGCCTTTTTAAAGGGAAGCTGTGACAAAGTGATGTTACTCCCTTTGCCTTACCAGTCATCCTGGTAGACTCTGCCCCTGTGCTGCCTGCTCTCTAGGTTCAATTTCAGACTAAGTAAAACAGAGAAATCTTCCTGATGAGCCTACATCGACCCCTGTGGTCAATTCCACTGCTGGTCTGATTCCTCAAAGTTCTGTGTGATGTCCATTGTGCTTGGGATTTCAACCAAGTCAAGTCCCAGCATCCTGTATTCCAACCAACTAGCTCTCTACCCAGTGTAGGCCCGAGGTTGGGAGGGAATTTACTGCCTGCTCTTTCATCTTCAGCCTGGCCTATAGCAGAACACTTAGGAATCAAGCCTTTTCTCTGTCTCCATTAATAGGGTTTGAATGGGGGAAATGAGCTTATTCTTACTCTGATGAACTCACAAGAGAAATCAAGAGTTTTGAAAATTATCACCGTTTTTCCCAAAAATGACTTGGGGCAAACAGCAAGACTTATTATTATGGTTACATGTATGTATGTATATATGCATGCATGCACTTATATTATTATTATTATTGACAAAAATCTATACCACACATAGAGGTAACTTTCAGGAATGGAAATAAAATTATATTGAAGATAAAATAACTATGAATTTGATTCTAGCTCTTTTAAAAATCAAAGTTAAAGGAATGCAATTCACTAATGTTGGCTCAGTTTGCTAATCTTGTACAAATTGGTGGATGTGGACTTTGAATTATATGATGTCTATGTCCTCATCTTGTTTGCAAACATGGATTCTGTCTTCCAGAACATTTTTTTTCTCCCCAAAGAGACTGTGCCTTTGAAAGTTTAAGCATTCATTCCTTGTTCTATGTATCCTCATGTTTTAGTCATATGTTATACTATGAATTTTAAGATAGCTATATACTCATAAGAAAATAAA
The DNA here is from genome assembly GCF_011764305.1 of Mustela putorius furo. Taxonomy (NCBI): domain Eukaryota; kingdom Metazoa; phylum Chordata; class Mammalia; order Carnivora; family Mustelidae; genus Mustela; species Mustela putorius. The sequence continues at coordinate 1,581,429 of NW_025421286.1, read as the reverse complement.
TTTAACATTAAATCCTTTTTGGAACAATGTGGCTATGAAAAAATGGATAGATACAGTTTTATTTTGAGTTGATAGAATAAATATGGATGATGACTATCCTTGACCCAGATTTCTGGATTTTGCTAAGAATGTGGAAAATTCTTTTGCAATTACTGTAGTTGGATTTGGGTTTCCTGACTCTGTAACAAGTTTTACAAAGGATGTTTATATAATTGAACTCAGGGCCATGTCTTGCCAAGTAGCAAGCATGTTACTCTGCTATTCTTATCACCAATAGTCATTATCACACTCCAAATTGCATCACTTTTGTTTTATATAGATTATCACTCACTGGAGCCATTCCAGGTCAGTGCTACCATTTCCCCCTTGGCATTAAAGCAAGTTACTAAGCTAATACATTACTCTTGCTTCTAACATATAAGCATTGATTGGCAAGCTCATGCCAAACATCTTGCATAAGTTTCTCCTGGAAGCTGTAAAATCTAATCTGAATAGGAAAATAGAAACAACTTTTACAGATGTTAATATAACACACACTGAGATAGCTTTCTTTGGTCCAGTTATCTTTGCAGCATTTTTTTTTTTTTTTGTGATTGGAAATAGGCCCCAAAGATTTTGATTGTTTCAGGCAGATTAAGAAATAAATTTAAGTATTTGATCCTTCTTGGCTAATGTATATTTGGTAGAGTAAAATTTTCCTTGTCACTTTAACATTTCAAATAATTATAATTATTCTTTCCTTTTTCCTTCTATTCCTAGAAGAGCGATTGATTCAATTGAGATCTCTTTTTATAGTCTATTACCTCCCCCACCTTTTAAAAGAACATATTTAAATAGCTTTCATTTTAGTATCATCCAAATTAGCTTCCTTTCACTGTTCCACTTCTCAAACAATTGATAACCTAGAATGTCTTCATTTTTAAAATTACCTATGCCTTAATTATCTGCATTTATTGCTGTTCCAAAGGCTACTGGTCAGGTTTAAAAATATCTGATATTTCTCTACCTCTTTTCTCTTGAACTCCTTGTAGCCTTTGGTAGTGATGACCACACCCTGTTCTTTAAACTCTCTCCTCCCTGAGACTATGTGACATCAAAGGTAACTCTTTAGTGACTTCCTTTCCTCTGGACTCTTCTCTGTGGATACTCTCCAAATCCAGTGTTCAATCAATGTTGCCACTTTCTTGCCCCTAGTAAATAATTTTCTTGTCTCATGACTTCCCCTATTACTTCAAAGCTGAGCCTCTCATCTTAGAACTCTTCTGTTTCCAAATCCATGTTCTGAATTGTTTTCCAAGCGTCTTTGTTTGAACATACCATGATCATTTCAAACTCAACATGTCCAAAGCCACAATAACAAAATTGGTCTTTTTTCCCCCATTTCCATTATTTCCATGAATGACCTCATTACTTTTCTAATTAAATAGTTTCAGAATTTTGAAATAATCTTTTATATTTTCTTTTCTCTCTCTTCTCATGTAACTATATCTTGGATGACAAGTACTCATCAATTCTGTAAGATTCCACATTATTCATTAATATGACTGATTAGTTATTTCTGAATATGACCAATACCATTATTACATGCTTAGGAAGACATATTAAATTTGAATGATTGTACCAGTAGCCACAGGACAAGATTATACCAAAACTGGAAGGATAATCATGACTCTGTGAGTCAGCCTTTTGACTCAAAGGCAAGTTCTAGGGCACAGTCTTATCCAACCATCCAACCATCCACCTATGACTCATTCACCCATCCATCCATCCACCTACCTACCTACCTACTTACTTAATTACTCACCTATGAACTGACCCACCTACACTCTGTCTCTCTGGATTCCTCAACCTTGACACTATTGACGTTTTGGACTGGATAATCTTTTGTTATGGGGTCCTGTGCGGTGTATTGTAAGCTGTATAGCAGTATCAATGGCCAATGTCCACTAGATGCCAGTAGCACCCCCTTCCTCAGTGGTGACAACCAATACTGTCTCCAGACATTAACAAATGGCGGTCCCTCAAGGAAGGAATATTCTTTCCTCTCCCCATTAAGAAGCACTACTCTTTATTTATTTATTTAATTTATTTTTTATTTTCAGCATAACAGTATGCATTATTTTTTTACCACACCCAGTGCTCCATGTAATCCGTGAAGAAGCACTACTCTGTTGTGCCTCCAACATTGCTCCATAAAAATGTCCTATTCCCAACACTGTTCCATATATTCCATAAAGGCATTAAAATATATGCTATTTCGGAGGAGGAGTCAAGATGGCGGAGAAGTAGCAGGCTGAGACTACTTCAGCTAGCAGGAGATCAGCTAGATAGCTTATCTAAAGATTACAAACAACTGCAAATCCATCAGCAGATCGAAGAGAAGAAGAACAGCAATTCTAGAAACAGAAAAACAACCACTTTCTGAAAGGTAGGACTGGCGGAGAAGTGAATCCAAAGCGACGGGAAGATAGACCCCAGGGGGAAGGGCCGGCTCCCGGCAAGCGGCGGAGCAACGGAGCACAAAATCAGGAATTTTAAAAGTCTGTTCTGCTGAGGGACATCACTCCAGAGGCTAAACCGCGGCAAAGCCCACGCGGGGTCAGCATGGCCTCAGGTCCCACAGGGTCACAGAAGGATCGGGGGTGTCTGAGTGTCGCAGAGCTTGCGGTTATTGGAACAGGAAAGCCAGCTACAGAGACAGAGCCGACAGTAAGATCACAGCTCGGGGTTACTGTGAACCAACCGCAGGCTTGGTGAGCTCGGAGCGCAGCAGAAGGTCAGGCAGACGGGAGTTACTGGGCGCTGTTCTCTGAGGGCGCACTGAGGAGTGGGACCAGGGCTCTCGGCTCCTCCGGGCTGGAGACCAGGAGGCCGCCATTTGTATCCCCGTCCTCCAGAACTCTACGGAAAGCGCTCAGGGAACAAAAGCTCCCAAAAGCAAACCTGAGCGAATTACTCAGCCCGGCCCCTGGTGAGGGCGGTGCAATTCCGCATGGGGCAAAGACACTTGAGAATCACTACAACAGGCCCCTCCCCCAGAAGGTCAACAAGAAATCCAGCCAAGAACAAGTTCACCTACCAAGGAGTGCGGTTTCAATACCATGGAGAGCAGCAGAATTCCAGAGGAGGAGAAAGCAAAGCACGGAACTCATGGCTTTCTCCCGGTGTTTTTTCAGTCTTGCAGTTAATTTAATTTTTTTCTTTTTCATTTTTTGTTTTTTTTCTAGCCTTCTGGTAAAATTTTTTTTTTAACTTTTATCCTCTTCTTTTTTAACGTTTTAGAAGTACTTTATCTAATATATATTTTTTCTTTTTTATATTTTTCTTTATTCGTTTTCTTTTTTTAAATACTTTTCTTTTCTTTGCTTTTATTCTTTTTTTTCCTTTCTTCCTTTTAAAACCTCTTTTTATCCCCTTTCTCCCCCCTCACGATTTGGGATCTCTTCTGATTTGGTTAAAGCATATTTTCCTGGGGTTGTTGCCACCCTTTTAGTATTTTAATTGCTCCTTCATATACTCTTATCTGGACAAAATGACAAGGCGGAAAAATTCACCACAAAAAAAAGAACAAGAGGGAGTACCGAAGGCTAGGGACCTAATCAATACAGACATTGGTAATATGTCAGATCTAGAGTTCAGAATGACAATTCTCAAGGTTCTAGCCGGGCTCGAAAAAGGCATGGAAGATAATAGAGACATCCTTTCGGGAGATATAAAAGCCCTTTCTGGAGAAATAAAAGAACTAAAATCTAACCAAGTTGAAATAAAAAAAAGCTATTACTAAGGTGCAATAAAAAATGGAGGCGCTCACTGCTAGGATAAATGAGGCAGAAGAAAGAATTAGTGATATAGAAGACCAAATGACAGAGAATAAAGAAGCTGAGCAAAAGAGGGACAAACAGCTACTGGACCATGAGGGGAGAATTCGAGAGATAAGTGACACCATAAAACGAAACAACATTAGAATAATTGGGATTCCAGAAGAAGAAGAAAGAGAGAGGGGAACAGAAGGTATACTGGAGAGAATTATTGGGGAGAATTTCCCCAATATGGCAAAGGGAACGAGCATCAAAATTCAGGAGGTTCAGAGAATGCTCCTCAAAATCAATAAGAATAGGCCCACACTCTGTCAACTAATAGTAAAATTTACAAGTCTCAGTGACAAAGAGAAAATCCTGAAAGCAGCCCGGGAAAAGAAGTCTGCAACATACAATGGTAAAAATATTAGATTGGCAGCTGACTTATCCACAGAGACCTGGCAGGCCAGAAAGAGCTGGCATGATATTTTCAGAGCACTAAATGAGAAAAACATGCAGCCAAGAATACTATATCCAGCTAGGCTATCATTGAAAATAGAAGGAGAGATTAAAAGCTTCCAGGACAATCAAAATGTGAAAGAATTTGCAAACACCAAACCAGCTCTACAGGAAATATTGAAAGGGGCCCTCTAAGCAAAGAGAGAGCCTACAAGTGGTAGATCAGAAAGGAACAGAGACCATATACAGTAACAGTCACCTTACAGGCAATACAATGGCACTAAATTCATATCTCTCAATAGTTACCCTGAATGTTAATGGGCTAAATGCCCCTGTCAAAAGACACAGGGTATCAGAATGGATAGAAAAAGAAAACCCATCTATATGTTGCCTCCAAGAAACTCATTTTAAGCCCGAAGACACCTCCAGATTTAAAGTGAGGGGGTGGAAAACAATTTGCCATGCTAATGGACGTCAGAAGAAAGCAGGAGTGGCAATCCTTATATCAGATCAATTAGATTTTAAGCCAAAGACTATAATAAGAGATGAGGAAGGACACTATATCATACTCAAAGGGCCTGTCCAACAAGAAGATCTAACAATTTTAAATACCCAAGCCCCCAACGTGGGAGCAGCCAACTATATAAACCAATTAATAACAAAATCAAAGAAACACATCAACAATAATACAATAATAGTCGGGGACTTGAACACTCCCCTCACTGACATGGACAGATCATCCAAGCAAAAGATCAACAAGGAAATAAAGGCCTTAAATGACACACTGGAACAGATGGACATCACAGATATATTCAGAACATTTCATCCCAAAGAAACAGAATACACCTTCTTCTCTAGTGCACATGGAATATTCTCCTGAATAGATCACATCCTTGGTCCTAAATCAGGACTCCATCGGTATCAAAAGATTGGGATCATTCCCTGCATATTTTCAGACCACAATGCTCTAAAGCTAGAACTCAACCACAAAAGGAAGTTTGGAAAGAACCCAAATTCATGGAGACTAAACAGCATCCTTCTAAAGAATGAATGGGTCAACCGGGAAATTAAAGAAGAATTGAAAAAAATCATGGAAACAAATGATAATCAAAACACAACGGTTCAAAATCTTTGGGACACAACAAAGGCAGTCCTGAGAGGAAAATATATAGCAGTATAAGCCTTTCTCAAGAAACAAGAAAGGTCTCAGGTACACAACCTAACCCTACACCTAAAGGAGCTGGAGAAAGAACAAGAAAGAAACCCTAAGCCCAGCAGGAGAAGAGAAATCATAAAGATCAGAGCAGAAATCAATGAAATAGAAACCAAAAAAACAATAGAAAAAATCAATGAAACTAGGAGCTGGCTCTTTGACAGAATTAATAAAATTGATAAACCCCTGGCCATACTTATCAAAAAGAAAAGAGAAAGGACCCAAATAAATAAAATCATGAATGAAAGAGGAGAGATCACAACTAACACCAAAGAAATACAAACTATTATAAGAACATATTATGCGCAACTCTACGCCCACAGATTTGACAATCTGGAAGAAACGGATGCACTCCTAGAAACATATAAATACCACAACTGAACCAGGAAGAAATAGAAAGCCTGAACAGACCCATAACCAGTAAGGAGATTGAACAGTTATTAAAAATCTCCAAACAAACAAAAGCCCAGGGCCAGACGGCTTCCCGGGGGAATTCTACAAAACATTTAAAGAACTAATTCCTATTCTCCTGAAACTGTTCCAAAAAATAGAAATGGAAGGAAAACTTCCAAACTCATTTTATGAGGCCAGCATCACTTTGATCCCAAAACCAGACAAGGATCCCATCAAAAAAGAGAGCTATAGACCAATATCTTTGAGAAACACAGATACGAAAATTCTCACCAAAATACTAGCCAATAGGATTCAACAGTACATTAAAAGGATTATTCACCACGACCAAGTGGGATTTATTCCAGGGCTGCAAGTTTGGTTCAACATCCGCAAATCAGTCAATGTGATACAACACATCAATAAAAGAAAGAACAAGAACCATATGATACTCTCCATCGATGCTGAAAAAGCATTTGACAAAGTACAGCATCCCTTCCTGATCAAAACTCTTCAAAGTGTAGCGATAGAGGGAACATACCACAATATCATCAAAGCCATCTATGAAAAACCCACCGCAAATATCATTCTCAATGGAGAAAAACTGAAAGCTTTTCCGCTAAGGTCAGGAACACGCAGGTTTGTCCATTATCACCACTGCTATTCAACATAGTACTAGAGGTCCTAACCTCAGCAATCAGACAACAAAAGGAAATTAAAGGCATCTAAATCGGCAAAGAAGAAGTCAAACTATCACTCTTCGCAGATGATATGATACTATATGTGGAAACCCCAAAAGACTCCACTCCAAAACTGCTAGAACTTGTACAGGAATTCAGTAAAGTGTCAGGATATAAAATCAATGCACAGAAATCAGTTGCATTTCTCTATGCCAACAGCAAGACAGAAGAACGAGAAATTAAGGAGTCAATCCCATTTACAATTGCACCCCAAACCATACGATACCTAGGAATAAACCTAACCAAAGAGGCACAGAATCTATACTCAGAAAACTATGAAGTAGTCATGAAAGAAATTGAGGAAGACACAAAGAAATGGAAAAATGTTCCATGCTCCTGGATTGGAAGAATAAATATTGTGAAAATGTCTATGCTACCTAAAGCAATCTACACATTTAATGCAATTCCTATCAAAGTACCATCCATCTCTTTCAAAGAAATGGAACAAATAATTCTAAAATTTATATGGAATCAGAAAAGACCTCGAATAGCCAACGGGATATTGAAAAAGAAAGCCAACGTTGGTGGCATCACAATTCCGGACTTCAAGCTCTATTACAAAGCTGTCATCATCCAGACAGCATGGTATTGGCACAAAAACAGACACATAGATCAATGGAACAGAATAGAGAGCCCAGAAATAGACCCTCAACTCTATGGTCAACTAATCTTCGACAAAGCAGGAAAGAATGTCCAATGGAAAAAAGACAGCCTCTTCAATAAATGGTGCTGGGAAAATTGGACAGCCGCATGCAGAAAAATGAAATTGGACCATTTCCTTACACCACACACGAAAATAGACTCAAAATGGATGAAGGACCTCATTGTGAGAAAGGAATCCATCAAAATCCTTGATGAGAACACAGGCAGCACCTCTTCGACCTCAGCCGCAGCAACATCTTCCTAGGAACATCGCCAAAGGCGAGGGAAGCAAGGGCAGAAATGAACGATTGGGATTTCATCAAGATCAAAAGCTTTTACACAGCAAAGGAAACTGTTTACAAAATCAAAAGACAACTGACAGAATGGGAGAAGATATTTGCAAACGACATATCAGATAAAGGACTAGTGTCCAGAATCTATAAAGAACTTAGCAAACTCAACACCCAAAGAATAAAGAATCCAATCAAGAAATGGGCAGAGGACATGAACAGACATTTCTGCAAAGAAGATATCCACATGGCCAACAGACACGTGAAAAAGTGCTCCATATCACTCGGCATCAGGGAAATACAAATCAAAACCACAATGAGATATCACCTCACACCAGTCAGAATGGCTAAAATCAACAAGTCAGGAAATGACAGATGCTGGCAAGGATGCAGAGAAAGGGGAACCCTCCTACACTGTTGGTGGGAATGCAAGCTGGTGCAGCCACTCTGGAAAACAGCATGGAGGTTCCTCAAAATGTTGAAAATAGAACTGCCCTATGACCCAGCAATTGCACTACTGGGTATTTACCCTAAAGATACAAACGTAGTGATCCAAAGGGGCACGTGCACCCGAATGTTTATAGCAGCAATGTCCACAATAGCCAAACTATGGAAAGAACGTAGATGTCCATGAACAGATGCATGGATCAAGAAGATGTGGTATATATACACAATGGAAATCTATGCAGCCATCAAAAGAAATGAAATCTTGCCATTTGTGACAACATGGATGGAACTAGAGTGTATCATGCTTAGTGAAATAAGTCAAGCAGAGAAAGACAACTATCATATGATCTCCCTGATATGAGGAAGTGGTGATGCAACATGGGGGCTTAAGTGGGTAGAAGAAGAATCAATGAAACAAGATGGAATTGGGAGGGAGACAAACCATAATTGACTCTTAATCTCACAAAACAAACTGAGGGTTGCTGGGGCGAGGGGGATTGGGAGAAGGGGGATGGGGTTATGGACATTCGGGAGGGTATGTGCTTTGGTGAGTGCTGTCAAGTGTGTAAACCTGGTGATTCACAGACCTGTACCCCTGGGGATAAAAATATATGTTTATAAAAAATAAAAAATTAAAAAAAATATGCTATTTCATCCTGAAATATGTTAATGTCTTCCCAAGTAATTAAGTGTTATATGTGTAATATTAAAATATTTAGCATGCATTGTCTGCTTTTTTTTTTTTAAAGGATCAGCTGGACAAATCACATGGATGGGCCCTTATCTATAGCTTCTAGTAAGAGGATTTAACAGAATGAGTTGGCAACAAAGAAAGACCTTTGCCCAGTGGAATTGAAAGACATTTTATTATACATGTTGTACAGAGTGCAGATAGTCCTCTTGGGCTCAGAGCCCAGGTTTGCCCCTTTACTTGCTCTGAGAAGCACATTTCAAAAATTTCTTAAGATCCAGTTTTCTTATTTTTCAAATGTACCTATAACATAGCACTGTCGTAAGCAGTAAATGAAATAATTATAAAGTCGGCACACTGTAACACCACGGTACATGTTAACTTTCAGTTGGGGACAATTGTGGTGTGATTGTTCTGGCTGAAGTGGGGTAGGAAATCTGGGCCCAACCACTCAGGCCCCACCCAGTCCCCTGTGGCATGTAACCCACTACCAACTTCTTATTAGGTGGTTACTCTAGCCTACTGCCTGTGCTGAAATCAGCCAGTGCAAGTAGAGCTATACTGTGGCTGCTAGACAGTCAGTGTGACATGACACATATAGCATCTGAAGCAGAGAATTGGGTTGGATTACAGTTTCTATATTTGAGCAACATTATTTTCTTAGATGGAGCAAATGCCTCCACTTGTGAGTTCACACTTAAGGAAGTAGGATTGGGTACCGTGAGGTTGTGCTTTCCATTGAAATAGCTTTCCTGAAAACTGATGGCCATTTACTCCTACATTAATTGAAATATATTTATTGAACCTACTTTATGTTAAAAACTAGGCTGGGTTCTGCAAGGAGTGCTGTTCAACTTAATGTACAATCCTGCCCCTTTGGAGGTTAAAATATAAGTATAAAGATAACTATGCCATGCAAAGGAATAGTTGAGTTGAGAGTCTGTGTCATGTAATAAAATGCACATGAATACTGGAATCAAATAAAAGCTGAGTTTGAATTTCAACTCTACCACATCTAGTTCTTTATTTGGATAATAATGTTTCTCTAACTGAGTGTTTGCAGTGATTAAATAAAGCTACATTACAAATTGCCCAGCACAAAGTGCACTTACACATCATAAATCTTTTCAATGAAAATAATTATTTTTCTCTGTTACTATATCATGTACAAATGGTTGGGTAGATTTTCATTAAATGTAAAGGGTATGTTTAGGATTTCTGACTTAAAATATAGACTGCAGTCAACAGTCTATTACTAGAAGCCAAATCACACTTGAGGAGGCAGATGTGATTTATATACCAGTTCTGATAAGTAGACTTACTCCTTGGTTATAAAGATGGGAGTAGGTCTAGATCCCCAGGTCTGAGTCCATCTTTAGAATCTTCCTTGGACTCACGTAGTTTTGGAATCGAGGCTTACTCTCACCAGTTGTTCTTATAGGTGTGAGAGTTGTGGCATTGAAGTTCAGCCCTAAAACCTGCCTATGGGACAGGTATGTGCCTCTCCTTGGCAACCTTACCCCAACCCTCTATGACAAGCTTGCCCCAAGCTCTGGCCCTTTCAAGGCTGCCCTGCCTTGCTTTGGGGGCTCTCACAATATCTTTGTTTAAAACATCCTATCAGAGAACATTATATGGTGTATATTTGTCAGCGCTGTAAGAAAAAGTTCTAGGTCCTTAAACAGCTCCTTTCGAAGACAGATGGTGAAGTCAGCCCCTTAGGCATGAGGCACTCACAGAGGGATGTTTAGCGGGGAGGGTGTTTCAGAGGCTTAGGGTTCCAGATGGCTGGGGGAGAATAAATCAGGAGGATGACAAGGGGGTTTTAACTTAAATTTTTCAAACATTTACTGTGTCACTGGCTTTAGAGATATAGAATGGAATAAGCTGTGGGGTCTTGCTGGAACTAAGCATTCCACACAGCTGCAATGGAAGCTGAGGACAGACAAGAGTCAGGTCTTCAACACCAAGGGCCAGATAATGGTGCAGGTTCAAAGGCAAGCGCATGTTTAGATAACTGAAACAGTTAATTAGTGACAAGGTTATGCAACTCATGCTTAGAAAGGTTTTTATTTTTTCTTTTCTTTCTTTTAAAAAAAAAATTCTTGCTCTTAATTGGTTTAGTTAAAATCTAAGTCACACACACACACACACACAGAACCCTTTAAAAACAAAAACAAAAATAACCTTCCCCCCCACACATGCAGAAAACAAAACAAAACAAAACAAAACAAAAAGTTGCACATTAGGAAATTATATTTTCAGTGGGTGAGTATGTTGTGTTTTACATTCTTTATTTTTTATTAGTTTTCTATCATACCTGAAAACATCCCATTAAAGGGGCCGAAAGTACTTCAGACAGCACCGTCATTCTTCTGGCAGCAATGAACTGGTGGAAGCATTGATAGCCAGTTCACATATTAGAAAAATGACAAAAGTGTTTTTAAAAATACACACATGATAATCAATAATAGTTTAAGTATTAACACTAGTTGATCCCTCACTGTATTTCAACACTATTTGTCTTATCTCAGCCTCCTAGCCATCCCCTTGAGGCCAGCTCTGGCATTCATCTCCATTTTGTGGATGAGGCTTAGGTAAATCACTTGCCCAGAGTTCAATAGTTAGCAAGATCTAGCTATCTGTCACACACCCCACCCCCGCCCTGAAGGCGGGCTTTTGAACTTTATGCCACAGAGCACAGCAGGATGAACAGCTTCACTACTCTAGAAGGTCAGGTTTCACTTCTATTTTGCACATGCCATTTGTGATACTTGTTTTAATCGTTGAGCTGGTTCAACCACAGAAAACCGGTGTTCAGATTGCCCTGGTGAATATTGTTTCTTTTTTTTTTTTTTTTTTTTTTTTAAAGATTTTATTTATTTATTTGACAGAGAGAAATCACAAGTAGATGGAGAGGCAGGCAGAGAGAGAGAGGGAAGCAGGCTCTCCGCTGAGCAGAGAGCCCGATGCGGGACTCGATCCCAGGACTCTGAGATCATGACCTGAGCCGAAGGCAGCGGCTTAACCCACTGAGCCACCCAGGCGCCCTGAATATTGTTTCTAGAGTGAGGCCAAAGCAAAGCCATTTCAAGGTCAGTTGTCACAGTGACATGTGTTTTAGGGTATCACCTGGGCATAGGAATTTTGTGGGCAGAGGTAGAGGTGCTTTATGTGGCCTGCATCCCCAAATCCACACTGATGTATTTACCTGCTGTCAGGAAGAGAGTGAGTCTGGAGGTCCACCACTTTGAGAATGATGCCTGCTTGAACTTGGCCCCTTAGCTGACACCTCACTCACCTCTCCTGAGCCTTCTGGGACATATTAGAAAGGCTAGGTATCCACAAACAGGCAGAAGGTATGAAAGCAAAGGACATTCTTCTGACTCAAGATGCATGCAGCATTTCTGCAGGCCTGGCTTCTGGGAGGGAAAGAGAGTGGATGCTGGGCTGCTTGGTGTCTCAGGTGGCAGAAGGACACCTGCCATTCATGTAGATTCTAGAAGACTGCAGTCCTGGTAAGTTTCCCTTGGCTCCTCCAGGTCCGCTCTCTAGCCTTCTCCACCAGCCTGGTGCCCTGGGGCAAGGGATGGACCTGAGGTTGATGTCCCTCCTCTCTCCTGGAAGGATCCTGGGAGGCTGCTTCCTTCAGTGCAGGTCTGGAAGGCACTCTCTGCCTCTTGGTTGCTAAACCTGGGAATGCTTGTGTCCTGCCTCTGGGTCCATGGGAGGCAGCAACGCCCTGTGCCAGAGCCCACAGCCTTTCTTCAGAGAACTGTCCTCCCCATCTCCGCCCAGTTTTGTACTCAGCTTAACAGTTGTGATGACCCTCTGATGAGCCCATCAGCCAGAGACCGCAAGCGCTACAGAGACCTCAGGGGTGACAATACACAGACCAAGTTTGCAGAACTAGCCCCTTGGAATGCTGCAGCCAGTTCCGATGACTCTCAGGGCTTTCAGATGCCCTGGGCGAGGCCAGCAAGAGCAGGATTTCCGGAGTCTTCAAGGCTGTCCACGATCTGCTGATTGCAGACTTCAGAGAACAAATCTTGGTGGTTTCCTGAGTGGAATTAGTGAAGGTGGTGCCACCGAGCTGAGAGGAGATGATAAACTTGTCCAAGTCCTGTAGGCTGCGCAGTCTAGGGTTTCTGGGACCCCGAGGCTGAAATTATTTTGGGGGCCCCTTAAGAAGCAGAATACAAAAATTCTCTTTCTCTCTCATTCTCTTTTTTACTTGTTTGGTTTTATGCTTTTCTAAAATAAAAATAGGTTTTAAATTACACACATAATGAAATATCAGTGTAGAAAAGATTTTTTAAACCATACGGAAAATTGTAAGAAAATTAATTAAAATCATCTGGAGTTCTACCACCCTGATTTAACAACAGTATGCTGGTGACCATGTTTCTTGCATCTCTTTGTGTACAGAAATATTCCCCTTCTTTTTATTTTGTTCTCACCCTGAACTGACCTCTCATTCTCTACCTCTGTCTCTGAGGGACTGAGCGTCTTTATATAATTGTCTTCATGGTGTTATAATTATATACAGTATATGATTATTTGGATAGATACAAATGTATTTTTGTCATTGTTTATGTTACTAAAATAGAATTTTATTATGTACACTTTTGCTACAGCTTGCTTGTTTCCTTGTAGAAAACCCTTTAGCCCTTTACACACCATGTTGTATGATGGCACATTTCAACACAAAGAAAAGTGGTAAGAATTTTTTAGACAATAATCTTGTACCTACTACCTGGATTCTACCATTAACCTTCTAGTTGTTAACCTGATTTTCCATCTACCCATCCTTATAACTGTCTATCTTTCCATCTTATTTTATCTTTTAATGTACTTCAAAGTGAGTTACAGACATCAGTAGATTTCCTTCTAAATACTTTGTATCAATGTCATTAGCTAGTGTTCAAAAAAGAAAATTCCTTTTTGAAGTAAAATTTATATACAATCTAACCCACTAATCCTGAGTATAACATTTGATGAGTTTTGACAAAGGCATATACTTATGCAACCCAAATCCCTTCCCTGTCAATCCCAGAGACAACCTCTATTCTTATTTTTCCCACCATAGATTAGTTTTGCCTACTCTAGAGAGTGTTGTGTTATTGCACATACAGAATTATACAATATGTACTCATGCCATGTTTCTTTCATGCAGCATGATGCTTTTGAAATTCATCCAGATTATTACAGTGGTTTGCCCACCCTTTTCCCTCTTGATTTTTCCTGAACAGAGGTCTATTTTATGAATATGCCACCCTAAATTTGCTCATTCTCTTGCTGACCATCTCTTGGGCTATTTCCAGTTTGGGGCTATTATATAGAAAACTGCTATGCAACTCATTCTTTTTAGTGACTATAATATTTTGTAGTATACATTTATAAAAATTTATTCAAATAGTTCTTTTATTGGTTATCTAATATTCTTCTTAAAATGTTTTTATTTAATTGAATTAATTAATGTTTAAAAAATTTTATTTGAGAGTGCATGAGCAAACAAGGGGTGGGGGAAAGGGAGGAGTAGAGGAAAGAGAGAGAGAGAGAGTCCCAAGCAGTCTCAACCCTCAACACAAACCCCCCCTTGGGCTTTATCTCATGATTCAGACCACCACTGGAGACCTCCACCCCAGCTGAAATCAAGAGTTGGGTACCTAACTGATTGAGCCACCCTGGTGTCCCTAAAAGTTTTTATTTTAATTCCAGTTAGATAACATACAGTGTTATAATAGTTTCTTAGTTCCATACACCACCCAGTGCTCATCAGGACAAGTGTTCTCCTTACTTTCCACCACCTATCAAATAGCTATCTTTGAATGGATATTTCAATTTTTCTCTTACTTTTGCTTTTTGTTACTATGAATATTGCTATGACTAAAAAAATCTTTAATCTACCCATGCCTATATTTTTGGCAGCTAGATTCCTGGAAGTAGGATTGCTAGGTTGAAGGACATGTATTTTTTTATGTTTATTTAATAACTATTGTCAGACTGCTTTGCGGAAAAGCTGCAACCATTTACATTTCCACCAGCAGTATGTGAGTACTATTTTTTATTTTTTTAACCAACTTCTTTCCTGGTAGGATAATACCATATTCAAGTGTTTTTCCTCACTGAGCGTGGAATTTTGTTGTTACTTCTTTCATTTCCTACCAGTGGGGTTGAGCATCTTTTCAGATATGTGGTGGCCATTTGGTTATGTGCTGTGAATCACTTTTTCTTTACTTTGGGTTTTATGTCTTTATATTAACCATCTGAGCAAGCACTGTGTATATTATGGATACTTGTTTTTATCTACTGATAATTCCCTTTATAATATGCATTATAGCTATTGGTCCTCAGTGTATCATTTGTCTTTTGATTATTTGTACTATTTTTAAATTGCATGTTTAAAATACTTTTCCATAGGGGTGCCTGGGTGGCCCAGTTGGTTCAACTGTAGACTCTTGTTTTCAGCTCAGGTTGTGATTTGTGATTTCAGGGTTTTGAGATAGAGCCCCACATAGGAGTCTCCTTGAGCTCTCCCCTTTTCCCTCTGCCCTCCCCTCCAATCACCCACCCTACATTGTCTCTCTCTAAAATAAATAATTAATCTTAAAAAATGTTTTCTTGGGGCACCTGGGTGGCTCAGTGGTTTAAGTCTCTGCCTTCAGCTCAGGTCATGATCCCAGGGTCTTGGGATCGAGTTCCACATTGGGCATTTTGCACCAAAGATATTTCAAGAATTCTTTCTTGGTCATCGCCTCCACCCCACTGAACTTCACCTATATTTCAAAACCACAAAACCACATTGAGATCCTGATATGAGCCAAAGGCAGATGCCTAACTGACTGAGCCACATAGGTACCCCTGTATCTCTGATTTGGTAAAGATATGATTGCTTTCTAAATAGATTTAATTTTAACTTGATTTTTTTATTTTATTAGATGGGTTATTTAGAAAGGTATATTTTAGTTTCTTTTTTTTTTTTAAGATTTTTTATTTATTCATTTGACAAAGAGAGATCACAAGTAAGCAGAGAGGCAGGCAGAGAGAGGAAGGGAAGCAGGCTCCCTGCTGAGCAAAGAGCCCGATGCGGGACTCGATTCCAGGACCCTGAGATCATGACCCGAGTCGAAGGCAGCGGCTTAACCCACTGAGCTACCCAGGCGCCCCTATATTTTAGTTTCTAAGCAGTTAAACTATTTTTATTGCTACTTTATTATATTTTCTTAATTTTATTGGCGTACGATCACAATATCCTAACTTAGCTTTTTCTATTGGACCTGTTTAATTCTGTAAGGAGTGTATTAAGTCCTGCCATAATTGTTTTCTGATGAATACATTTTTGTGGCTATTATATAGCCTTTATCTTGCTTAATGCTTTAAAGAAAGCTTTAAATACATTTAAATGACATCTTTTAAAAATATTAATATTGTAACTCCTGCTTGCATCTTGCTTACATAATATCTCTGTCTACCCCTGCTCAGTCTTTGCTCATGTATTCTATGTTTAAAGGCTAGCCTTTACCTCAATGTTATAATAATTTATCATACAGATATATATCATAAATTCTTCTCAGAACAAGGAGAAGAATGAATAAGAAGAAAACATAAAAAAAAGAAGCAAGAAAGAAAGGAGAGAATTTAGACATTTAACCATAAGGCAAGATGTGTGATAAGGAAGATAATTAAATATGCTCTGTGGCAAACATCACTTATTTATTTATACTGGTTTTTACATTGGATCAGGCCTCTGTTCTCCTGTATAATATTAATTTTAAATTACACATACCTTTGTGTATATATGTATGTGTGCACATACACATACATACACATACACATATACATACATGTATATGTGTATGTGTACACATATATATTTAAATAATAGTAGATTAAGTTCTATTTCACTTGAATGCTAAGTGTCTGTAAAGGATCCCGTGAATTAGAAGATTAATTCGAGGTAGTTTCTAGATTTTGGTTTGAAACGGCATGGTATAGTTGGACCTAATTAAACATTTAATAAGGTAGGTGAGTAAATGTTTAGTTACCAGCCGCAGAGCAGAGGGTAGAGCTAAAACCCTGTGATTTGTCCCCTTTTTTGAATTTGTATGGTGTAAATACTGTTTGACTTCAAATTACCATTGCAATCTCTCTGGTATGGAGCTGGGAGCACACCACTGCATGAAATGGGAATTTGGATGTTTTCTTTGTTTTTTGTTTGTTTGTTTGTTTTGTTTTGTTTTGAGACAGAGAGCGGGAGGGAGCACATGTATGCATGCCAGTGTAAGAGGGAAGGGGGGGAGTGGGAGAGACAATCTCAAGCAGGCTCCATGCCCAGCACAGAGTCTGACATGGGGCTCTATCTCATGACCCTGAGATCATGACCTGAGCTGAAATCAAGGGTCCAACACTTGACCGACTGAGTCACCAAGGCGCCCCAGGAATTTGGATGTTTTATTCCCTAGGCTAAGTTCAGAAAGACGCCTGGGTTCCTGTTTACAGCAGGTGCCCCACCTCACTGCAAGAGTGGGCTTTACAGAATAACATGAACTACTCAATGAGCAAGTTTCACAGATGCATACCTGTGGTTTGTGAGTTGTTTTTAGCAATTTAAACACTATTTTAAGTTTCTAATTACAGGATTTTGTTTTTATTTTTAAAAACAATGTGGTCTTGACATAGGTAATCTTTTTAGTATGTACATTCTCTGGATTATTAACAATTTCTATTTAACAAATCCAGTGTAGTTGTAGTCTGCAGATCCTAACACTTTGGAGAATTTAAATTTTAATGCTGGAAGGATCAGGAAAAGTGATTTAAGGTGAGTACTAAAGATAAGAAGCAAATGGCTTAAGAACTGACAGCTAGTTATTATCAGACTTGGAACCTAGAACATGTGCATTTTGAATTTGGTTCTCTTTCACTACCTCTATAAAGTTTTAATAGGATTTAAAGTGTATGGCTGCAGGGGGCTAAATGAGCCATTATTTCACCCTGGGGAAAACTACTGACATCCAAACAGGAAAATATTAGTCTAGAAAACAAGCTTTAAATATCTTTCTGTGAGGTTTGACTAACATAATGCAGAAAGCAGGATTTGAATATTATGCTAAGAAAAAATTGACAAATATTTGTTAAGTACCTACTGTACCTATCACCATACTAAGCACTGTCTCTTGCTGACCCCTCACTACCACCATAATTCTCCTCTTTTATCAGATAAGGAGCTGAGGCGCAGTTAAATAATTTTTCCAAGGTCAGTCATTTATCCAGTAAGTGGTTGAGCCAAAATTTTACTGTTTATAGTTCTCTCAACCACTATACTACGTGCATTGTGAAATAGTTTCTTTGGAGACACCACCAGCAGTAAATGGAGCTCCAATAAACATTAGGATATAGGAAAAAAAGCTATGGATCTAAAACATATAAGAAGAAGGGTCCTTTCTCTGGACAGGTAACCTTTGAACAGAAGGTGAATGAGTAGGCAGTGTCTTGTTGTTAGGGATGGGAGCCTGCCGGCCTTGAGATTCTGTAAAAATCACTGACACTCCATAGTTACACAGAATTGGAGAATAGGTAAACTATGGGCATGAGTGCTATGGGCTTTATCCAAACCTTCTCTTAAAAAAAAAAAAGGGCGGGGGAGGAGTCAAGATGGCGGAGAAGTAGCAGGCTGAGACTACTTCAGCTAGCAGGAGATCAGCTAGATAGCTTATCTAAAGATTACAAACACCTGCAAATCCATCAGCAGATCGAAGAGAAGAACAGCAATTCTAGAAACAGAAAAACAACCACTTTCTGAAAGGTAGGACCGGCGGAGAAGTGAATCCAAAGCGACGGGAAGATAGACCCCGGGGGGAGGGGCCGGCTGCCGGCAGGCGGCGGAGCAACAGAGCACAAAATCAGGACTTTTAAAAGTCTGTTCTGCTGAGGGACATCACTCCAGAGGCTAAACTGGGGCAAAGCCCAAGTGGGGTCAGCGTTGCCTCAGGTCCCACAGGGTCACAGAAGGATTGGGGGTGTCTGAGTGTCGCAGAGCTTGCGGGTATTGGAACGGGAAAGCCGGCTACAGAGACAGAGCCAACAGTAAGATCACAGCTCGGGGTGACCTTGAACCAGCCACAGGCTTGGTGAGCTCGGAGCGCAGCAGGAGGTCAGGCAGACAGGAGTTACTGGGCGCTGTTCTCTGAGGGTGCACTGAGGAGTGGGACCAGGGCTCTCGGCTCCTCCGGGCTGGAGACCAGGAGGCCACCATTTGTATCCCCGTCCTCCAGAACTCTAAGGAAAGCGCTCAGGGAACAAAAGCTCCCAAAAGCAAACCTGAGCGAATTACTCAGCCCGGCCCCTGGTGAGGGCGATGCAATTCCGCATGGGGCAAAGACACTTGAGAATCACTACAACAGGCCCCTCCCCCAGAAGGTCAACAAGAAATCCAGCCAAGAACAAGTTCACCTACCAAGGAGTGTGGTTTCAATACCAAGGAGAGCAGCAGAATTCCAGAGGAGGAGAAAGCAAAGCACGGAACTCATGGCTTTCTCCCCGTGTTTTTTTAGTCTTTCAGTTAAAGGAATTTTTTTCTTGTTCATTTTTTTTCTCTTCTTTTGCTAAAAATTTTTTAACTTTTAACCTTTTCCTTTTTAATGTTTTTTAAATAGTTTATCTAATAATCTAATGTATTTATTTTTTCTTTTTTACAATTTTCTTTATTCATTTTCTTTTTTTAATTCTTTTTTTTTCCTTTCTTTCTTTTTGAACCTCTTTTTATCCCCTTTCTCCCCCCTCACGATTTGGGATCTCTTCTGATTTGGTTAAAGCATATTTTCCTGGGGTTGTTGCCATCCTTTTAGTATTTTACTTGCTCCTTCATATACTCTTATCTGGACAAAATGACAAGGCGGAAAAATTCACCACAAAAAAAAAGAACAAGAGGCAGTACCAAAGGCTAGGGACCTAATCAATACAGACATTGGTAATATGTCAGATCTAAAGTTCAGAATGACAATTCTCAAGGTTCTAGCCGGGCTCGAAAAAGGCATGGAAGATAATAGAGAAACCCTCTCGGGAAATATAAAAGCCCTTTCTGGAGAAATAAAAGAACTAAAATCTAACCAAGTTGAAATCAAAAAAGCTATGAATGAGGTGCAATAAAAAATGGAGGCTCTCACTGCTAGGATAAATGAGGCAGAAGAAACATTTAGCGATATAGAAGACCAAATGACAGAGAATAAAGAAGCTGAGCAAAAGAGGGACAAACAGCTACTGGACCATGAGGGGAGAATTCGAGAGATAAGTGACACCATAAGATGAAACAACATTAGAATAATTGGGGATTCCAGAAGAAGAAGAAAGAGAGAGGGGAGCAGAAGGTATACTGGAGGGAATTATTGGGGAGAATTTCCCCAATATGGCAAAGGGAACGAGCATCAAAATTCAGGAGGTTCAGGGAACGCCCCTCAAAATCAATAAGAATAGGCCCACACCCCGTCACCTAATAGTAAAATTTACAAGTCTCAGTGACAAAGAGAAAATCCTGAAAGCAGCCCGGGAAAAGAAGTCTGTAACATACAATGGTAAAAATATTAGATTGGCAGCTGACTTATCCACAGAGACCTGGCAGGCCAGAAAGAGCTGGCATGATATTTTCAGAGCACTAAATGAGAAAAACATGCAGCCAAGAATACTATATCCAGCTAGGCTATCATTGAAAATAGAAGGAGAGATTAAAAGCTTCCAGGACAATCAAAATGTGAAAGAATTTGCAAACACCAAACCAGCTCTACAGGAAATATTGAAAGGGGCCCTCTAAGCAAAGAGAGAGCCTACAAGTGGTAGATCAGAAAGGAACAGAGACCATATACAGTAACAGTCACTTTATAGGCAATACAATGGCACTAAATTCATATCTCTCAATAGTTACCCTGAATGTTAATGGGCTAAATGCCCCTGTCAAAAGACACAGGCTATCAGAATGGATAAAAAAACAAAACCCATCTATATGTTGCCTCCAAGAAACTCATTTTAAGCCCGAACACCTCCAGATTTAAAGTGAGGGGGTGGAAAAGAATTTACCATGCTAATGAACATCAGAAGAAAGCAGGAGTGGCAATCCTTATATCAGATCAATTAGATTTTAAGCCAAAGACTATAATAAGAGATGAGAAAGGACACTATATCATACTCAAAGGGTCTGTCCAACAAGAAGATCTAACAATTTTAGATACCTATGCCCCCAACGTGGGAGCAGCAAACTATATAAACCAATTAATAACAAAATCATACAATAATACAATAATAGTAGGGGACCTTAACACTCCCCTCACTGACATGGACATTTCATCCAAGCAAAAGATCAACAAGGAAATAAAGGCCTTAAATGACACGCTGGACCTGATGGACAGCACAGATATATACAGAACATTTCATCCCAAAGAAAGAGAATACACATTCTTCTCTAGTGCACATGGAACATTCTCCAGAATAGATCACATCCTCGGTCCTAAATCAGGATTCCACCAGCATCAAAAGATTGGATCATTCCTTGCATATTTTCAGAACACAATGCTCTGAAGCTAGAACTCAACCTCAAGAGGAAGTTTGGAAAGAACCCAGATACATGGAGACTATACAGCATCCTTCTTAGGAATGAATGTGTCAACCAGGAAATTAAAGAATAATTGAAAAAAATCATGGAAACAAATGATAATGAAAACACAACAGTTCAAAATCTGTGGGACACAACAAAGGCAGTCCTGAGAGGAAAATATATAGCTGTACAAGCCTTTCTCAAGAAACAAGAAAGGTCTCAGGTACACAACCTAACCCTACACCTAAAGGAGCTGGAGAAAGAACAAGAAAGAAACCCTAAGCCCAGCAGAAGAGAAATCATAAAGATCAGAGCAGAAATCAATGAAATAGAAACCAAAAAAACAATAGAACAAATCAATGAAACTAGGAGCTGGTTCTTTGAAAGAATTAATGAAATTGATAACCCCCTGGCCATACTTATCAAAAAGAAAAGAGAAAGGACCCAAATAAATAAAATCATGAATGAAAGAGGAGAGATCACAACTAACACCAGAGAAATACAAACTATTATAAGAACATACTATGCGCAAATCTACGCCCACAAATTTGACAATCTGGAAGAAATGGATGCATTCCTAGAAACATATAAATACCACAATTGAACCAGGAAGAAATAGAAAGCCTGAACAGACCCATAACCAGTAAGGAGATTGAAACAGTCATTAAAAATCTCCAAACAAACAAAAGCCCAGGGCCAGACGGCTTCCTGGGGGAATTCTACCAAACATTTAAAGAAGAACTAATTCCTATTCTCCTGAAACTGTTCCAAAAAATAGAAATGGAAGGAAAACTTCCAAACTCATTTGATGAGGCCAGCAGCATCTTGATCCCATAACCAGACAAGGATCCCATCAAAAAAGAGAGCTATAGACCAATATCTTTGAGAAACACAGATACGAAAATTCTCACCAAAATACTAGCCAATAGGATTCAACAGTACATTAAAAGGATTATTCACCACGACCAAGTGGGATTTATTCCAGGGCTGCAAGGTTGGTTCAACATCCGCAAATCAGTCAATGTGATACAACACATCAATAAAAGAAAGAACAAGAACCATATGATACTCTCAATCGATGCTGAAAAAGCATTTGACAAAGTACAGCATCCCTTCCTGATCAAAACTCTTTAAAGTGTAGCAATAGAGGGCACATACCTCAATATCATCAAAGCCATCTATGAAAAACCCACCGCAAATATCATTCTCAATGGAGAAAAACTGAAAGCTTTTCCGCTAAGGTCAGGAACACGGCAGGGATGTCCATTAACACCACTGCTATTCAACATAGTACTAGAAGTCCTAACCTTAGCAATCAGACAATAAAAGGAAATTAAAGGCATCCAAATCGGAAAAGAAGAAGTCAAACTATCACTCTTCGCAAATGATATGATACTACATGTGGAAACCCCAAAAGACTCCACTCCAAAACTGCTAGAACTTGTACAGGAATTCAGTAAAGTGTCAGGATATAAACTCAATGCACAGAATTCAGTTGGATTTGTCTACACCAACAACAAGACAGAATAAAGAGAAAGTAAGGAGTCAATCCCATTTACAGTTGCACCCCAAACCATAAGATACCTAGGAATAAACCTAACCAAAGAGGCACAGAATCTATACTCAGAAAACTATAAAGTACTCATGAAAGAAATTGAGGAGGACACAAAGAAATGGAAAAATGTTCCATGCTCCTGGATTGGAAGAATAAATATTGTGAAAATGTCTATGCTACCTAATGCAATCTACACATTTAATGCAATTCCTATCAAAGTACCATCCTTTTTCAAAGAAATGGAACAAATAATCCTTAAATTTATATGGAACCAGAAAAGACCTCGAATAGCCAAAGGGATATTGAAAAAGAAAGCCAACGTTGGTGGCATCACAATTCCGGACTTCAAGCTCTATTACAAAGCTGTCATCATCCAGACAGCATGGTATTGGCACAAAAACAGACACATAGATCAATGGAACAGAATAGAGAGCCCAGAAATAGACCCTCAAATCTATGGTCAACTAATCTTCGACAAAGCAGGAAAGAATGTCCAATGGAAAAAAGACAGCCTCTTCAATAAATGGTGCTGGGAAAATTGGACAGCCACATGCAGAAAAATGAAATTGGACCATTTCCTTACACCGCACACGAAAATAGACTCCAAATGGATGAAGGACCTCAATGTAAGAAAGGAATCCATCAGAATCCTTGAGGAGAACACGGGCAGCAACCTCTTCCACCCCAGCCACAGCAACATCTTCCTAGGAACATCACCAAAGGCAAAGGAAGCAAGGGCAAAAATGAACTATTGGGATTTCATCAAGATCAAAAGCTTTTGCACAGCAAGGAAACCGTTAACAAAATCAAAAGACAACTGACAGAATGGGAGAAGATATTTGCAAACGACATATCAGATAATGGACTAGTGTCCAGAATCTATAAAGAACTTAGCAAACTCAACACCCAAAGAACAAAGAATCCAATCAAGAAATGGGCAGAGGACATGAACAGACATTTCTGCAAAGAAGACATCCACATGGCCAACAGACACATGAAAAAGTGCTCCATATCACTTGGCATCAGGGAAATACAAATCAAAACCACAATGAGATATCACCTCACACCAGTCAGAATGGCTAAAGTCCAGAAGTCAGGAAATGACAAATGCTGGCGAGGATGCGGAGAAAGGGGAACCCTCCTACACTGTTGGTGGGAATGCACGCTGGTGCAACCACTCTGGAAAACAGCATGGAGGTTCCTCAAAATGTTGAAAATAGAACTGCCCTATGACCCAGCAATTGCACTACTGGGTATTTACCCTAAAGATACAAACGTAGTGATCCAAAGGGGCACGTGCACCCGAATGTTTATAGCAGCAATGTCCACAATAGCCAAACTATGGAAAGAACGTAGATGTCCATGAACAGATGAATGGATCAAGAAGATGTGGTATATATACACAATGGAATACTATGCAGCCATCAAAAGAAATGAAATCTTGCCATTTGTGACAACATGGATGGAACTAGAGTGTATCATGCTTAGTGAAATAAGTCAAGCAGAGAAAGACAACTATCATATGATCTCCCTGATATGAGGAAGTGGTGATGCAACATGGGGGCTTAAGTGGGTACGAGAAGAATAAATGAAACAGGATGGGATTGGGAGGGAGACAAACCATAAGTGACTCTTAATCTCACAAAACAAACTGAGGGTTGCTGGGGGGAGGGGGGTTGGGAGAACGGTTGTGGGGTTATGGACATTGGGGAGGGTATGTGTTTTGGTGAGTACTGTGAAGTGTGTAAACCTGGTGATTCACAGACCTGTACCCCTGGGGATAAAAATATATGTTTATAATAAATAAAAAAAATTAAAAAAAAGATTTTATAAATCTAAAAGACTGTCTTTTTTTGTTGTTATTGAGTTGTATGAGTTCATTATATATTTGAGCTTTTAATCCCCCCTTTTAAATTTAAATTCAATTAGCTAAGATAAGAACATCATTGGTTTCAGATGTAGACTTCAGCATTTCATCAGTTGCATATAACACCCAGTGCTCATCACATCACGTGCCTTCCTTAATGCCCATCACCTAGTTACTCCATCCCCCCCAGGCACCTCCCCTCCATTCACCCTCAGTTTCTTTTTCATAGTTAAGTGTCTCTCATGGTTTGTCTCCCTCTCTGATCACTTCTCGTTCTGTTTTTCCCTTCCTTCTATTTGATCCTCTGTACTGTTTCTTATATTCATCATGTGATTGAAACCATATGATAATTGTCCTTCCCTAGATATTAATCTGTTATCTGCTACATGGTTTACAAAACTTGCTTTCCATTCTGGATGTTGCCTTTTCATTTTGTTAATTGCTTCTTTTGCTGTGCAAGAGCTTTTAGGTTTGATGTAGACCCATTTACTGATTTTTGCTTTTGATGTTTATGCTTTTGGTGTCATATTCAAAAAATCATTGCTAAGACCTATGTTGGGAAACTTCTTCCCTGTTTTCTTCTAGGAGTTTTATACTATTAGGTCTTATGCTCAAGTCTTTGAGTCATTTGGAGCTAAAAAGAAAAAAATAATTATGTAATGTTATAGAGGTGCTAATTATTGCTAAAATGGCAATCGTAACATAGTATATAAACACATCAAATTAACAGGTCATACACCTTAAATTTACACAATGTTGTATGTTCAATATATTCAGTAAAACAAATATCTTAATAAATAGGTTGGACAAAAGGTTATGTTGTTTAACTTATGGCTAAGGACATTTCTCCTTTTCTTTATTCTCTGTGTCCTCCCTTTCAAATTCTATTCCCACATCAAATGGAATGTCAGGAAGTAAGTACTATTTTTCCCAACCTCATTTCTCCTTAGACATAAGAAGTTCAGCAACCATTTGGTAGAAACACCTGGAGATGGGAATGGCCTAGAAGTCACACATAAGTCTCAGATACAGGACTGTTTTGCACTTGTTTGCATATTTGTTATTTTCTGATTTTAATATTTTTTACTAATAAGAGCAAAGGAACATGCATATTATATAAGTACAGAGTAACAGATTATAATAAAACCATGCCCTCAGGAGAACAAATAAGGATTTCATGATATTTAGAAAGATGGGTAAACACTTAGGGGCTGATATAAAAAGCTAATTAAAATGGAAAGTGAGAAGAAGTAAAGAAATGAACAAGTAACTCCTACTACACAATTTCACCATACACTAGGAAAGACATGTTTAGGAGGAAAAGTGACAGATGGGTCAGAGTTGAAAGCAGTGGTGTTGGTGAAGGTTTCCAGCAGTCATGAGGAAGGGGCCATGCGCTGAGAATTCCAGAAGCACCCAGCCTGCTGGGGGTGGAGTGGGGAAAGGAAGGGTCTGAGTTTCCAGAGGTGGTGAAATCCCTTATTTCCATCTGGTGGTCCAGCTGGCCATCCATAGATTTTAGATGTGGAGAAGGTGGGTGATGAGGAATTGTTTGAATGGTAGTAGTGGACTGATAAGCTGAATGTTCATATTACCCCAGCCTTTATACCTCAGTGTAGTAGTATGATCAAGCAAATGGCATTAGTAGTTTTAGCGAATCAAAATACAAGACTCCTAGTTAAATTTTAATTTCACGTTAAATGAAGGTTTTTTCTTTTGTTTTGTTTTTCAGTATATCTCGTGCAGTGTATAAGACATACTTGTACTAAAATAAATTACGCATTGTTTATCTGAAAATCAAAGTAAATGGAGTGCACTGTGTTTTATCTGGCAACACTACCTTGTGTGTGTGAAAACACTGAAATCTGAACAAGGCCAGGAACACTTTGGGCAAATTGATTTCTCTGAGGGCCATTTTCCTACGAAAGGGGCTCAATCAGATCTGAGTGATGGGGTCATGGAAGAGATTAAATAACAGATGTGAAAGCAACAACTATGGTGCCTAGTACATGAAGGACAGTTCATGGGGCTAGCACTAGTGGAGACAGCACTGACTGTAAATTAGGTAAGAAGCCTGGAAGGCTTTCTATTCCATTCATCCCCAGGCACTCCTGTGGTGACCCAGCGTGCACATCCATCGGGGGCAGTCTGTGCCACCGGCTTGCTGTGGCCTGCTCTTCCGAAGAACTGAGTGGATGCAGAAGGCTGCCTTCCCTCCTTCCCTTCCTTTGACAAGTTTCTGTAGGCCAGATACAATGCCAGGGGCTGAAATATATCAGATTACAACAGACAAGGCTCTTGTCTTCATACTCTGAGAGCCTAGCAGAGGAAAGAGGAGGCCAAGATTAAACAAATGAGTATTTAACTACAAAATTAATTGATTTTATCTTGAAAAAGTACAACGGGCTATCAAAGTGTGTCAGATGGGGGACCTAATCTAATGGGGTGGGTAGGTATTAGGAAGGTTTATAACCTAATTGAAAATAGAAGGGTTAGAAGTTGGTTCTGGAAGCCTGGGGGCAGGAAAGAGTGCCATGGAACAGGAACAGCCTGTTCAAAGTGATGGTGCATGGAGGCTGTGCATCTGAGGACAGAGAGAATGTCTGATTGCTGGAGCTGGCCAGGAAGTGGCACAGGCCCGAGACAGTGAGTTTACTCTGCTGAGGAATTAGAAACCCCTCTCATAGCAAGAAATAATTGGAGAAATTTAATCAGGATGCCATGACAGAGTTTACAGTTGTTCCCACTTTTCTTTCATTAAAAGCTGGGGCACCTGGCTGGAGAGTCTGACAATTTTATCTCAGGTCATGATCTTGGGGTGGTGAGATTGAGCCCCCATTGGGTCCATACTCAGAAGAGAGCCTTTTTAAGGATTCTCTGTCCCTCTGCCCCTCCCCACCACTCTTTTTCTTTCTCAAATAGATAAACAATTAAAAAAGTAAATATAAAAAATAAAAGTATCAAGTTGCTGGGGTGCCTGGGTGGCTTAGTCAGTTAAGTGTCTCACTCCTAATTTTCCGGTCATGATCTCAGGCCTGAGATGGAGCTCCACATGGAGCCTCTGGCTCTCAAAAACAAACACACATACAAACAAACAACCTTAAAAAAAAGTCTCAAGTTACCGCCAAGTTTTGCTTGTTGAACGGAGCTTTTCGGCAATTACCACTCTCATTAGTGTCATACACTAGAGCTATTTAGGGTTGATCGTTAATGCCATTTCCTCCAAAGGCATGAGAGGCAGATCAGCACAGTGCCTAAACATTTGGGTTTAGAAGTCAGACTCACCTGGGCATGTATCTTTACTCATCATAAAACCATGAGTAAAACAAAATTACCTCATAGTATTGTTAAGAGGTTAAATGAGATAATTAGTGTGCAGTGTTCATCATGATGCATAACATTTATGTAGGTCATAATAAATGTTAATATTATTCATGTGCAAAGGACAATGCATAGATTTATTTATTTTTAAAATCTACTCCCAAGTAAACTAAAAGTCACTTCAGTTCACATAAGCTTGCTCTTAATTATTTTGTGATACTATGAATGTGAACTGGATTGCTAAGAGAATTAGTACATCTTAGATAACTAACACCAGGGATGTACTTGGCCTGAGCATTGACCTAGTTCCTAAATGTTATGAAGATTTCATGAACAAGTCCATACTCCCTGTAGACCTTCCATAATCTGATTAATTTAAATTCTGGCTGTTGACTTTCTAGTGTTTCAGGGGTATGTGGCTATTTTATGCTACTGCTGGCTGGTCCTCAGAGGGAGAACTCTTGATGGAACAGAAATACTCAAAACAGAGAGGGTGAGCAAGGAAATATGCCTGACTCTTTTTTTGGATAAGCAACCAAACTAGAGAACATGAGAAGTGAAACTCCCCAGCCCTTTTACTCTCACATATGGGGGGCTGACAGGGAGCTGCAAGCCAGGCATGAAGGCTGGAGTCAGGAAGGAGTGAGCTTTCCCAAACTTGTATTCTCAGGGTGCCTCAGGCACATATGGAGATGGAAGGAGGGGCTGCCCTTTTCCAGGCTCACCACCTGATTATGGGTGAGCCCTTCTTACATTTTATCACTTAGTAACTTCCATCTTCTGCACTCTATATCCCCTTCTCTCTTACAGTTCTCTTAGCAGTTCCCCTGGTGTTAATGCAGCTTTCCCACCAAGCACGCTCATTTTTCCAAGGCCTGCATTAAATTATACACTCTGCTCCAAAACTGAGACCTCCAATGCATACCAGCTGGGACCTTGCATCACATTTTCTTTCCCTTTGCACCATCAGGCGTAGCCAACCCCCTTCTGAGGTATCTCCCGCATCCTCTTACCTTGGAGACTTCCCAGCAATACCTCCCTAAGGTCTTTATTTGCATGGTGAGTGTTCCTCTTCCCACCAATTCTGTCTGGTTGTCTGTATTTCTGTTTCCTCATCTTCAGTGTTTTGTCCTTAAAATGTTGGCACTCCCTCTAACTTTATTTTCTGCTCCCCCCCGCCCTTTTTTTTTTTTTTTTTTTTTTTTACCTTGCTCTCTCCCTCGGGTGGCCCATCCTCTCCTATGGTTTCAGGGAGCACCCACATGTCATGGCTCCCCCATGCAGACTCCAGCTCTGAACGTGGTCCTTAGATCTAGGTTCAGACATCTGATTGTCTGCTGGACCCCTGCCACCTGCATATCCCTCAGGCATACAAAACTAACCACTCTATTGGAGTTGCTTCTCCTCTGGTCATTTGACCTCAGTGTGTGGCATCATCACTTAGACAGCTGACCAAACCAGAAGACTTTCAGTTTTATTCTTCTTTCTTGCTGGTACCCACATCAGGTACTTTCTGAGAGTCAGTTGGTCTCTCTCTATCTCTGTGTCTCTTTCTTAGTTCCTGCAGAAGTTACCTGCAATCACTTCCTGTCTCTGTGCACCTCTCAGGCATCTCCTAAAATGTGTAACTGAGTGGCTTCAGTGGCTCCTGATGGCATTCAGAATAAAGGCAAAAATCCTAAAAGTGATGCCAATGCCTTCATGGTCTCATTTCTCCTCAAAGCAAACCTCATCTCGTCTACTCACATCTCTTCCTTTGAATACAGAAGCCTTTTTTGGTCTATGTTTGACTTTCAACTTCCACTCTGATATTCATGCCACAATGTTTTCTAATTTTTAAGATCAATATTGCCATGTATTGCATAGTATTCTTGTTTAGAGGAACTAACTAGTAATCACATTTATGGAAATAAAGTTTGAAAATAATGTTTTTAATTGACTCAGTAATGTTTTTAATTGAGACAGTGGTAAGAAATAAGCCCCACAGACCACATCAGGAACTTACCACGTGTGAGTGGATGTACCCACCCTCTACATATGACTGAGCACACATTTTGAGCACCTGTCCCAGGCTGAGCCCTGTGCTGGCCACTTGCAGGGGGTATGCAATGGGAGAAAAACCCCTGCAGCAAACAGTTTACAGTCCAGTCGAGGGAATATGGGAAGACAGACCTGATCCTGGGAAGGCTCATCTAGGAGATAACAAGCTGCCCTTGTGTAGCAAGGTGGCCCAAAGCACATAGACTTTAGTGGGGACAGAGAGGTTCAGGAGATGCCTTGTGGAGAGGGAGCACCTGGAACTGGTCTTCAAGGGCTTTTCCAGTATTTTTCATCCTGACCAATCTCAAGTGTCATCTGGGGGAGGCTTTTATGAAATCCCGGTGCATTTACCCTTAGAGGGTACCCTTCAGTTGAAAGAGGTGATAATGGGCTTGCACCTGTTTAAAAACGACCCAGGTGACTCTGGGCTAAACAACACAAAACACACATACACACACACACACACACACACACACACACAGAGAGAGAAACTTAACAAGAGGAAATGAGGGGGATAGCATTAACAGAGTGTAATGACTGAGCAAAGACTTAACGCTTATTTAGGGGTAGAATGAACAATCAAGTTTGACTGGTGAAGACGTATGTGAGGTAATTCTGGAAGGTAGCTTGGAGCTGTATGTGCCAGATAAGGAATATATATTTTCTTCCTTTGAGTGGAGAGCCATTGGTGTTAAGTGACCAGAACTCTGAGAACACTGCCTTAATCTTGTGACTGATGATTAGGATGAGATGGGAGACCAGGCAGGCCAGGCACCCGCAGCAGGAAAGTCCCAGTCAGAGGGATGGTGAGAAACTTACCTGGGAGGATGCTGTTATGGAAAGCTTGGGAGGATGTGTGGATAGCATAGAGGTCCAACTGACATCAGTAGACTTTATTTTTAATGTGGCTGCTACATAAGCCAACAATTAAGTGATATCGTAGAAGATACATTCAGAATGAGCAACTAATCACTTCAGAGATTTAAAGGGAGTATGAGATCAAACAAGTCATAGATGAAGGTTAAAGTTTTCACCGACCACAGGGCTTCAAAGGGACAGAAGATTGACCTTCAGCAGATTGCTATTTAGAGTATTATTACTATTATTATTATTAAGAAATGATCACTTTCTTTTAAATATGTGACTTATTTCAATCAGAGAAAGACAACTATCATATGATCTCCCTGATATGAGGAAGTGGAGATGCAACGTGGGGGTTGGGGGGTAAGAAAAGAGTAAAAGAAACAAGATGGGATTGGGAGGGAGACAAACCATAAGAGACTCTTAATCTCACAAAACAAACTGAGGGTTGCTGGGGGTAGGGGGGTAGGGAGAGGGTGATGGGGTTATGGACATTGGGGAGGGTATGTGCTATGGTGAATGCTGTGAAGTGTGTAAACCTGGCAATTCACAGACCTGTACCCCTGGGGCTGAAAATATATATGTTTATAAAAAAATACAAAAATTAAAAAAAAAACATGGTTATAGTTCAAGTTTTTTGAGACTTTATGTCCATTCAGCCTAATCAACAATAATCATTTCTATTGATTTTGCTCAAATTTTGTCTTTGTGATTCTATTTTCTTTAATATTTAAAGTTAAAAATGGACAGTAATGTGAAAAAAACAACTTCATATTATATATTTAAAAAAGTGACTTTTTTTTTTTTTTTCATGTTTAAAAAGCCTATTGAGGGACATCTCTTCACCAAAGTTCATTGAATGCAGTAGTGTAGGTTCTGCTTCCAAAAAAAAATTGATGGGAAAGATCTACAAGCTGCCCATTTTTCCTATGGGATATAAGATGTGGGTTGAGGAGGAGAAGGGTGTGTCTTATGTATCAGGAGCAGCTCTACCGCCTGTCTAGGGCTCAAAGGCAGTGTTTCTCTGGAGGAGAATTGATTACCAAGAGTAATATTGCTAGGAAATGGCAGGGAGAGCCAGGCTTCTACCGGTCTGGGGTTCCAAGAAGCTCAGAAGGAAACTTACAGAACCCGAGAGGATATGTGGAAGCATGGCCAGCTGCCCCTGGATGATTATGCTCTCTCCTCTTGGCCACCCCCTTAGTTACCATGGGCACATACTAGAAGAGGTGGAAGGAGCTAGGCCAATCTGGGTCCCACTTTGCTCTGGGCACTACCACCTAGCCCATCTGGCATCACTCCAGTCTCTCCATATTGCTTCTGTGCTCACCGCTCTGGCTGATTAGGCAGGACAGCGGAATACATCAGCGTGTCAGCATCAACTGTATCTGGGCTTGCCCTTCTCCTCTCCCACTTGCTGATTGACAGGACCCTTGAGCCAGTTACACAGTTTCTCTGCCCTTCAATTTGTCTCTATTTGTGAGGACTGACTGAGTAAGCACACACACGCACACACACGCATGCATTGTTTCATAGACCTTCAATAGATTATAACTTTTATTATTAGTTAGTGCTCTCCTTTTCTGGAACTTCATGTTTAAAGTGGAGAAATCACCACACTCAAATGTGAGTAGTGAAGTCCCACTCCCAGGCCCCAGCAGACTCTTCCTCCTTCCTTCTAACACCATAGCATGGCAAATCAGAGTGAAGCTGCATCCAGGGACACGGAACATAAGGAAGCATACAAGGGCAAGAATGAAATTTCAGACAAAAGATTCCTGGTGGAAGAGGACAACAAAGTGATCCCATTGGAATGAGGCCTTCTGTGCGGTCATTTGTGTGGTTTGTGACCCATCATCAGATCTTATTCTGAATACTACTTGGCCATCACCACACCCAGTTACTGAGCTATATGAGAATGGATCAAAGTCAGAGGGAAGCTGCACACAGTTTATAAAAACACAGGGCTTATTTGGTTGTAATTTTCCTTTGGAGCCCAAGGCAAGAAGTATTGATAATAAAACAACCAAAACTAGTTATAGAGTTGAACTTGCTCCAACTTTGTGTGTTGTGCAATTCCAAATACTCAGTGGCAAACCTCCTGACAAGGAAGTAGGGATGAATGACAGAGTTCACAGAGCAGCTGGAAGGGGGCCAAGACTTGGTGAGTGTATAAGTAAGGAGGGCTCCGAAGAACAGAGACCCACGACCTGTTCCACTAGGCTGGAACTGACTTTGCTAGTGCTCCTAAGAGAGCAGAGGATGCTTTCAAATCAAACAGAGAACAGTTGGGGCAACTCTGTACCTTTTTGTTTCCTTGGTGTTGGCCATGACCACCCACGTTTTTACAACTTCTTTCTGCCCCATCTAGCTGAGTAGCAGAGGGGAGGGTGGACAATTAGCACATTGAACCAATCTGTCATCAACAGGATTGCCACAATGTCACTGACCCCAGGACTTGCAGAAGCTTTCAAAGGAGGTAGACAGGAGACAAAAGGCCAAGGCATGACCCTCCTTTGCATGGAATTAGGGAGAAAGGAGTTTTAGGTTATTAATGTTGAAATAACTGCAGCTCTGTTCATAAAGCAAACTACTGGAATGTGTTAACAGGTCAATGCCTTGGAGGTATATTTATGAAGCAGGAATACATTTTTACACAACCCCAGCCCGCAACAAAAATCATAACACTTTTTTTTTTTTTTTTAGATTTCTGCATCCTAAGGGGAAGACAGAAGTCTCTCTTTTTTTTTTTTATTTGAGTATACTTGATATGCAGTGTTGCATTATTTTCAGGCGTACAACATAGTAGTTTGATAATTCTATACATTATGCTATGCTCACCACAAGTGTAGTTACCGTCTGTCTCCATACATCATTATTACAATATTATTGATTGTTTGTTTTATGCTGCACCTTGTATTCCTGTGGTTTATTAATTCCTTAATTGTAAGCCTGCACCTCCCATTCTTCTTCACTCATTTTGCCCACCTCACCAGCAAAATCTATCTGACACTGAGTCCCCATTTAGCCAGTGCAGCCAGAAATTCAATCTGCATCTTCTCTGTGGTCCCAGCTGGTCCCTGTGATGTGGTGCTGGCTGCACAGTCAGGCGAAGTCCCAAGATCTGGCTTCTGAGGCCTTATTGGCATCAGCCTTGTCTGGACTTGTACCTCTCTTATCTCTCTTCTGCCACTTGCTAGCTGATAGTAGGAAAGCTCACTGGTCTTTAGTACACATTGGGCACTATCTGTGTTGTGTGCCATCTGAAGGACAGTGTTAACGATTTCTGGCAAAGTTTATGCTGGGTGGGAGAACTGTGCCCAGGACACAGTCTCATGAATTGTCCTTGTGGCCATGACCCCTTGAGGTTCTTCCCATCCCCATGGGTCTCTGCAGGGGAGTTGCCCAAGTCCTTACTCTTAATGGAACCCCAAGCCACCATCTTCTTCTCCAATTTTGTTTCTTCTTCCCAAGTACTTGCTTCTCTGCTCTTCCTTTAGGGAAGTGTCCCACTTCGCCTGTCATCCCTGGGTCTCTCTCTTAGGATAGGGCTGGGCAAAAGACAGTAGGACGCACATCAACTTGTTTTCTTACCAACTTATCATTCAGCCTGCACATGGGTGATTAGTAGCAAAAAGAGGTCCTGAAGCTTAGAGTGGAGAAAAATATTTATTTTCTGGTCTTTCCTTCTGCCACCCCTTCTCACTCTATTCTATTGTCTAGATCTAACAGTCACCATGGCTTTGTCTTTCAGGCAAAAAATATAAACAAAACAAACAACAAAAAACATGGTCTCCTACAAAGACATTTAGGATTTTTATAAATATTGGAGGAGCCTGAGTAGGAGCTCCACTCTCTCTCCATTTTATAGAAAAGCAGAGCTGGAAGCAATGGAGGTGGGGGGGGGGAATGGGTTGACTGTGGAAAGAGTCCTAGAAACCTGAATGACTTCCCCAAGCTCCTGTGCTCAGTGGCTCCTGGCCTAGAACCAAGCAGAGATCCAAACCCAATGTAACACCAGTGTAATTTTGTGAGCCTTTTAATATTTGGATTTGACTTAAAAAAAAATCACTTATTTCTCCAAGTGCTTTAAAATATCCCTTTTGGATTTGTTCTTTGTTAGAAAAAGGGGAGGTTACCAAATTATGAGGAAAAATAAATAATAGAACTAGTCTTTTAGGAATTCATGATTTTATCCCTTGATGGATTCACATAGAAGGTGAATTTTGGAGAGAAGTTGAGTGTTGGTGAATAGAAAATTTTAAGTCTGAAACTGTGAAGTCTGAAACTGACATGTTATGCTACCTGCAAGCTAACCAGTTATCCTTCCACAGTTTAGGTGGGATGGATGGATAGATCGATAGGTACACACACATGTGTATGTGTGCACACACTAGCATATCAGTCCTTCAGAAATTTATAGTACACATAAACACAAGACCTCTGAATCAAGGAACAGGGCTTTCACCCCTAGAGGTGTTAGTTCCTCCTGCTTTAACTTACCACAGAGTGATGTGGTGAAAGCCACTAGATGTATCTGTGCATTTAGGGTTTAAAATTAAGAACTTCAGAGCTTAAATAGGAGTTTCTGGCACATCTGCCTTTCCATTTCTTTGGGTAGAGGTGGGGAATGGGGCAGACAAGAGAGACAGAAAGATTGAAAGAAAGACTTTTATGTCTCTAGGTTTATAATCCTTAGAATGTAAACAGATTTTTTTCTAACTCCCTCCAGAAGTTTCTTTAACTTCTAAATTTGTTTGCCATACAATCATCCTTTAACCCAGTGTGCCAATATCTTTCGCTCAAAGAGCTCTGACCATGAAGAAACATGAAAATATCCATGGACTATTGTTTCTCAACAAAGACTGGGAAATCTGTTCTAAGAGTTGGAGATAACATGGATGGAAACTCAGGGTCAAAATAGGAGGCACAATTAGAGAAAGGTTGACCTGGCTGAAGACATAGCTGGGACAGGAGATAATGTACATTCAAATTATCAAAAGCAAACGTGCTGAATCCCAGACCTTTCATCTGAGAGAACTTTCTAAATCAAATATATAGTGTTTGATGAGTTGGATTTAATTTTTTTAAATTTATTTTTCAGAGATAGAGAGCACACAAACAGGGAGAGCCTCAGGCAGAAGAAGAAGCAGGCTTCCTGCTGAGCAAGGAGCCTGATGTCAGACTTGATCCCGGACCTTGGGATCCTGATCTAAGC
Source organism: Mustela putorius furo (assembly GCF_011764305.1). Taxonomy (NCBI): domain Eukaryota; kingdom Metazoa; phylum Chordata; class Mammalia; order Carnivora; family Mustelidae; genus Mustela; species Mustela putorius. The sequence continues at coordinate 1,545,315 of NW_025421286.1, read as the reverse complement.
CAAAGGCAGACCAACGGAGCTACCCAGGCATTCCTCATGAGTTGGATTTAAAAGAACTCCCCTTCCCCAAGGAAAAAGTAACAAAAATATAAAGTATTACATATGTTCTGAGTAGCTCCCATGATAGGATATAATTCAGTAGTAAGAGGATAAAATAAGCTTACAGTTGACTATGAAGTTAACAGTACTCATGCAGTTCCATTGTAGCACTTACTGAGTGCTTTGCATAGGTCAAGGATTGTTCTCACATTGATTAATTCAATTTAATTCTGTAATGATCTTATAGGTATTATAATTCCCATTTTAGAGATTAAGAAATAGAAACAAAGAAAAAATGAGTAACTTGATGAAGTTCAGACATGTGATTAAAGTGACAGAGTCATGATTTGGACCCAGGCAATTTGATTCTTGCTTTTTCTATTACCCTCTATCTCTTGTATAGCTAGGCATCCTATTTTACTGTTTTCAATCACCAACAGGACTCTAGAGCTAAGATGGGGAAGTGTTTGAGATCACAGATCCTGTTTTCCTTCCTTTTGTATGTATTAATTTCCATGTTTTCCCCTAAGCCTCATCAATAAAAATTTGATTGTCAATTGAGATAGGTTAGTATTAGTTATCTTCTTTCAAGGTGTAAAACACTGAAGCTATTTTCTGTTCTCCATCCAGTTGCTCATAGAATAGGCAGAGCTTCAGAAGAGACTCTGCTGAGGAGAAGGGGAGATTAAGCAGAAAGGTCTTTACCCGATAACTAGATAGCTGATGGTCATTGTCAGAGACCTCGGCATTGAAATTCTTATTTAGCTCTCCAGGTATGAAAACAAGGAAACTATTAAAAGATGCCTGGCCTACCTGAAAGCCCCATGTGAACAACCAGTATCCAGTTCTTAATCCATCTCCCCATCCTTAATGCTATACCCCCCCTAGAAATGTGTATATGCATAGATGGTACAATTGCAGTTTTGGTGGTTTCTCCCTAGAACTTCTGTAGGAAAACTTGGGATTGTATATTTGCTTTGCTCTTCTGAATTTTAAGAATATTAAATGGAAGAAGTAAACAAGATATCTAAAGAATGCTCACTTATTTAAGTTAGCTTAATTATCTCCATTAAACTTAATTGCCATAATTGTTGCTTCACTGTCATAATTATTGTTCCTGTTGTCTTTACAAGGATCACCAAAGACATTGTGAGTTTTGTGCAGTTGTTTACAAGGTGTTTGATTCTATTTGTGTTTCACATTGTATACTTCCTGCTTCTTAAGGATTGTGTTGTTCGCTTAGGATTGCACCCTGTCTCCAACTCTTTGAGGATGAGACAAAGAATTGTGACAGTTGTCAGCCCATGATAATGTGAGGAAATTAACCATATAAATACATAAAATCATGAAAATGCATGCATATTCCCCATAAGTCTACTAAAAACAGCTATCATTTCTTGAGATTTATAGGTGCTTTACATATAGTCTCATTTAATCTTAACTCAATGGGAGGAGTCAAGATGGCGGAGAAGTAGCAAGCTGAGACTGCTTCAGCTAGCCGGAGATCAGATAGATAGCTTATCTAAAGATTGCAAACACCTGAAAATCCATCGGCAGATCGAAGAGAAGAAGAACAGCAATTCTGGAAACAGAAAAACAACCACTTTCTGAAAGGTAGGACCGGCAGAGAAGTGAATCCAAAGCGACGGGAAGATAGACCCCGGGGGGAGGGGCCGGCTCCCGGCAAGCGGCGGAGCAACCGCGCACAAAATCAGGACTTTTAAAAGTCTGTTCCGCTGAGGGACATCGCTCCAGAGGCTAAACCGGGGCGAAGCCCACGCGGGGTCAGCGTGGCCTCAGGTCCCGCAGGGTCACAAAAGGATCGGGGGTGTCTGAGTGTCGCAGAGCTTGCGGGTATTGGAACGGGAAAGCCGGCTACAGAGACAGAGCTGACAGTAAGCTCGCAGCTCCGTGTTACCTTGAACCGGTCGCAGGCTCGGTGAGCTCGGAGCGCGGCCGGAGGTCAGGCAGACGGGAGTAACTGGGCGCTGTTCTCTGAGGGCGCACTGAGGAGTGCGGCCCTGGGCTCTCGGCTCCTCCGGGCCGGAGACCAGGAGGCCGCCATTTGTATTCCCGTCCTCTGGAACTCTACGGAAAGCGCTCAGGGAACAAAAGCTCCTGAAAGCAAACCCGAGCGGATTACTCACCCCGCCCCGGGTAAGGGCGGTGTAATTCCGCCTGGGGCAAAGACACTTGAGAATCACTACAACAGGCCCCTCCCCCAGAAGATCAACAAGAAATCCAGCCGAGACCAAGTTCACCTACCAAGGAGTGCGGTTTCAATACCAAGGAGAGTAGCAGAATTCCAGAGGAGGAGAAAGCCAAGCACGGAACTCATGGCTTTTTTCCTGTGATTTTTTTTTAGTCTTGCAGTTAATTTAATTTTTTTTTTTTTCATTTTTTTTTTTTTCTCACCTTCGGGTAAAATTTTTTTTAACTGTTACCTTTTTCTTTTTTAACGATTTTTTTAGTAGTTTATCTAATATATATATATATATTTTTTTTTTTACATTTTTCTTAGGTGTTTTCTTTTTTTAAAAAAAATTCTTTTCTTTTCTTTTTTTTTTTTTCTTTTTCTTTTTCTTTTTCTTTTTTTTTTTTTTTCTTTCTTCCTTTTTTTGAACCTCTTTTTATCCCCTTTCCCCCCACTCACGATTTTGGATCCCTTCTAATTTGGTTAATTAAAGCATATGTTCCTGGGGTTGTTGCCACCCTTTTAGTATTTTACTTGCCCCTTCATTTACTCTTATCTGGACAAAAATGACAAGACGTAAAAATTCAACACAAAAAAAAAGAACAAGAGGCAGTACCGAAGGCTAGGGACCTAATCAATACAGACATCGGTAATATGTCAGATCTAGAGTTCAGAATGACAATTCTCAAGGTTCTAGCCGGGCTCGAAAAAAGGCATGGAAGATATTAGAGAAACCCTCTCGAGAGATATAAAAGCCCTTTCTGGAGAAATAAAAGAACTAAAATCTAACCAAGGTGAAATCAAAAAAAGCTATTAATGAGGTGCAATCAAAAATGGAGGCTCTAACTGCTAGGATAAATGAGGCAGAAGAGAGAATTAGTGATATAGAAGACCAAATGACAGAGAATAAAGAAGCTGAGCAAAAGAGGGACAAACAGCTACTGGACCACGAGGGGAGAATTCGAGAGATAAGTGACACCATAAGACGAAACAACATTAGAATAATTGGGATTCCAGAAGAAGAAGAAAGTGAGAGGGGAGCAGAAGGTATACTGGAGAGAATTATTGGGGAGAATTCCCCAATATGGCAAAGGGAACGAGCATCAAAATTCAGGAGGTTCAGAGAATGCCCCTCAAAAATCAATAAGAATAGGCCCCACACCCCGTCACCTAATAGTAAAATTTACAAGTCTCAATGACAAAGAGAAAATCCTGAAAGCAGCCCGGGAAAAGAAGTCTGTAACATACAATGGTAAAAATATTAGATTGGCAGCTGACTTATCCACAGAGACCTGGCAGGCCAGAAAGAGCTGGCATGATATTTTCAGAGCACTAAACGAGAAAAACATGCAGCCAAGAATACTATATCCAGCTAGGCTATCATTGAAAATAGAAGGAGAGATTAAAAGCTTCCAGGACAAACAACAACTGAAAGAATTTGCAAATACCAAACCAGCTCTACAGGAAATATTGAAAGGGGTCCTCTAAGCAAAGAGAGAGCCTACAAGTGATAGATCAGAAAGGAACAGAGACCATATACAGTAACAGTCACCTTACAGGCAATAAAATGGCACTAAATTCATATCTCTCAATAGTTACCCTGAATGTGAATGGGCTAAATGCCCCTGTCAAAAGACACAGGGTATCAGAATGGATACAAAAACAAAACCCATCTATATGTTGCCTCCAAGAAACACATTTTAAGCCCGAAGACACCTCCAGATTTAAAGTGAGGGGGTGGAAAAGAATCTACCATGCTAATGGACATCAGAAGAAAGCAGGAGTGGCAATCCTTATATCAGATCAATTAGATTTTAAGCCAAAGACTATAATAAGAGATGAGGAAGGACACTATATCATACTCAAAGGGTCTGTCCAACAAGAAGATTTAACAATTTTAAATATCTATGCCCCCAATGTGGGAGCAGCCAACTATATAAACCAATTAATAACAAAATCAAAGAAACACATCAACAATAATACAATGATAGTAGGGGACTTTAACACTCCCCTCACTGAAATGGACAGGTCATCCAAGCAAAAGATCAGCAAGGAAATAAAGGCCTTAAATGACACACTGGACCAGATGGACATCACAGATATATTCAGAATATTTCATCCCAAAGCAACAGAATACACATTCTTCTCTAGTGCACATGGAAAATTCTTCAGAATAGATCACATCCTCGGTCCTAAATCATGACTCAACCGGTATCAAAAGATTGGGATCATTCCCTGCATATTTTCAGACCGCAACGCTCTAAAGCTAGAACTCAACCACAAAAGGAAGTTTGGAACGAACCCAAATACATGGAGACTAAACAGTATCCTTCTAAAGAATGAATGGGTCAACCGGGAAATTAAAGAAGAATTGAAAAAAATCATGGAAACAAATGATAATGAAAATACAACGGTTCAAAATCTGTGGGACACAACAAAGGCAGTCCTGAGAGGAAAATATATAGCGGTACAAGCCTTTCTCAAGAAACAAGAAAGTTCTCAGGTACACAACCTAACCCTACACCTAAAGGAGCTGGAGAAAGAACAAGAAAGAAACCCTAAGCCCAGCAGGAGAAGAGAAATCATAAAGATCAGAGCAGAAATCAATGAAATAGAAACCAAAAAAACAATAGAACAAATCAACGAAACTAGGAGCTGGTTCTTTGAAAGAATTAATAAAATTGATAAACCCCTGGCCCGACTTATCAAAAAGAAAAGAGAAAGGACCCAAATAAATAAAATCATGAATGAAAGAGGAGAGATCACAACTAACACCAAAGAAATACAAACTATTATAAGAACATACTATGAGCAACTCTACGGCAATAAATTTGACAATCTGGAAGAAATGGATGCATTCCTAGAAACATATAAACTACCACAACTGAACCAGGAAAAAATAGAAAGCCTGAACAGACCCATAACCAGTAAGGAGATTGAAACAGTCATTAAAAATCTCCAAACAAACAAAAGCCCAGGGCCAGACGGCTTCCCGGGGGAATTCTACCAAACATTTAAAGAAGAACTAATTCCGATTCTCCTGAAACTGTTCCAAAAAATAGAAATGAAAGGAAAACTTCCAAACTCATTTTATGAGGCCAGCATCACCTTGATCCCAAAACCAGACAAGGATCCCACAAAAAAGAGAGCTATAGACCGATATCCTTGATGAACACAGATGCGAAAATACTCAACAAAATACTAGCCAATAGGATTCAACAGTACATTAAAAAGATTATTCACCACGACCAAGTGGGATTTATTCCAGGGCTGCAAGGTTGGTTCAACATCCGCAAATCAGTCAATGTGATACAACACATCAATAAAAGAAAGAACAAGAACCATATGATACTCTCAATAGATGCTGAAAAAGCATTTGACAAAGTACAACATCCCTTCCTGATCAAAACTCTTCAAAGTGTAGGGATAGAGGGCACATACCTCAATATCATCAAAGCCATCTATGAAAAACCCACCGCAAATATCATTCTCAATGGAGAAAAACTGAAAGCTTTTCCGCTAAGGTGAGGAACACGGCAGGGATGTCCATTATCACCACTGCTATTCAACATTGTTCTAGAGGTCCTAGCCTCAGCAATCAGACAACAAAAGGAAATTAAAGGCATCCAAATCGGCAAAGAAGAAGTCAAATTATCACTCTTCGCAGATGATATGATACTATATGTGGAAAACCCAAAAGACTCCACTCCAAAACTGCTAGAACTTATACAGGAATTCAGTAAAGTGTCAGGATATAAAATCAATGCACAGAAATCAGTTGCATTTCTCTACACCAACAGCAAGACAGAAGAAAGAGATATTAAGGAGTCAATCCCATTTACAACTGCATCCAAAACCATAAGATACCTAGGAATAAACCTAACCAAAGAGACACAGAATCTATACTCAGAAAACTATAAAGTACTCATGAAAGAAATTGAGGAAGACACAAAGAAATGGAAAAATGTTCCATGTTCCTGGATTGGAAGAATAAATATTGTGAAAATGTCTATGCTACCTAAAGCAATCTACACATTTAATGCAATTCCTATCAAAGTACCATCCATCTTTTTCAAAGAAATGGAACAAATAATTCTAAAATTTATATGGAACCAGAAAAGACCTCGAATAGCCAAAGGGATATTGAAAAAGAAAGCCAACGTTGGTGGCATCACAATTCCGGACTTCAAGCTCTACTACAAAGCTGTCATCATCAAGACAGCATGGTATTGGCACAAAAACAGACACATAGATCAATGGAACAGAATAGAGAGCCCAGAAATAGACCCTCAAATCTATGGTCAACTAATCTTCGACAAAGCAGGAAAGAATGTCCAATGGAAAAAAGACAGCCTTTTTCAATAAATGGTGCTGGGAAAATTGGACAGCCACATGCAGAAAAATGAAATTGGACCATTTCCTTACACCACACACACAAAAATAGACTCAAAATGGATGAAGGACCTCAATGTACGAAAGGAATCCATCAAAATCCTTGAGGAGAACACGGGCAGCAACCTCTTCGACCTCTGCCGCAGCAACATCTTCCTAGGAACAACACAAAAGGCAAGGGAAGCAAGGGAAAAAAAAAATGAACTATTGGGATTTCATCAAGATCAAAAGCTTTTGCACAGCAAAGGAAACAGTTAACAAAATCAAAAGACAACTGACAGAATGGGAGAAGATATTTGCAAACGACATATCAGATAAAGGACTAGTGTCCAGAATCTATAAAGAACTTAGCAAACTCAACACCCAAAGAACAAAGAATCCAATCAAGAAATGGGCAGAAGACATGAACAGACATTTCTGCAAAGAAGACATCCAGATGGCGAACAGACACATGAAAAAGTGCTCCATATCACTCGGCATCAGGGAAATACAAATCAAAACCACAATGAGATATTACCTCACACCAGTCAGAATGGCTAAAATCAACAAGTCAGGAAATGAGAGATGCTGGCGAGGATGCGGAGAAAGGGGAACCCTCCTACACTGTTGGTGGGAATGCAAGCTGGTGCAGCCACTCTGGAAAACAGCATGGAGGTTCCTCAAAATGTTGAAAATAGAACTGCCCTATGACCCAGCAATTGCACTATTGGGTATTTACCCTAAAGATACAAATGTAGTGATCCAAAGGGACACATGCACCCGAATGTTTATAGCAGCAATGTCCACAATAGCCAAACTATGGAAAGAACCTAGATGTCCATCAACAGATGAATGGATCAAGAAGATGTGGTATATATACACAATGGAATACTATGCAGCCATCAAAAGAAATGAAATCTTGCCATTTGCAACAACATGGATGGAACTAGAGCGTATCATGCTTAGCGAAATAAGTCAAGCAGAGAAAGACAACTATCATATGATCTCCCTGATATGAGGAAGTGGTGATGCAACATGGAGGCTTAAGTGGGTAGAAGAAGAATAAATGAAACAAGATGGGATTGGGAGGGAGACAAACCATAAGTGACTCTTAATCTCACAAAGCAAACTGAGGGTTGCCGGGGGGAGGGGGTTTGGGAGAAGGGGGTGGGATTATGGACATTGGGGAGGGTGTGTGCTTTGGTGAGTGCTGTGAAGTGTGTAAACCTGGTGATTCACAGACCTGTACCCCTGGGGATAAAAATATATGTTTATAAAAAATAAAAAATTAAAAAAAAATAAAAATAAAAATAAAAATCATGTTGTTAAGTAAAAAAAAAAATAATCTTAACTCAATGAAGTAGAAATTATTATCATTGTTTTGCAGATAATAACTGCAAAGGAAGCAGAGACACAACAAAACTGATATTAAGGTCACAGAGTTAAGAAGTGGCAATCTTGGGATATAATCCTAGGTATATTTTGAGCCCAGAAACATCCTGTTAATTTAGTCACTACAATAACCAGGATGCTAGGCTTCTTTCTGTTCTCTGATTTTAGGAACCAGGAGAGGAAATAGTCTATGTCTTGGACAGCTCTAGTATCTCTCACATGGTTTCTATAGTTTCACCATTGAAAGTCCTCTTCAAAAAATTATCATTATTACATGGCCTTTAGTTTTTGTTATTTTCCTGCTATCATGCTTTTCATTTTAGATTTTTATTTATTACATAAAATTATTAATGCAGGTAAACTTTAAAAAACAGTTATAGTTGGTAGCCCCAACAAACCAACCTGATATTACTTAACATGCTCATTTTTTTTGACAAGGACCCAATTAAAACCTGGGGGTGATAAAACCTGGACATGTTGCCTAGGGTCATTTATTCAGTTATTTCATTGCCAGTTGGTAGATTTCTGAGTCTGAAGAGGATGACACCTAAGAAGAGGTGAGTTTTGGTCTGATGAGAGGGTCAGGTGTTCTAGGTAAGTTTAGATAAGATTCCTTAATAGTGCCATTGGGCAATTGACAGATGAATGGATAAAGAAGATGTGATACACACACACACACACACACACACACACACACACACACATATATATATAAAATATTCAAAAAATGAATAAGCTCTCAAAAATGAAATCCTACCATTTGCAATGGTGTGGCTGGAACTAGAGGGTATTATGCTAAGTGAAATAAATCAGTCAGAGATAGACAATTACATGATTTCACTCATATGTGGAACTTAAGAAACAAAACAGAGGAGCATTGAAGACGGGAGGGGAAAAGTAAAATAAGATGAAATCAGAAAGTGAGACAAACTATAAGAGACTCTATAAACTATAGGAAACAGAGTTGCTGGACGGTAGGTGGGTGGAGGTATATGGGTAACTGGGTGATGGACATTAAGGAGGGCTCATGATGTAATGAGCATTGGGTTTATATGTAACTGATTGAGACTCTGTATATTAATTAATTGAATTTAAATAAAATAAAATAGTGCCATTGGACAGAATGAAAGTAGTTGGCTCAAAAATGGAGAATGAAGCATTTGATCTTGTCCAAAGGATATTCATTTTATGTTTCTCCTGCAAAGTCCTCTCTTATTTTTCTTATTTTATTGATTTGTACAGCATTTCCTCTGTTGAGGAGGAGGAGGGGGGAGGGGGATGAGGGGGAAGAGAAGGAAGAGGAGGAAGAGGAGAAGAAGAAACTCTCCTGGAAGTCCCACCTCATAACTTCCACTTATATTTGATTAACAATACTCAGGAGAACACTGAGTTGCAAGAGAGGCTGAGAAATATTGATACCCTGAATGAAATGGGTGCTCCACGACTAAGGAAGATAGGGAGAGTAGATAGTGTGTTGGTAGTACCCGCAGCCCAGTAATTTCCCTCAGAGGAGATCTAAGACTCAACATCAGTTTCTCTCTCTCTCCTTTCACATCCAAGCAACCACTCATACTCACACATTCTAATCTAACATCTATTCTTTACTTATGGTATCTTAGATCCATCCTTATATTTTCCAAACTATTCAACAATCATCATCTTCTCCTCCCATTTCTTTTTTTCACATCACTGCTAGAGATACTTTGCTAAGTAAAAAAATGGTTATACTGCTTTAAAAACTTCTTTTAGGTCCAGTTGATCATAAAAGAAAATCCAGATTCCCTATACAGACTTTACAACTCAGGCTCTTTATCTTGTATGGAAATTCTCAGGGTTCTTTCCAAGCATATGTCCCTTTGGCAACACTAGGCCCAAGGTCAAGGGAGCCAGGAAGGAAGGTGGAGTTCTATCCTAGGACTATGAGGTTCCAAATCCCCAACTCTTTGCATATGTCCCTACTTCCCAAAAAGGGAAAAGAGAACTGGCAGAGGTGGTCTGCATGATTGTGTTGATCTAAAAATAATTTGCACCAGAATCTCTCTAGAGAGGGACTCACACAATAGGTTGGGTGGAAATAAGACCCTCAACTGAGTGATTTTTTTTTTTTTTTTTGGAAAGGGAGAGTGATATTGAGAGAGAGCAAGGTCTTGGGGTAAGGGAGAGGGAGAGACAGAATCTTAAGCAGGCTCCATGCCCAGCACAGAGTCTGCCCCAAGCCTCCATCTCATTACCTTGAGATCATGACCTGGAGCAAAGTCAAGAGTCTGACACTTAACCAGTTGAGCTACAGAGGCATCACCTCAACTGAGACACTGATGGACCTTTTTGATTTCCAATTTGAGATAAAAGAATTAGCTTGGAAAATACGAGATAAGAATGAAAATGATCTCAGAGGCTATTAAAATACATGTTACTTTTTTCCTAGTAAGAAAATAAATGATACACATAAATAGAAATTTTGGAAAATAGACAAAAAGAATATATAAAAAATATATAGCATTTTCACCACCTAAATATAAACAGTGTATTTCTGTTTCAGATATATATGCAAACATGTATATATGTACATTTATTTATAAAAGTCTGTGTATTTTAAAAATGTTTTTACAAAATTGAGATGAAATATAGAACCAGGTTGTAAGTTTTTTCCTTTGAATAAGTATTTTGAACATTTTTCCATGTTTATAAATATTTTCTACAATTTGATTTTAAATTGCTATATAGAATTCCTTTGCATGGATAAAATAAAGACTGTGTGTGTGTGTGTGTCTAAGATCTATTTATTTATTTATTTATTTATTTATTTATTTAGAGAAAGAGAGTGAGCAGGGAGAGTGGCAGAGGGAGAGGGAGAGAACCTCAAGCGGACTCCCTGCTAAGCATGGAGACTGACAAGGGACTTGGTGCAGGACTCAATCTTAAAACCCTGAGATCATGATCAGAGCTGAAATCAAGTTTCTCAACCAAATGAACCACGCCAGTGCCCCAACACTCTTTTATTAAATCTTAAGTTGTTTCTGGTATTTGTTATTATAATGAATAATCTTTTTTTTTTTTTTTTTTTTTTTTTTTTTTAATTTTTTATTTTTTATATAAACATATATTTTATCCCCAGGGGTACAGGTCTGTGAATCACCAGGTTTACACACTTCACAGCACTCACCAAATCACATACCCTCCCCAATGTCCATAATCCCACCCCCTTCTCCCAAACCCCCTCCCCCCAGCAACCCTCATTTGTTTTGTGAGATTAAGAGTCACTTATGGTTTGTCTCCCTCCCAATCCCATCTTGTTTCATTTATTCTTCTACCCACTTAAGCCTCCATGTTGCATCACCACTTCCTCATATCAGGGAGATCATATGATAGTTGTCTTTCTCTGCTTGACTTATTTCGCTAAGCATGATACGCTCTAGTTCCATCCATGTTGTTGCAAATGGCAAGATTTCATTTCTTTTGATGGCTGCATAGTATTCCATTGTGTATATATACCACATCTTCGTGATCCATTCATCTGTTGATGGACATCTAGGTTCTTTCCATAGTCGACTTATGAATAATCTTTATATACATTTTCCTTTTTCAGATAACTATTTCATTAGATGAAATTCTACAAGTAGAATATTAAATCAAATTATATAAAAATCATTTTATATCATTTAATGTTTTGATACCTTTTGATAAGTTGCCCTCCAGGAAGAGTATACTACTTTGCACTTTCACCAATAAGGTAGGAGAATTCTCGCCATACTCCCCATACCCATATTGTCATTTAAACATATTATTATTTTCCTATGTCTGCTTCAATAGCTGATAAGTTTTATATTAGTTTGTTTCCATTTATATTCTTCTGGTTTGAATGAACCAACTTTTTAAGTCTTTATTTATAATTCTATTGTATTTATAATAACAATTTGTTATTTATCAATGTAAATACTTAATATTATTTATGATAAGATAAAATAGTATTGATATAGTGACAGTAAACATTTAGTATGCTTTTACTACCTATTTTTCATTATGTTAATGCTGTCATGTATTATCTCTTTAATCCTCACAACCATATGTAAATATTCAATTTTTATCCCTATTAAAATTATACAAATTTATGAAGATTAAATGACCCATCCAAATTCACACAGCTAGTAATGCAAACTGATTAAGAGCTTTGTTTAGTATTTTACTACACTTGATCTTACCCACAAGGCCAAGAAGCAATTGCTTTGTTTAGTATTTTAATTATTTGCCCATTGATTATTTTAAGTTCTCTGTTTTTGGTTTATTGTTCATGTTTTAATTTAATTAATGGTCTTTTATATAAATAATCTCAAATTTTCATACAGTCCTGCACATTGAATTTTCATTTATTATATATTGATGTATACTATATATCTTTATATATAAAATATATATTTTGGGATGCCTGGGTGGCTCAGTTGGTTGAGCCACTGCCTTTGGCTCTGGTCACGATCTCATGTTACTGGGATGGAGTCCCGCATCAGGCTCCTTGCTCGTTGGGGAGCTTGCTTCTCTCTCTGCCTCTGCCTGCCAGTGTTCTCTTTCTCTCTCTCTCTGACAAATAAAAGAAAAAATTCTTTTAAAAAATAATATGCATTTTATTACATATATACATATGTGCATATATATATATATATATATATATCTTTGTGCATATGCTTAGTAGCACTGTGTCTTCTAATGATCAGATAAGTATTTAAATATATTATTTTATAGTTTTTTAATCAGTAATTTTCAATATATAAATGTAATCATTTTGAAATTTAATTTTGTGTATGAAGTTAGGAACAGAGTCCTTTATTAAATAATACATTTCCCATTTATTATATGTGAGCTATCATATACATATATTTGGGTCTGATCTTATACTTTCTTCTATTTAATTAATTTATCATTGATTCTTCCTCCAATATTGTGCTTTCTTTATTATTGCACCTTTATACCATGTATTGGTAGCTGATGGAGCATGCCTTCCCTTTCATCTTTGGTCAAATATTCTTGGCTCTTCCTCAAGATGGTTTTTAATTAAGGCTCTTTCTGAGTGGATTTTTCCCAAGGCTCTGGCTAGCTCAGTTGTATTTTCTCTACTTATTAACAAATTGTCTGGTATTTGCTTGGCAATCAGAGTTCTTTGAAAAAAAAGGTTTTTTTGGAGAAAGCTTGTGTGACTTTTCATTCCCTGCAGATAGAATTGAGGAATTGTCCAGTAGAGGATCTTACCTGACCCTTCTTGAAAGTGTGGACTCTGTGCTTCTTTGGACATTGGGAAGCAAGACTGGGGACTTCACAGATTTCTGCAGCATATAGGGACTGGTTGTGTCTTATTTTCTCCACAATTTCTCTGAACACTCAGCCTCAGTTCTTCATCAGTAATGGTTCTGGTTAATTAAGCTTAGAGTTCACCCAGATAAGTACTTGTTAGAGGAGTTAGCAATCTCTGGGCCAGCATAAGGTGGTATCCAGGTGACCTTAGAAATCCTCAGAGATGCCTGGAGAAACATTAAATTAGAGGTGAAAGGATTCTAACTTATTCTAACCTATTCTAACCCTGTCATTTTACAGATAAAGAAAGTGAAACTTCCTCTAGCATGCCCTCTCCTCCAGGTGGTTAGTGAAAGAGCCAACACTGGAACCCAGGAGTCCTGATTTCTAATCTAGTGTCATCTTCTTGGGACTTGCTGCCTTCCTGATGTATAATTGTCACTATCAGTGGCAAAGATTAAATACATCCTATCCACATATGGAAAAGATTTCTCCCATGGCTCTTCAGCTGTTTTCCTTTGCTCAAGCACACACTTTAATCTTATCTTGATTGAATCTTGGCCAGCTCATTTTTAACTAAGTCCCTGGTTTGCCCAGATGGGAAACTACCTCACTGGGACTAGATGAAAAGAAATGTGTGGATGCCATGCTGATGATGTTGTTACATGGCTAATAAAAAAAAAAAAAAAAAAAAAAAAAAAAAGGTGGAGCCCTACTAGGACAACAAATTATTGGCTCTGGGAAACAATGTCAAGATGACAAAAACCCAGAGAAGTTCAGAATTTCCACATATTCACTAATAAAACCTTAAAATCTTGGTTATTTTCTTCCTCAAAACTAGCTGCTTACACTCCCGTTGTAAACAATGGACCATTTATTTATTCTTAAAATATAAAGAGTGAAGGAACAACTGCATTTCTTTTTTTTTTTTTTAATTTATTTATTTGAGAGAAAGAGAGCACAAGGAATGGGAGAGTAAGAAGGAGAAGCAGACACCCTGGTGAACAGCGAGCCCAATGCAAGACTCCAGGATCATGACCTGAGCCAAAGGCAGTCACTTAACCAACTGAGCCACTACCCAGGCACCTGACAACTGTTTCATTTATGAAAATAATGTTTAGGAAAGTAACATATAAAACTAACTTTTTTTCAACATAAGTTTTCTGAGATGCTCTAGACCCTGTTTTAGGTGCTTGGTGAATAATTTGGTGAACAAAAGAAAGATCCCTATCTTCATGGAATATGAATTTCACTAAGGAGAATTAAACAATAGACGATAGAAAAATTAAATTAGTGCATTTTATACTACATTAGAAGATTGACAGTGTAATGGAAAAAAAAAGTTGAGTGGGATTTGGGAAAAACTGACATTTGAACAGACATCAAAGAGGTGAGGAATTTATCTGTGTATATATGGGGAAGTCATTCCAGGCAGAGAGAATTCATGGCCTTTGAATAAGTATGTACACCCACATCACACATTATTATAGCATAACTTACACAGATTAGATGCTCCTTGAATGCCTATTGAAGAGTAGTGAGTCCACACAGTCAAACCCAACCTCCCATATGCGTGCACGGGTGCACACACACACGTATACCTTGTGCCCATGATTTTGAAAACCTAACACTTCAATCTCTCTCCCTTAGCCAAATGGAAGATTCACAATTTGATTTCTTATAGTTACATGATACAGTTTGTTGTTTCTAAATTTATACCCAAAGAAATACATTTTGGGAAGGAGCCCAGAAAGGAAGTAATAGGAGGATAAGATAAAAGGGGAAAGAAGTCATAAGCAAGAGGTAACATTTCCTCCTGTCCTCTTGTTTCAGGAATGTGGTCCAAGATGGATAGGGTTGGAAGGCCAGAGCAACAGAATTACCAGGGCCCAATGAAAAGCTGTGAGAGTACTTACAGAGATGTGTTTCCTCCTTGGCCATTGGGCAATTCTTAGAGGTTGCCTGACCTACTAGGCATAATGGGAAGCAGTTCCAGGCAGTGGCTGCTTTGTTTTGCCTCTTGGTTCTGCAACAATTTGACCCAGGGGACCTCCAGGGGAAGAATCCTCAGTCTGAATTTTTCTCTGTCATCTGCTATATCCTATCGGTGGTTAATTGTGGCAACTGTGGGCATCTGGAGTTATGACTGCCTTATCTTTAATTTAATTTACCATTGAGACATCTCTATATCATAACCAGGAAACATTGTGGTAAGAAATTCATAAGCTATGCAGATGGGCATTTCTCACGCACCCATATATGGTCATTGTTAATGATTCTTGATTCTTATGGGTTTCTCTGAGATTTTTGAAGAAAAATGAACAATGAACCAAGAGCAGGAGCTATCCAGGACAGCTCTATTCAACTAGAATGATGTATTTCAGACTTCCAGACGTAAATAAAAAGATAGGTCTAGTACAACAGAAGGGTTGAAGAAGACACACCACAAGACTGACCACCAAGTAAAATACCCTGAAATCTAAAGTTCAAAATCAAATTTCTTGAAAATTATGTATAATCCTAAAAGTCATTCATACTTTTATAGAAAAAACCTTAGACTTGTTCTTAAACCAAATAAAAAGTTAACTCCTTTTTCCTCTAAATCTTCTGGAGAAACTGTTGCTCAAGAAAAAAATGTTCTGGGTTTACTTTATGGACATTAATATCCTGGAATACCTTTGCTATCTTAAGGGGTAAAACTCCATTCTAAGTGGAGAAGCATGTATGTCTGAACCTTTGAAAAGAGCTAATTTTGGGGACCAAACTGAAGGGACACTTGGGTAAATCCTCATTAATATCATCTGCTGGTTGTCCCTGGTTCTACTTAGATTCACTTATGTTCCCAGGATGTGGTCAGTCATTCTTATAGGGAAAGACAGAGAAAGTGAAAATTGAGAGCACTCAAGATCAACTAAATCCAGCCATTTATCTTCCTAATATTCCAGGCTTCACTGGAAATCTTTAGCTGTTAATTAGACCTTTTGCAAAAATCTGTTTATTTAAATGCTCACATATTTGCAGACTGCCAGGTTACTGTCAGTATATTACTAGAGAAGGAATGTTTTCTCTTGGCTTCAAGGTTGATATTTGTCAGCTTTGTCATCCCAAGATGATATCTGCTACTGACAATCAGACCTTTTTTCCTTGCATCTATTACCAAGCTCTAGACCAATGCCACATAAATATAGATGCTTCCTGTGTTAAACCATTTTCTGCTGGGAGCCAAGGCTGAATTCTAGTTCTCATTTACTGAAAGGAACAGAGGCATCTAAGGTATTGTCAATGACTGACAAGATGCCATTTTTTTTTTTTTTGGCTATTTTCCATAGTATTCAGATTCATATCTGAGCTCAGCATGTTTTGTATGTTTTTTCCCACATGCTGGGACAGGCCTGCTTGTGGAGGTAAGATTTGGGAGTGGAGAGAAGCACTTGTTTTCACATATGATCATCAGTATAGTGCAATTTCTTTTAAAAATGGTGAAGTTTCCCTGACAGGGGACATGCTTCACCTTTGGTCCATCTTCACTCCAGGTCTTGGGAGCCTCCTCTGAGTGATTTTCCACCCCACCCCCCAAATTTGGAACTTTAACTGAAAGAAATACACTTTTTTGATGTTTTATCTGACTCCTTGGCAAAAGTCTAGCTTAAAATTTTTTAATTAAGATGCCTGTATTTGAAAAGGTGGTGACAACTGAACTCCAGGCTCATCTGTTTTATCACATGCTCCAGGACAGGTTTAGGTTTGGATTTCAATTGGGTCATAACATGAAGTCAGAATCTGTGGTAATCTAATTATTCACAGGAACAGAGGATCATTGAAATAAATGGAGACACTCCAGTCATCAACCCACCCAGTGCTTTTTAATACTATGTTCTTGGATTGAATTTTTTACCAGTGGATTGAAACTTTGTTTCATAAGACTTGATTCTTGCCTTGCAAAAGATTGTCTTTCTCTTTAGCAAATATTAATATTTTGACTTACTTGGGCAAAAAATTTAGAGTACTGATGGATTCTACTTGGTAGGGGATTTGTCAATATTTAGTTAAAAGGAAGATTCCAAAACTGTATAATTTGAGGGCTGTCCTGGAAGGCCAGTTTCATCTGCCCTCAGAAGATGTATGACATCTTCATTCTTTGAGCTCCTGGTCTAAGGCATTATCTCCAAAAGGTAACACTTATGACATAATGGTCTTACCAAAAAGCTAATTCACTCTTTCACAACACTTTCATCTTAGCTCCTGTTGAGTAGTAACAACAGGGTCCTGTGAGATTTGAGTCAGCTAATATTGATCAGAGGAAGAACTGTATCTGAACCTAGGACGGTAGTTGCAGAGTTAGACACAACACAGTAGAGAGAGGACAGTCAGTCTTGGAGTCTCAATAGTTTTTTGTTTTTGTTTTTGTTTTTGCTTTTGTTTTCCTTGCCTGAGGACACATATCTAGAAAGAAGTTGCTATAGCCAGTGTTAAAGAAGTAACTGCCTGTGTTTTCTTCCAGAATTTTTCTGGTTTCAGGTTTCACATAACATTTAGGTCTTTAATCCATTTTGAATTTCATGTATGGTGTAAGAAAGTGGTCCACTTTCTTTTGCATGTTGCTGTCCAGTTTTCCCAATACCATTTCTTCTTCTTTTTTTAAAAGATTTTATTTGAAAGAGCGAGAGATAAAGAACTTGAGAGGGAAGAGGGTCAGAGGGAGAAGCAGACTCCCTGCTGAGCAGGGATCCCAATGCGGGACTCGATCCCAGGACCCCAGGATCATGACCTGAGCCAAAGACAGTTGCTCAACCAATAGAGCCACCCAGGTGCCCCTTCCTAATATTATTTCTTAAAGACACTGTCTCTTTCCCATTGGATATTCTTTCCTGCTTTGTCAAAGATTAATTGACCATATAGTTGTGGGTTCATTTCTGGGTTCTCTATTTTGTTCTATTGATCTATGTGTTTATTTTTGTGTCAATACCATGTTGTTTTTTTTTAATATAATTTTTTATTTTTTATAAACATATATTTTTATCCCCAGGGGTACCATGTTGTTTTGATGACTACAGCTTTGTAATATATCTTGAAGTCCAGAATTTTGATGCCTCCTGCTTTGCTTTCTCTTTCAAGATTGTTTTGGCTATTGGTGGTCTTCAGTGGTTCCATACAAATTCTAACATTGTTTGTTCTAGCTCTGTGAAAAAAGCTGTTGGTATCTTGGATAGGGATTTCATTAAATATGTAGATTACTTTGGGTAGGATAAGCATTTAACAATATTTGTTCTTTTTTTTTTAAAGATCTTATTTATTTATTTGACAGACAGAGATCACAAGTAGGCAAAGAGGCAGGCAGAGAGAGAGGAGGAAGCAGGCTCCCTGCTGAGCAGAGAGCCCAATGCGCGGCTCGATCCCAAGACCCTGGGATCATGACGTGAGCCTAAGGCAGAGGCTTTAACCCACTGAGCCATCCAGGCACTCCAACAATATTTATTCTTCCAGTACATGAGCATGGAATGTCTTTACATTTTTTTCTGTCACCTTGAATTTCTTTCATCAATGTTTGTTTTCAGAGTACAGGTCTTTCACCCTTTTGGTTAAGTTTACTCTTAGATATCTTTTATTTTGGGGAGCAACTATAAATGGTATTCATTCCTTAATTTCTGTTTCTGATGCTTCATTACTGGTATATAGAAATGTGACAGATTTCTGTACTTTGATTTTATATCCTGCAACTTTGTTGAATTTGTGTATCAGCTCTAGTTTTTTGTTGTTTCTTTTTTGTTTGTTTGTTTGTTTTTGATGGAGGCTTTTGGGTTTTCTATATAGAGTATCATGTCATCTGCAGATAGTAAAATTTTACTTCTTCTTTCCTGATTTGGATGCCCTTCATTTCTTTTTGTTGGAAGTCCTGCTGTGGCTAGGACTTCCTTACTATGCTAAATAACAGTGGATAGAGTAGACATCTCTGTCTTGTTCCTGATCATAGAGAAAAAGCTTTCAGTTTTTTCCTGTTGAGGATGATATTAGCTGTTAATTTTCAAATATGTCTTTTATTAAGTTGAGGTATGCTCCCTCATCAAAATAAAAAGCACAGTGAAGGAACAACCATAAAACCAAAAGGTAACCTACAGAATGGGAGAATATTTGCAAATGACATATCTGATAAAGGGTTAATATCCAAAATGTATAAAGAACTTACACAACTCAACACTCTAAAAAGGAGTAATCCAATTAAAAATGGGCAGAAGACATGAAGAGATATTTTTTTCAAAGATACACCAATGGCCAACAGACATATGAAAAGATGTTTAATATCACTTTTTATCAAGGAAATACAATTCAAAACCACAGTGAGATATCAACTCATACCTGTCAGGATAGCTAAAATCAGCAACATAAGAAACAACAGGTGTTGGCAAGGATGTGAAGAGTAACCCTCTTGTGCTATTAGTGGGAATGTAAACTGATGCAGCCATTGTGGAAAGCAGTATGGAGGTTTCTCAAAAATTTAAAAATAGAACTACCCTATGATCCAGCATTCATACTACTTGTTATTTACTCAACATACAAATATGCTAATTTAATTTTAGCCATTCTGACTATGTATATCTGACTATGTCTGACTTTGTGTATTTTCTTTGAGAAATGTCTGTTCATGTCTTCTGTCCATTTCTTGATTCAATTATTTGCTTTTTGGGTGTTGGGTGCAATTGCACTACCAGGTATTTACCCCAAGGGTACAAATGTAGTGATCTGAGGGGGCATCTGCAAACCAAGGTTTATAACAGCAATGTCCATAATAACCAAACTATGGGAAGAGCCCAGATGTCCATCAACAGAGAAATGAGGAAAGAAGATGTATGTGTATATATATGTTAAATCTCTTCCCTACCTTCTTGGATGTATGAAAGACAGTTATAACTGTTTTAATGTCTTTGCCAACTAATTCCTTCATCTATGTTGTTGCTGGGTCTGTTATATTGATCAACCTGCTTCCCCACAGTTATGGAATGTATTTCTCTCCTACTTGCCATGTCTGGTAATTTTTTAGTGGATGTCAGACATTGTAATTTTTATCTTGTTGCGGGTTGGGTACTTTTTCCTTTTAAATGTTCTTGGGCTTTGTTCTGGGGGAGAGTAAATTGGAAACAGTTGCTTCTAAGCTTCTTTAAGTGGGACTAGAGCTTTCTTTTTTTAAGTTTGCTTTCATTCTTGGTTAAGTGGTACCACCTTTGATTTAGAGGTTTTATTTTCCCTTCTGAGTAAATCTGATGCACCATACACCATGTATTATAAGGTTTTTTCTACTCTGATTGTGGGAGCATCAAATATTCCTTGCCACATGCAAACTCAGGAATTGTTTTGCCTACTCATTTCTGGTATACCTCTGAAGAGTAGAGAGAACTTGTCTTCAAATCTCTGAAGTTACCCTGCTGTGTATTTTCTCTGTGTAGCTCTCTCTTTTCCATGAAGCTTTCTCGTCTCCATTACTTTATTCTGAAAATTTAGTCCCTTGATATCCCTAAATTCTCAACTATATCTACTTGACAAAGGGGATTCCCAGGCTTTGTTTAAGTTCTCTCTTCATGTACTATGACTTAATTGAGAACTCTTGCCAATCCATAAGCTGGTGCAATCCCAGGGCTCCCTTCATTTGTTTCTCTTCTCTCAAGATTCATTTGTACTTCTTGGGGCACCTGGGTGGCTCAGTGGGTTAAAACCTCTGCTTTCGGCTCAGGTCATGATCCCGGGGTCCTGGGATCGAGGCCCCGAATTGGGTTCTCTGCTCGGCAGGGAGCCTGCCTCCCCTCTCTCTGCGCCTGCCTCTCTGCCAACTTGTGATTTCTGTCTGTCAAATAAATAAATCTTAAAAAAAAAAAAAGATTCATTTGTACTTCTTATTATCTAATGTCTGAAAACCATATTTTTCTTCTTTTTCATTATTATTTTTAATTATTTATTTATTTTATTTTTTCAGTGTTCCAAGATTCGTTGTTTATACAGCATGGTATGGCACAAAAACAGACATATAGACCAATGGAGCAGAGTAGAGAATCCAGATATGGACACCCAACTCTATGATCAAATAATCTTTGATAAAGAAGGAAACAATATCCAGTGGAAAAAAGACTTCAATAAATGGCACTGGGAAAATTGGACAGCTATGTATAGAAGAATGAAACCTGACTATTCTCTTACACCTTTCACAAAGGTAAACTCAAAATGAATAAAAGACCTCAACATGAGGCAGGAATCTATCAAAATCCTAGAGAACATAGGCAGTAACCTCTTTGACATCAGACACAGTGACTTCTTTCAAGACATGCCTCCAAAGTCAAAGGAAACAAGAGTGAAAATGGACTTTTGGGACTTCATAAAGATCAAAATCTGCACAGCAAAAGAAACAGTCAACAAAATGAAGAGGCAACCCATGGGATGGGAGAAAATATTCACAAATGACACTGCAGACAAAAGGCTGATAACCATGATCTATAAAGAACTCCTCAAACTCAATACCCCCAAAATGGATAATCATGTTAATGGGCAGAAGATAAGAACAGACACTTCTCCAAAGAAGACATACAATGGCTAACAGACACTTGAAAAAATGTTTATCATCATTAGCCATCAGGGATATTAAAATCAAAACCTTATGGAGATACCACCTTATACCAGTTAGAATGGCCGAATTTAATAGGACAGGAAACAACAAGTGTTGAAGAGAATGAAAACATATTTTAAAATTTCCACTTTTTTGTTGTTTAAGGCAAGAAGATAAATCTAATATCTCTGTTACTCCATCATAGCCAGAAGTAAATATCTTGAATTTAGTGCTTTTTTCACTTCTATATTTTTGGTACTGATGTGTTATTTTCTCCAGTTTCAGTTGGAATTATATTTTTTCTCTGCTCTTGCTCTATAGCTTCATGTTTTCCATCTCCCATTCTCTCCACTTATTTAGTTCTTGTTTAGTTTCTCTTTTCCTCTTTTTAGCTTTTGTGCCAGGAGGCTGCTCTCCCACAGATTTTGCCATCCATTTATGGTATCAGACTATAACTTTCTTTTCAGGTATGGGCTGACTCCTCTGGCAATCCATTGGCTTCCACCTTTCCACAACTCATGCTTTTTACCTCTATTTATTATTCTACAAATCCCCACTGCTACAACTTCATCATTAAGATGTATGGTGTACTTTCTTTCCTTTTTGCCTATATATAGCTATAGCTATAACATCTCTATATCTATATCTATAGTCTGTCTATTTCTCTATAAATCAATCAGTAAATCAATTATCTATCAGCTGAGGAACCCATTTGTCTCTTTAGGGAATTAAACATTTCACTTTGATCTTTTATCATGCAATTTTTTGATATCAGGATTTTCTTCATTCATTTCTCCATTGAAGTCTTGAATTCTGAAAAAATAATAGGCCATTTTTGTTCCCAAATTATAAAAATATGTCTGAAAATAAACTTTTTCAAACACATAGCATGCTTTTTTCTTTCCTTTTCTTCTTCTAAGTTAATACATTCTACAAACTTCTAATGATTATTTCTTCTTTATAGATCACAGTAGGTGACAAAGCTGAATATAATATATCCTTGTCCTTTAGAAGCATACATCAGAGTTAAGAAGGTGGTCATAATGCAATATGGTAAGTACCATGACAAAGGTAAGCACAGGGCACCATGGAAGGACCAAATATGGAAACCAAATTCAAATTTCCTAGAAGAGAGACCATCAGATATAGGAGTAGAGAGGAGTTATTAAGCAGAGAGTATGAACTCTCTGAGAGTATGCACAGCAGAGATATGAAAACATTTGTATTGCCTTTTTGTTCATTTTTAAAAAGGTAGTCTTTAGAAAAATGATAAAGTTGAGAATACAGATTATTTAAAATAAGGTATGGAGATTATAAAATTAAAAGATTATAAAAGTAAAAGGTAGGAATGACAAGGGTGAAAAATGGAGAGATAAGAAGTTGATAGATTGATCTCTGGGGCTGGGAGATGATCAAGTAAGAGGACCCTAAGCTCGCCTTGGCCCACAGATAAAACTAAATAACACTGACATCAGCATAAATAGCCCAGAAAACAACCCAAAGACTGGCAGAACCAACACCACAATTGAAGACAGAGAAGAGGCCATGCTGAAGAAGGAAGGGTGAAGAGTGCAGTTTTGGAGTGAAATGAATCTTGGCTGTCCACAGTGGGGAGGCAGTCAGGGGTATGGAGAAGAGTGAAAAACAGACTATTATAACTCTGGGAACCCACAGAAAGACAAATCTCCCTCCCAATCCCATCTTGTTTCATTTATTCTTCTCCTACCCACTTAAGCCCCCATGTTGGATTGGAAGGGAGACAAACCATAAGTGACTCTTAATCTCACAAAACAAACTGAGGGTTGCTGGGGGGAGGGGGTTTGGGAGAAGGGGGTGGGATTATGGACATTGGGGAGGGTATGTGCTTGGGTGAGTGCTGTGAAGTGTGTAAACCTGGTGATTTACAGACCTGTACCCCTGGGGATAAAAATATATGTTTATAAAAAATAAAAAATTAATTAAAAAAAGACAAATCTTGATAACATTTGATTTTGAAGATAAGAGGGGCTGAATATCATGAGTTCTTATAACCAGTGGGACTTAAAGCCTAGAATTAAAAAAAAAAAAATTGCCAGGCTTGACTCTGTGAAAGCTCGAAGGGCCTTATAAGTGGAGTACCCACCTTTAAAAAGACAACACAACAGCCAGTGGAGATATAGTATGGAAGCAACTATTCTAAAAACACTGAGGGCAAACAGGAGGAAGAGCAAGGTCTGGAGATGCAGTGATCATGGTAAAACCCCTATAGGAATAAAAAAGCTGACAAGCACCATTTCCCTCTCCATAACCACAGGACCACCTGCAGGAACCAGTAGGGCACAAACACTCACTACCTAACTTTCTTACCCTATCCACTATGTAGTTCAGCAGATATACCCTGTCCCACTAGACTCAGTCCTGGTACTGCAAGGCCCCATCTGCAGAAGACCTGCAAAAATCCCAGAAGACCTCATCTCCTGACTTATACATTTTACAGGACTTCAGCATCAGTGATGCTGTGGTACAGTATTTATCATCTCCAAGTAGACCAGCACATGCTTTTTTTTTTTTTTTTAAGATTTTATTTATTTATTTGACAGGGAGAGAGTGAGATCACAAGTAGGCAGAGAGGCAGGCAGAGAGCCTGATAGCACACACCTTGTTAAAATGTATCCCACCCCTGCCTGGGACCAAACACTACCCATAACAAACAGAGCTTCTGCAGACAATTGGACTGAAGGAAAAAGTAGCCAGTACTGAACAGCAGGGCACAAGTAATACACATGGGAGATACTCCTTAAGTGCCAGGTCCTGGAGAACAGAGTACTACAGTGTACTACAGGATGTCTTTTTCATAAAACCATTACCTTCAAGAGAAGATGTAGCTAACTTTCCTAACACAGAGAACAAATAAAGATAGACAAAATGAGGAGATAGAGGGATATGTCCTAAATGAAAGAACAAGACAAAACCACAGCAAAAGACCTAAGCAAAAAGAATATAAGTAGCATGCCAGGTAAAGAATGTAAAGTAATGATCATATAAACACTCAATGGATTTGAGAAAAGAGTGGAAGAAATAAGTGAGACCCTTAAGAAAGAGACAAACAAGAACCAATCAGAGATGAAAAAATAAGAAATGAAGTAAAAAATACACTTAATGAAATAAATAACAGAGGAATGAATTAATGACCTGGAAGGCAGAGTTACAGAAAGTAATAGAAAGTAATCAAGTTAAGCAAATAAGAGAAAAAATAATTATACAACATGAGAATAGATTTAGGAAATTCGGTGACTACAACAACCATTATAATATTTGCATTCTAGGAATCTCAGAAGAAGAAGAGAGAGAAGGAGGGTGGAAAATTTATGTGAAGAAATAATAGCTGAAAACTTCCCTAATCTGAGAAAGGAAATTAATATCCAAATCTAGGGGATGCACATGTCCCTTAATAAAGTCAACACAAGGAGGTCCATACCAAGACACATATGAATTAAAGTGGCTAAAAATAGAAACAGAGAAAAAATTTTAAAAGAAATAAGAGAAAAGAAGACAATTACATACAAGGGAAACTCCAGAAGACTATCAGCAGCTATTTAGCACAAACGTTGCCAGCCAGAAGAGAGTGGTATGACATATTCAAAGTGCTGAATAGGAAAAATCTGCAGCCAAGGGTACCCTATCCAGCAAGACTATCACGTAGAATAAAGAAAAGATGAAGAGTTTGTCAGACAAACAAAAACGAAAGGAGTTCATGACCACTAAACCATCCTACAAGAAATGTTAAAGGAGATTCTGAGTACAAAGGAAAGACCACAAGTGGGAGTATATTAAAAGTTAGAAACACAAAAGCAGTAAAATAAGTATGCCTGTAAAAATCAGTCAAGAGATTCACAAAAAAAGTATGTAAAATATGACATCATATATACGTAAATTGTGGGGTGGCAGAAGGAATAAAGAATGAGTTTTAAGTTAAACAACCACCAACTTAATATAGACAGCTATTGCAGAAGATGTTATAAACAAACCCAATGGCAATCATAAAAAAAAACAGTAATAGATATATAAAGAATAAAGAGAAAGGAATCCAAGTATATCACAAAGTAAAGCTAACAAACCATGAAAGAGAGCAAGAGAAAGGATCAGAGAAAAACTACAAAAAAAAAAAAAAAAAGACCCACATAACAAAATGGCAATATATACATATCTATTAACAATTATTTTGAATGTAAATGAACTAAATGCTCCAATCAAAAGACACAGAGTTACAGAATGGATAAAAAAAAATCATCTGGAGACAAGATGGCAGGGAAGTAGGAGGAGGCGCCTTTTCAACCTGTACCCTAAAGTGAGCTGATTACCTACTAAAGAACTCCGATCACCCATGAAATCAGCCTGAGATCAGAATTATACACGTCTGGATC
The DNA here is from genome assembly GCF_011764305.1 of Mustela putorius furo. Taxonomy (NCBI): domain Eukaryota; kingdom Metazoa; phylum Chordata; class Mammalia; order Carnivora; family Mustelidae; genus Mustela; species Mustela putorius. Next base: position 1,519,049 of record NW_025421286.1, on the reverse strand, counting down.
TCTACAGGGACAGAAAACACCAGTGGGCAGGTAGAGTGGAGTGGGAACGTCAGACTGATATCTGATATCGGAAGATAGACAAAAGGGGGAGGTTGACACCAGAGGCCACCGATTGGAAAGTAATACCCCTAATATGAGAGTGCTCTGCATCTGGGGACCAGCATTAACTTGGAGGCTGGTTGAAAGCACTCCAAAAGAGCAAAGGATCATGGGGGTGAAATTGTGGGAATCAGGGCAGTTAGGGACAGGAGCTTAAGTCCACGGACCCAGCACAGCCTCCCCTGGCACTGAGCCAGAGAGAGTGGGTTGGAGAAACCAGGTCTTGGTCCCTGAGCTGCCAGCGCACCCGAGATTTCGTGGGGTCTGGCTCCTGTGAGGGGCTGGGAGCCACGCCAGATGGCAGAACACCGAGCCCTGCTACTGAGCCTAAGACACACGCGCCCCTCACTCTCCCCTGAGAGAGGTGTACAAAGGCCCACCCAGTGCCCTTAGACCCGTGCCATTGTTTCAGAGCCTGAGACGTGCGCCCCAAACTCTCCACTGAGAGAGGTGCACAAAGGCCAATCCTGGTGCTTTCAAACCTGTGCCCCACTGTCAGAGCCTGAGATGCGTGCGCGCGACCCAAAGCCACCCCCGAGAGAGGTGGGTGCAAGTCCAGCGCTCTTAGACCCAGAAAGACCAGGCACTCCCAGACCGGGCGAGTGGGAAAATCTCAGTGTGCGATCACTGCTTGGAATCTCTCTGGTGGTCTGGAGCTGCCCAAACAGCTGCCGCTGCCGTGGTTTTGTGTACAGGCAGAAGACCCTAAGTCCCCAGGGACCGCGACTTGGAACCTGCTCTGCCAGCGGCCAAGGGGGAATTTATATGGGCTCTGCAGCCAGACTGAGGCTTCTTTCTGAGAGGGAGATCAGGGTGCAGTTTGCTTTCCTCTAAACCTACAAAAACTATCAAAAGCAGTCAAGGTGAGAGAGAGGGGGAAAAAAAAAAAAAAAAAGTGAACAAACATAAAAACCTCCAGAGAACAAAAGCCTGAAAAAACCGGTTTCCTCAGAGCTCACCCCCTTAAGGGGTGTTGGAGGACTTAACTCAGAGAACATCATTGACTGAAAACCCACGTGGCAGGCCCCTCCCCCAGAAAACCAACCAGGAAAGAGAAAAAAAAAAGACTACGAGAGAACAACCACCACTACTTCATAGGACAACTTTTATTTTTAATTTGTTCCCACTATTCTGGCTCATTTTTTTTCTATAGATAAATTTTTAACCTATTTACCATCACAGTGAGCTGTCCAGTACATCAAATTCCATAATAACCTTCTAACCTGAACTTTTTGATCATACACCTATGTTTTTCTTTAGCATTTCTATTCTTTAAATTTCTTTTTTTAAATTTTAGTTTAGTTTAGTCTAATTTATTCCTTTTTTATTTTTATTTTCTAATATTCATATAGAGTTAAACTTCGAAGTAATCCCCTTTCCCCAATCAATACTGCCCCTATAGGTAAAACAATTTTTAACCCCCCTTTATCTTAGGAAAGTTGAGTCCTTTAACAAAGATATCAAGATACATCCAGGAAGAATCAAAACAACCTTCCTCGCCCACATTGAGAATTTATAACCACTCTCCCATCTTTTTCTTCCACCAGTGTTTCTGTGTTTTTGTGTTTATCTTGATAGTATATAAATCTTACACTTGGGGTTGTTTTTGACAAGTTTCTTCCTATATTTGCTTATATACACATATATTTTTTCTCTTGTCATATACTTTTATCAGTCTTTTTGTTTGTCTGTTTTTGTTTGTATACTTCATAAATCTTACCTTGGGGCCCATTTAGGCTGAACCTTCTCTTTTATCTTCCCTTTCTTTCCTGTCTCTCTCCCTCTTTCTTTCTTTTTTTTCTTTTTCTTTTCTTCTTTCTCTTGTTTGGGTGGGGAATCCTGATTGCTCAGAAGTGTTCCAGGGTGCACCTTGACTGCACCATGGCTGATACATCCAGCTACATCTGTTCAGTCATCTCTCACCAAAATGACTAGGAGGAGGAATGCACAACAGAAGAAAAATACAGAGGATGGACCTTCTGCAACAGAGCTAATGGCTATCAACATAGACAATATATGGGAAAGAGAATTCAGGCTAACAATTATCCATGCAATAACTAGGTTGGAGAAAGCCGTGGATGACCAAACAGAATTGATTAGGGCCAAACTGAAGGCGACCAGAGATGATGTTCACAATGTTAGGGCAGAGCTAAAAGCTGCCAGAGATGAGGTTCACAATGATCTCAATGAGTTCCAATCTAATCTAAATTCTCTCAAAGCTAGGGTAACTGAGACAGAAGATAGAATTAGTGATCTGGAGGACGAACAGGTAGAGAGAAAGGATCAGGAGAAAGCCTGGAACAAACAGCTTAGAAGTCACGAAAACAGAATCAGGGAAATAAATGATGTCATGAAATTTTCCAATGTCAGAATTATTGGAATCCCTGAAGGGGAGGAGAAAGAAAGAAGTCTAAAAGATATAGTGGAACAAGTCCTTCATGAAAATTTTCCCAATCTCCCGAATGGAACCAGCGTGCATGTACTAAAGGCTGAACAGTCTCCACCCAAGATTATAGATTCCAAAAAAACATCAAGGCACCTGATAGTCAAATTGAGGAATCATAATTGTAGAAATAATCTCTTGAAAGTCGCTAGGACAAAGAGTCTCCTTACTTAAAGAGGAAAGTCCACCAGAATAGCATCAGACCTGTCCACAGAGACCTGGCAAGCCAGAAGGGGCTGGCAAGATATATTCAGGGCACTGAATGAGAAGAACATGCAGCCAAGAATACTTTATCCAGCAAGACTGACATTCAAAATGGATGGAGAGATAAAGAGTTTCCAAGACCGGCAAGGCTTAAAGGACTATACAACCACCAAGCCAACACAGCAGGAAATAGTAAGGGGGTTTATAAAAGAGGAAAAATCCTAAGAATAGCATTGAACAGAAATATAGAGACAATCTACAGAAAGAAAGACTTCATAGGTAATACAATGTCAATAAAAACGTATCTATCAATAATCACCCTCAATGTGAATGGCCTAAATGTGCCCATACAATGGCACAGGGTTGCAGATCGGATAAAATGACAGGACCCATCCGTATGTTGTCTACAAGAGACCCATTTTGAGGCTAAAGATACACCCAGACTGAAAGTGAAGGGTTGGAGAAGCATCTTTCATGCCAATGGGCCTCAAAAGAAGGCTGGGGTAGTGATTCTCATATCAGATAAATTAGATTTTAAACTAAAGACTGTAGTCAGAGATACAGAAGGACACTACATAATTCTTAAAGGAACTATCCACCAAGATGATCTAACAATTGTAAATATCTATGCCCCCAATATGGGAGCAGACAATTACATAAGAAAACTGTTAATCAAGATAAAGAATAATATTGATATGAATACATTAATAGTAGGAGATCTTAACACACCTCTCTCAGAAATAGACAGATCATCGAAGCAGAAAATTAATAAAGAAACAAGAGCATTGAATGACACATTGGACCAGATGGACCTCATAGATATATACAGAACATTCCACCCTAAAACAACAGAATATCATTCTTCTCAAGTGCACATGGAACGTTCTCCAGAACAGACCACATACTGGGTCACAAATCAGGACTCAACTGATACCAAAAGACTGAGATTATTCCCTGCACACTCTCAGATCACAATGCTTTGAAACTGGAGCTCAATCACAAGGAAAAGTTCAGAAGGAACTCAAACACCTGGAGGCTAAAGACCACCTGCCTTAAGAATGCTTGAATCAACCAGGAGATCAAAGAAGAACTGAAACAATTTATGGAAACCAATGAGAAAGAAGACACTTCACTCCAAAACCTATGGGATACAGCCAAGGCGGTCCTAAGGGAAAAATACATAGCCATCCAAGCCTCTCTCCAAAAAATGGAAATATTCAGAATACACCAGCTGTCTCTACACCTTAAAGAACTGGAGAATCAAAGAGAAATCAAACCAACTCCACACATAAGAAGGGAAATAATCAAGATTAGAGCTGAGATCAATGAGGTAGAAATCAGAGATACAGTAGAACGTATCAATGAAACTAGAAGCTGGTTTTTTGAAAGAATCAATAAGATTGATAAACAATTGGCCACACTAATCCAAAAGAAAAGAGAGAAAGCCCAAATTCATAAAATTATGAATGAAAAGGGAGAGATCACAACTAACACTGAGGAATTAGAAACAATCATCAGAATTTATTATCAACAGTTATATGCCAATAAGGTAAACAACCTAGGTGAAATGGATGCATTCCTGGAAAACTATAAACTCCCAAAATTGAACCAGGAAGAAATTGACAAGCGGAATTGACCAATATCTAGTAACGAGATTGAAGCAGTGATTAAAAGCCTCCCAAAAAACAAGAGCCCAGGACCTGATGGATTCCCTGGGGAATTCTACCAGACATTCAAAGAAGAAATAACACCTATTCTCCTGAAGCTGTTTCAAAAAATTGAAGCAGAAGGAAAACTTCCAGACTCTTTCTATGAAGCCAGCATTACCCTGATCCCCAAACCAGGAAAAGACCCTACCAAAAAGGAGAATTTCAGACCAATATCCCTGATGAATATGGAAGGTAAGATTCTCAACAAGATCCTAGCAAACAGGATCTAGCGGCACATTAAAAAGGTGATCCACCATGACCAGATGGGATTCATTCCTGGGCTACAAGGATGGTTCAACATTCACAAATCAATCAATGTGATAGAACAAATTAGTAAGAGAAGAGAGAAGAACCACATGGTCCTCTCAATTGATGCAGAAAAAGCATTTGACACAATCCAGCATCCATTCCTGATTAAAACGCTTCAAAGTATAGAGATAGAGGGAACATTCCTGAACTTCATCAAATCGATCTATGAAAGGCCCACAGCAAATATCATCCTCAATAGGAAAAAGTTCGCAGCCTTCCTGTTGAGATCCAGAACACGACAAGGATGCCCACTCTCACCACTCTTGTTCAACATAGTATTAGAAGTCCCAGCAACAGCAGTCAGACAGCAAAGAGAAATAAAAGGTATCCAAATTGGCAATGAAGAAGTCAAACTCTCTCTTCACAGATGACATGATTCTTTATATGGAACACCCAAAAGACTCCACCCCCAAACTACTAGAACTCATACAGCAATTCAGTAATGTGGCAGGATACAAAGTCAATGTACAGAAATCAGTGGCTTTCTTATACACTAACAATGAAAATACAGAAAGGGAAATAAGAGAATCTATTCCATTTACTATAGCACCAAGAACCGTAAGATACCTGGGAATAAACCTAACCAAAGAGGTAAAGGATCTGTACTCGAGGAACTACAGAACACTCATAAAAGAAATTGAAGAAGACAAAAAAGATGGATGACCATTCCATGCTCTTGGATCAGGAGAATAAACATTGTTAAAATGTCTATACTGCCTAGAGCAATCTATACTTTTAATGCTATTCCCATCAAAATTCCACCGGTATTCTTCAAAGAGCTGGAGCAAATAATCCAAATATTTGTATGGAATCAGAAGAGACCCCAAATCCCTAAGGAAATAAGCTAAGTAAATAAATAATACATTTTTTAAATAAGTAAGTTTTTAAATAAACCTGGGGGCATCACGTTACCTGATTTCAAGCTTTACTACAAAGCTGTGATCACCAAGACAGCATGGTACCGGCATAAAAACAGACACATAGACCAGTGGAACAGAGTAGAGAGCCCAGATATAGACCCTCAACTCTATGGTCAAATCATCTTCGACAAAACAGGAAAAAATATACAGTGGAAAAAAGACAGTCTCTTCAATAAATGGTGCTGGGAAAACTAGACAGCTATATGTAGAAGAATGAAACTCGACCATTCTCTTACACCGTACACAAAGGTAAACTCAAAATGGATAAAAGACCTCAATGTGAGTCGGGAATCCATCAGAATCCTAGAGGAGAACAAAGGCAGTAATCTCTTCGATATCAGGCACAGCAACTTTTCAAGATATGTCTCCAAAGACAAAGGAAACAAAAGCGAAAATGAACTTTTGAGACTTTATCAAAATCAAAAGCTTCTGCACAGCAAAGGAAACAGTCAATAAAACAAAGAGGCAACCCAGGGAATGGGAGAACATATTTGCAAATGACAGTACAGACAAAACGTTGATATCCAGGATCTTAAGTTTTTTAAAATATTTTTATTATGTTATTTTCATCACCATATAGTACATCACACACACACACACCCCACATCTTCTTTATCCATTCATCAGTTGATGGACACAGGCTGTTTCTATAACTTTTGTTTTTGTTTATTTCTATAATTTAGCTATTGTAGATAATGCTGCAATAAACATTGTAGTGCATGTATACTTTTAAATTAGTATTTTCACATTTGGGGGATAAATACCTAGTAGTGTGATTGCTGGATCATAGGGTAGTTCTATTTTTAACTTTCTGAGGAATAGGAGAAGGTTCCTTGAAAAGATCAACAAAACTGATAAATCTCTCTAGATTCATAAACAACAAAAACAAAAACAAAAGAGAGAACAAGAGAGAGGACTCAAATCAAAATCACAAATGAATAAGGAGATATAACAACAAACACCACAGAAATAAAAACAATTGTAACAGAATATTAAGAAAAAATATATGTTAACAAATTGGACAACCTAGAAGAAATGAACAAATTTCTAGAAACATATAGCCTACCAAAACTGAAACAGGAAGAAAGAAAATTTGAACAGACCAATTACTGGAAGTGAAATTGAACCAGTAATGAATAAACCTAAACAAAAGTTTAGGATCGGATGGCCTCGCAGGGAAATTCTACCAAAAATTTTAAAAAGAGTAGTACCTATTCTTCTCAAACTATTCAACAAAGTAGAAGAGGAAGGAAAACTTCCAAATTCATTCTATGAGGCCAGTGTTACCTTGATACTAAAGACAAATAAAGACACCACTAGAAAAGAGCTACAGACCAGTATGAACATAGATGCAAAAATTCTCAACAAAATACAAGCAAACGGAAGCCAACACTACTTTAAAAAATATAATTCATCACCATCAAAGGGGATTTATTCCTGGGATGTAGAGGTGGTTCAATATTTAGAAATCAGTCAATGTGATACATCATATCATTCAGAGAAAGGGTAAAAACCATTTGATCATTTCAATAGAAGCAGAAAAAGCATTTGAAAAATTATATCATCCACTCATGATAAAAATCCTTAACAAAATAGGTCTATAAAGAACATACTTCAACATAATAAAGACCTTATATGAAAAATGCACAGTAAACATCATCCTCAAGGGGGAAAAACTGAAAACTTTTCCCCTAAGGACAGGAACAAGAGAAGGATGTCCAGTGTCACCACTTTTATTCAACACAGTAGTGGAAGACCTAGCCACAACAATCGGACAACAAAAACAAATAAAATGCATCTAATCAGTAAGGAAGAAGTAAAACTTTCTCTATTTGCAGATAATATGATACTATATTGAGAAAACTCTAAAGACTCCACCAAAAAACTACTAAATGAATAAATGAATTCATGAATAAATGAATTCTGAATAAGTGAATTCTGAAATAAATGAATTCTGAAATAAATGAATTCTGAATAAATGAATTCAGAAAAATCACAACATAAAGTCAACGTATAGAAATCTATTTCATTTCTATACACTAATAATGAAGATGCAGAAAGAGAAATTAAGAAAACAATACCATTTACAATTGAACCAAAAATAATAAAATACTTAGAAATAAACTTAACCACAGAGGTAAAAGATCTATAGTCTGAAAACTATAAAACATTGGTGAAAGATATTCAAGATGACACAAAGATATAGAAAAACATTCCATGCTCATTGGTTGGAAGAACAAATACTTTTAAAATGTCTGTACTACTGAGCAATCTATAGATTTAATGTAATTCTTATCAAAATACTAACAGCATTTTTTACAGAACTAGAACAAACAATTATGAAATTTGATGGAACCATGAAAGACCCTGAATCACCAAAGCAATTTTAAAAAAGAAAAATTCGTGGTAACACAATTCTAGATTTTCAGTTATTCTATAGAGATGTGGTAATCAAAACTTTATGGTACTGGCACAAAAAATAGACCTATAAATCCATGAAACAGAATAGAGAATCCTCAAATCTATGGTCAACTAATTTTCATCAAAAGAGGAAGGAATATGCAATGGGAAAAACTGTTTTCAATAAATGGTTTCAGGAAAACTGGTCAGCTACATGCAAAAGAAAGTGAATCACTTTCTTCCACCACACATGAAAATAAACTCAAAATAGATTAAAGATATAAACATGAGACTTGAAATAATAAAATTCCCAGAAGAGAGCACAGGTAGTAATTTCTCTGACTGGCAGTAGCAATATTTTTCTAGATATGTTTCTTGAGGCAAGGGAAATAAAAGCAAAAATAAACTATTGGGACTACATAAATATAAAAAGCTTTTGCCTAACAAAGGAAATCATCAACAAAACTAAAAGACAACCTACAGAATACAAAATATATTTGTAAATAGTATATCTGATAAAAAGTTAACATTCAAAATATTAAAAAAGATACAAGTCAACAACCAAAATAATCCAATTAAAAAGAGGGCATAAGACATGAACAGACATTTCTCCAAAGAAGACATCCAGATGGCCAACAGACTCATTAAAAAAGACTCAACATCACTGATCATCAGGGAAATGCAATCAAAACTACAATGAGATATCTCTCACACCTGTCAGAATGACTAAAATTAACAACACAAGAAGCAACAGGTGTTGGTTAGGATGGTAATGATGCATTGTTGGTAAGAAAGCAAACTGGCACAGCCCACTGTGGAAAACAGTATGGAGGTTTCTCAAAAAGTTAAAAAGGGAATTATCTTATGATCCAGTAATTGTACTACTATTTGCCTGCAAAATACAAAAACACTAAGCCAAAGGGATATTTATAGTAACATTTTTTACTATTGCCAAGTTCTAGAAGCAACCCAAATGTCCAATGATAGATGAATAGATGAAGAAGTGGTACAGCAACTTCTTTCAAGACATGTATCCAAAGGCAAGGGAAATAAAAGTGAAAAATGAATTTCTGGGACTTCAACAAGATAAAAAGTTTATTCACCGCAAAGGAAACTGTCAACAAAACAAAGAGGCAACCCATGGGATGGAAGAATATAGTTACAAATGACACTACAGACAAAGGGCTGATATCCAAGATCTATAAAGAACTTCTCAAACTCAACACCCAAAAAATAGATAGTCAAGTCAAAAAATGGGCAAAAGACATGAACAGACACCTCTCCAATGAAGACATACAAATGGCTAACAATCACATGAAAAAATGTTCATCATCATTAGCCACTAGGGAGATTCAAATCAAAATCACATTGAGATACCAAATTACACCAGTTAGCATGGCAAAAATTAACAAGGTCAGAAACAACAAAAGTTGAAGAGGATGTGAAAAAGGGGAACCCTCTTGCACTGTTGGTGGGAATGCAAGTTGATGCAGCTACTTTGGAAAAAAGTGTGGAGGCTCCTCAAAAAACTAAAAATAGAACTATCCAATGATCCAGCAATTGCACTACTGGGTATTTACCCCAGAGATACAGATGTAGTGAAAAGAAGGGCCATATATATCCCAATTTTCATAACAGCAATGACCACAATAGCCAAATCTGGAAAGAGCCAAGATATCCTTCAGCAGACTAATGGATAAAGAAGATGTGATCGTGGGGCGCCTGGGTGGCTCAGTGGGTTGGAGCCTCTGCCTTCGGCTCAGGTCATGATCCCGGGGTCCGGGGATCGAGCCCCACATCGGGCTCTCTGCTCAGCGGGGAGCCTGCTTCCTTTCCTCTCTCTCTGCCTCTCTGCCTCCCTGTGATTTCTGTCTGTCAAAATAAATAAAAAATCTTTAAAAAAAAAAAAAAGAAGATGTGATCGTATATACAATGGAATATTACTCAGCCATCAAAAAGGATGAATACCCAACTTTTGCATCAACATGGATGGGACTGGAAGAGATTATGCTGAGTGAAATAAGCAGAAAAAGTCAATTATTATATGGCTTCACTTACTTGTGGAACATAACGAATAACATGGAGGACATTAGGAGAAGGAAAGGAAAAGAAAAGGGGGTGGGGATCGGAAGGGGTAATGAACCATGAGAGACTGTGGACTCCAAGGAACAAACTTAGGGTTTAGAGGGGAGAGGGGTGGGGGGATGGGTGAGGCTGGTGGGGGGTATTAAGGAGAGCACTATTGCATGGAGCACTGGGTGTTATATGTAAACAGCGAATCTTGGAGCATTACATCAAAAACTAGTGATATACACTTCTCCAGTGAAGACATACAAATGGCTATCAGACACATGAAAAAATGTTTATCATCACTAGCCATCAGGGAGATTCAAATTAAAACCACATTGAGGTATCACCTTACACCAGTTAGAATGGCCAGAATTAGCAAGACAGGAAACAACATGTGTTGGAGAGGATGTGGAGAAAGGGGAACCCTCTTCCACTGTTGGTGGGAATGCAAGTTGGTGCAGCCACTTTGGAGAACAGTGTGGAAATTCCTCAAGAAATTAAAAATAGAACTTCCTTATGACCCTGCAATTGCACTCCTGGGTATTTACCACAAAGATACAGATGTAATGAAAAGAAGGGCCATCTGTACCCCAATATTTATAGCAGCAATGGCCACGGTCGCCAAACTGTGGAAACCAAGATGCCCTTCAACGGACGAATGGATAAGGAAGATGTGGTCCATATACACTATGGAGTATTATGCCTCCATCAGAAAGGAAGAATACCCAACTTTTGTAGCAACATGGACGGGACTGGAAGAGATTATGCTAAGTGAAATAAGTCAAGCAGAGAGAGTCAATTATCATATGGTTTCACTTATTTGTGGAGTATAACAAATAGCTTGGAGGACATGGGGAGATAGAGAGGAGAAGGGAGTTGGGGGAAATTGGAAGGGTAGGTGAACCATGAGAGACTATGGACTCTGAAAAACAATCTGAGGGTTTTGAAGGGGTGGGGGGTGGGAGGTTGGGGAAACCAGGTGGTGGGTATTACAGAGGGCACGGATTGCATGGAGCACTGGGTGTGGTGCAAAAACAATGAATACTGTTATGCTGAAAATAAAAAACAAACAAACAAACAAAAACCTAGTGATATACTATATGGTGACTAACATAACATAGTTAGAAAAAAAAGAAAAAGAAAAAAGAAAGAGAGAAACCAAGAAATAGGCTCTTAACTATAGAAAACAAAGTGATGGTTACCAGAGGAAAAGTGGGTGGAAGAATGAATGAAATAGGTAATGGGGGTTAAAGAGGGCACTTATCATGATGAGCACTGAGTAATGTATAGAATTGTTGAATCACTATATTGTACACCTGAAACTAATAGAACACTGTATGTTCACTATACTGAAATTAAAATAAAAAATTAATAAAAAATGTTCTGTATCTTGATCTGGATGGTTCTTGTGCAGGTACATGCTATGTAAAAGTTTTCCAGCAGTATATTTATGGTTTGTGCAATTTATATAAATACTTCAGTAAAAAGGGGCACCTGGGTGTCTCAGCCAGTTAAGCATCTGCCTTCAGCTCAGGTAATGATCCCAAGGTTAATGTGTTGGGCTTCCTGCTCAGTGGGGAGTCTACTTCTTCCTTCCCCTGCTATCCTTCCGCAATGCTCATGCTCTCTGTCATATGCTCACTCCCTCTAATAAATAAATAAAATCTTAAAAAAAATACCTCAATAAAAGAGGAACAAAACAGGGTGCCTGGGTGGCTCAGTGGGTTAAGCCGCTGCCTTCGGCTCAGGTCATGATCTCAGCGTCCTGGGATCGAGTCCCGCATCGGGCTCGCTGCTCAGCAGGGAGCCTGCTTCCTCCTCTCTCTCTGCCTGCCTCTCTGCCTACTTGTGATCTCTCTCTATCAAATAAATAAATAAAATCTTTAAAAAAAAAAAAGAGGAACAAAACAGATGTAAAAAAGGGGAGGTGACAGATCATGAAGGATCTTGTATGTCATGTGAAGTCTTTTCAACTTTATACAGAAATGTCTGGAGAAAAAGTTAAAGGTTTCTGCCAGTGAGGTGACAGAACCAGATTAAATATCATAAAGATCATTCTGGATGCAGTATAGAAAGAGAATTATATCAGAACAAGACTATAGGGAGAATGACAAGGAGACTTGGTTTATTTGATATGAAAAATAATGAACTAAGAGTGGAACTGGGAATGGAGAGGGATGGGGCAGAGATGAAATTGGGAAATATACAAAGATGGAACTGGCAGAACTTGATGGCTGATTGGATGTGGAGAGAGAGAAAGAGGGATTAGAGATGACCCTGGATCATGGCTGTGAGGATACCTGGGTTATCCTATGGCATAGGGGGTACCACAGAAAGAACATATTTGGACTACAAGATGATGTGCTAATTTTAGATATATTGAATTTGCACTGTTTGTGACATATAACTGGAGTTGTCTGGAAACTAATTGGATATATGGCTTTGCAGCTCAGTAAAGATATGTGGGATTAATATCAGGGTCTTTAGTTTACAGATGACAGCCATAAATGATGGTAGAGTCTCTGAAGTGGAGGCAGGTTGTGCCTATGGGATGAAACTGAACTTGCAGTCCATATCTGAGTACTTTCCATATCTGTTTTTCATTGTTTTCTATTTTTAAAAGTAATGAAAACAAGACTTCCATCATTGTCTCTCTGTCATTACAACTGACGTTCAGAAGAAAATTGAACAATAAATTAAACAGTTTTCACATTTATACCTGCAACTTGCTCATTGCATTTTCTTGCTAAGATAAAGGGTAAAGAGGCGTGTACACACTACAGACTTGCATAAGGCAACATGAGGGTTTAAAACTGTAAATGTGTAAACTCTCCTTTCACACACGTATGGGGGCAGATTTAAACACTTGGCCCTCTGTGACTCTTTGGAATGTTTTTAATTTTAACCTCATGACACTTCTTGGTTACCTCATAACTTCTTGGTTACAAAGAATGTCCCATGATTTCCTAAAAAAGTAGGTATCTTTCTGAGTTTCTTGACCTATATTCTTATATTAGCAGTATTTCTTTATTGGCCAAACTTAATTCTATACATTGATTTTTTAAGTTACCTATTCATGAAAAGGTGGAATTTTTACAACTTTGCCCCACTTTCTTAGTACAGTGGTAGAATACAACCTTTAAGTTTAGACAGAACTTGTTTAGAGCCCAGCTCTGTTACTGACTAGCTCCAAGATAACAGGCAAACTCTTTAACCTTTCTGAGGTTGTGTTGCTGCACCTAAAAATTAAGGATGAAATAAGGTTGTCATAGGGTTCTTGTAAGGATTAGATTTTATAATACATGTGAACTGCTTAGCACAGTGACTTAATCACACAGGAGTTCAATAAAGTGGTCATTGTTGTTTGTTTTTAAAGTGAACTTTAATGCCTTCTCTAGCTAGAAGTCCAATTCAGTCCCTCTAGCATTTAGTAAGAACCTTGTTCTTTACAGGGGCCCCACACTGGGGGAATATTTAAAAATGGAAAATCCCTAATTACCATCCTCAAAGAATTCATTCTAAAGTTTAATCACCATTATTTCCTACTTTATATTTGCATGTGGTACTCATCCCCTTCATCCATTCAGGGGAAATATTTTTAAAGGTTTTTCCAATCTTCTTCGGATTTGGGGAGATTTTTGGTCTGTGGTGATGGGTTTTCTCACTCTATGTTGCCATCTGGAACTCTTTGTTCAGGCTTGGTCAGAAAAAAAACAACACACTAACTTAGGAAAATAACATTTGGCAGGAACTTGGCAACAATAACCCCTTTGTTGCCAGAATCCTTGTTCACAGTGTGGGTGGCTCAGATGGCAGTTAATTAAATGCATTTTTCCTATAAATTCTCAGCAGTATGCTTATTTTTACTGGTGGCTAATAACTACCCTATCTCTAAGGCAACAAAATTTCACAGCTTGCAGAATAGGGAAATCAGCATGTATAAATAACATGTTGCTTTTGTTAGTACACAGCCAGACTCCTCATCATTCTCAAGTGACAATGGATTTATCTATTACTTTTTCTCCACTTTGTCTTTGTCATTTAGTACTTTCTTCTTCACTGATAGACCAATATACCTATATAATTTCTAAGAATCCCACTATTTCGAGTGCCAACTATAAATCATACACTGTACTCCAAACTTCATATTTATTACCTAGTTTAATATTTGCAGCACTTTGAAGTAATCATTAGTAATCTCACTTTAAAAAATTGAGTAAAGAAAGCTCAAAGAGGTTAAGTGTTTTGCTCAAAGTCGTTCAGCTGGAAAGTGATGGATGTGAAGATTTCATATGAAAGATCTCTATGATACTAAAGCCTATGATCTTTTCTTCACATTTTGTGGACTTTATTAAGAAAAGGTACTATCTTGTTTTCAGATTGTCTAGACTTAGTTATCATCAGGTAATGCATCTCTAGAAAATTATTTATGCATCTATTCAACTCCACACCTCACCCTCTTTTGTCTAATGAAGGAACATTGAGACCATAATGCAGAAAGGGAGAGGATAAGGTTGTTTCCCCTCTTTCTCAGCTACTGTACGGTGCTAGATAAAATGTTAACATTTATTTTTCTCATGTTTTTGAATTACCAAAAAGTCAACTTACATAAAGACATGATTTCTTATGCTGGACATTCAATATATTTGAGGACCAAGGTAAAAGCTGGGTGAAAGTTGTGAATTGGAGCAAGGAAAAATAAGAGATGCATTAGTTGTTTGCTCTTAAAAATACCTTATGGTTTCCTATCTTGTCTGTTTCCTTGCAGGTATAGCCTATGGCCTAGTGGGAATAGGCACACATGTTAGCAAAAAAATGTATAGCACAAATAAGTTTTTCTATACCTGCAGCTTTGCCTTCTATGATACATACCAAGAGATTTAATTAAATATCTTATTTAGCCTTCGTTTAAAAAGATATTTTTCTAAGTCTAGAATTTGGAAAACATTTCTTTAAGCATTTGAAAAATGCAAAAAAAAAAAAATTCTATTCCAGGAGCAAATAATCCTAAAATGTGTATGGAATCAGAAGAGACCCCAAATCCCTAAGGAAATGTTGAAAAACAAAAATAAAACTGGGGGCATCACGTTACCTGATTTCAAGCTTTACTACAAAGCTGTGATCACCAAGACAGCATGGTACCGGCATAAAAACAGACACATAGACCAGTGGAACAGAGTAGAGAGCCCAGATATAGACCCTCAACTCTATGGTCAAATCATCTTCGACAAAACAGGAAAAAATATACAGTGGAAAAAAGACAGTCTCTTCAATAAATGGTGCTGGGAAAACTAGACAGCTATATGTAGAAGAATGAAACTCGACCATTCTCTTACACCGTAAACTCAAAATGGATAAAAGACCTCAATGTGAGTCGGAATCCATCAGAATCCTAGAGGAGAACATAGGCAGTAATTTCTTCGATATTAGGCACAGCAACTTTTCAAGATATGTCTCCAAAGGCAAAGGAAACAAAAGCGAAAATGAACTTTTGGGACTTTACCAAAATCAAAAGCTTCTGCACAGCAAAGGAAACAGTCAATAAAACAAAGAGGCAACCCACGGAATGGGAGAAGATATTTGCAAATGACAGTACAGACAAAAGGTTGATATCCAGGATCTATAGTGAACTCCTCAAACTCAACACACACAAAACAGACAATAATATCAAAAAATGGGCATAAATATGGACAGACACTTCTCCAATAAAGACATACAAATGGCTATCAGACACATGAAAAAATGTTCATAATCACTAGCCATTAGGGAGATTCAAATTAAAACTACATTAAGATATCACCTTACACCAGTTAGAATGGCCAAAATTAGCAAGACAGGAAACAACATGTGTTGGAGAGGATGTGGAGAAAGGGGAACCCTCTTCCACTGTTGGTGGGAATGCAAGTTGGTGCAGCCTCTTTGGAGAACAGTGTGGAGATTCCTCAAGAAATTAAAAAATAGAGCTACCCTCTGACTCTGCAATTGCACTCCTGGGTATTTACCCCAAAGATACAGATGTAGTGAAAAGAAGGGCCATCTGTACCCCAATGTTATGTTTTCAGGATGATGCAACTCTGATGTACCTAATGGCCACGGTCGCCAAACTGTGCAAAGAACCAAGATGCCTTTCAACGGACGAATGGATAAGGAAAATGTGGTCCATATACACTATGGAGTATTATGCCTCCATCAGAAAAGACGAATACCCAACATTTGTAGTAACATGGACGGGACTGGAAGAGATTATGCTGAGTGAAATAAGTCAAGCAGAGAGAGTCAATTATCATATGGTTTCACTTATTTGTGGAGCATAACAAAAAGCATGGAGGACATGGGGAGTTAGAGAGAAGGGGGTTGGGGTAAATTGGAAGGGGAGGTGAATCATGAGAGACTATGGACTCTGAAAAACAATCTAAGGGGTTTGAAGTGGCAAGGGGGGGGGTGGGAGGTCAGGGTACCAGGTGGTGGGTATTATAGAGGGCAAGGATTGCATGGAGCACTGGGTGTGGTGAAAAATAATGATACTGTTATGCTGAAAATAAATAAATTTTAAAAAATGCTATTCCATTATCTTTTGGATTCTATTGTTTTTTTTGAAAAGTCAGCTCTAAGTATAATTGTTGCCTTAACTGTAATATATCTTCCTCTTTAAAACTTTCACCCCTCATCCTGGGCTTTTTTAAAGACTCTGTCTGTTTTGGTTGTCAGCATGCTGATTTTTGGTGTTTTCAGGATGATTTAACTCTGATGTACCTAAATGTGTTTTTCCTCCTTTGTATTTAACCTATTTCAATATTGTAGACCTTCTTAATTCTGTGAATTAATGTTTTTTTTTATCATTTTGGGAACTTCTGGGACTATTTCTTTTCAAATATTGCTTCTGTTCCTTTCTCTCTCTCTCTTCCCCTGGAACTCCAGTTACATATGTGTTAGCCTTTTCCACCAGGTTATAGGTTTCTTATTCTCTTTTATTTATTTTTCATCACCTTTTCCCTTTGTCTATTAACCTGTTTTCTAATTCACAAATTCTCTCTTCTATTTAATTTAATTCATTGTTGAGTACATTTTGTAATTCTTTTGATAACTATATTTTTCATTTTTAGCATCTTCATATTTCATAGATTTTAAAACTATACATTCTCCATCTTTTTAATCTCTTTTCTTGACTGTATTAATCATAATTACTTAAAATTTCTATCTAATAACAATAATATCTAGATTACCTGTGGGTCTGTTTCTTCTATCTACACTTGTTGTCTTGGTTTTCATTCATTTGGTCTTATTTATTATCATATCAGCTAATTTATGATTGGAGCCTGGATATTTTGTATTAAAATTATAGATTCTCTGAATTATGTTCTCTTCTCTTAGAGAGAATTTACTTTTCTTCTAACAGACATAAATACAGATCACCTTTATCCAATAAAGGATTAAGATGCTTCATGTGTTTGTGTAGGCCAGTGTATTTCTAGTTTTTTCTTACTACAGGGCCTAGCTCCTTAGGTGTCTCTTTTTTCTCTCTGGTACCATGAGTTTTTGAAAATTTTTTTTAAAAAATTTATTTATTTGACACAGAAAGAGAGATCACAAGTAGGCAGAGAGGCAGGCGGGGGGGGGGGGAGCAGGCTCCCCACCGAGCAGAGAGCCCAATGAGGGGCTTGATCCCAGGACCTTGAGATCATGACCTGAGCCAAAGACAGAGGCTTTAACCCACTGAGCCACTCAGGTGCTCCAAGGGTACCATGAGTTTTCAAATGCTCTAAGTTTTGTGGTCTCTTAGCTGACACTCTCCTATGGCTTCTTGGACTCTCATGGTACACAGGTTAGGAACTGACAAGTATCTCAAGGTGAAATGCAATGTAAAATGTTGTGCTCATTAATCTATGGTTTCTGTTTCTCTAAATTCTTGACTTCTCCAATATTGCTGCCTTTGTAGTTCCTGGACTCCAGTTTCATCTCCACTGTGCTATGACAACTGATCAAAGCTCTGAATCTTTGATTTTGCTCATGCTGGAGTGTTGCTTAAGATACAACAAATGTGTCAAGAGGAAAAGCAAGGAAGAATGTTGAACACACCTGTGTTTTCTCTCTCTGAGATCTTGACCCTCAAATCCCATCTGACTTGGTTGCTATTTGGTATCTTTCAACAACTCACTTTGTATATTGTCCTGCTTTTATAGTCATCCTCAGCAAGATGGTTGGATTGATGTAAGCTACACTATCAGAGCCAGAAATAAACATCTGATACCAAAAATTTTGAGATAATATTTCCATTTCTTTTCTTTGGTTTCATTTAACTTACTCAGATAATGAAACCCATGTTAATTAGGTCATAGTATACTGAAATTAAAATGAGAAAAAAAATTAGGTTTCATTCCCAGAATCAGCAGCAAAGTGTTTTTTTTTTTTAAAGGTTTTTTATTTACTTATTTGACAGAGATCACAAGTATGCAGAGAGGCAGGCAGAGAAAGAGGAAGGCAAGCAGGCTCCCAGCTGAGCAGAGAGCCTGATGTGGGGGCTCGATCCCAGGACCCTGGGATTGCAACCCGAGCCAAAGGCAGAGGGTTTAACCCACTGAGCCACCCAGGCGCCCAGAAAAGTGTTCTGTAATGACAGGTCTCAACTCTGTAAAACAGGCATACTATCAGATCTATATAATTATCAGGACCACTGAAAATATTTCAAAGATATATATAGAGATTTTTCTGGAAAAAAAAAAGAACAAATTTTCTTCTTATTTTTCCTCATTCTTATATAAGTTAGTTCTATGTGAATTGAGAAATAAATTCTTTTTTCTTGAGAAATGAATTATTAATTAAAAATCTTACTATAACAACCAGCACAGCAATCACCCTTGCACTGTGTCTTGCTCATGTTCACCATTTATCCATTTGGCAAAGAATAAGAGACAAGTCTTATCTAGATCATGTGTGATCATTTCAATGGCACAAAAAGTTATAAGAGTAGATATGTGCCTGTTAATTTGAGCACTGCTAAGGACATAAATAGTTGAGCCATTAATATGCACAATCTTGGTCATTTTAGTAAGTCAAAATTGAGTCAACTTTTTTCTAGGTTAACCTAATCTTAAAATAACACTTTCATCTCTTATTAATAGGCTAGTTATTATCTAATGTTTTGCTGTGGGTTCAGGGCTCCAGAAAATACCATGCTTTGATTATAGGGTGATTCAAGTTGTGCTGACTCATTCAGAATGAGGCTGGGAAAAGTTGTGGTCTGTCCCAGGTCTTAGTTGGGATAGGGCTCATCAAACCTCAGTCCTATTTATATCATGCAGGAGGAGGTACAGAAATCCCTGTAGTGGATCTGGCAAGAGTCACAGTGCAGTTATAGCAGGTGAGGGAATAAACCATCTGAAAAATATTTTTTCTTTTTTCCAGTCTCACTAAGAGATTTTGTCCCTTTATTAATCTATACCATGAACTAGAAGGAAAGTCAAGATGTCCTAGAGATTAACCTCAGAGCAGATATATATATACCTTAGGCCTCTAAGTTCAGCAGTCTTCCATTCATTTAAAAAAATCTTTCTGAGTTTAGGGACTTTGAAAAAAAAATCTCGTGGACCTTTTCTTTTACATTTTAAGAGTACTCAAGAGAACCCAGGTTACTATTATTTTATTTTGAAATTGCATAAGTAAAAAGGAAAGAACAGGGGTCTGCCTCCACAGAGGTCCAGCTCAGCCTCAGGGAAACACAGATGTTATACAGTATATAAGACATTCAGGGGTCAAGTTACATTATCATTCACCCAGAAGTACATGACTACAGCTTCCTGTACAGGACTCGAACACTATCGTCAGAAGCTCTCCTATGGCTCAATTTCTCTAGTTCTTCCAACAGTACTAACACACATCTTTTCATTCTTTCTTTTCTTTTTTTTAAACATCTTTTTATTCTTAAGTCAGTCATTACATGGGTATTTTTGAACCCCTGCCTATGAGCCAGTGCTGGTTCTAAGCACAAGCATACATATATAACACATTTGTCTTCTTTCTGCATCATGTAAGTTCTTACCTATATCCCATTCCATTCATGGATTCTATTCACTGGCTTCTCTGTGTCCCAACTCTCTGTGTCCTTCTTTATATGTAGCTTCAAATAAAAAACACGATAGTTCCTGCCAATTGATCATCTGTATTAAGAATTCATGTTGAGCAGAACTCTTATTCTAGGCTCCCTTCTGGACCACCTTTGGGCCAGACGCCCATCTTTGGTACTGTCAATGTAGCCAGGGTAATAAGAATCCAAATGTAATTGTGGTGAAAAGAATATTCTCACCAGGAGGTCCTGAGTATGGCAGGTTGGACATGACTTCCAGAAAGAGTCTGTTTACACCGTACATAACACCGTCCATTATAGATTAGAAGTGACAATCCAGGCAATGCAGAGCCAAGCATCTTTTGCTAAATTTAATCATTCCATTGATTTCTCTGACTCTTCAAAGTAAATTAAAAAAAAAAAAACAACAACTGTTCAGCCATGGTTGAGATTCCCTTTTGACAATCACAAGGGTTTGGAGTGCTCATAAGCCTGATGAGAATCTGCTCACCTACTCTGCCATCTTTATCTCCAGGAAAAGGCATATTTCTATAGAAGAGAAGATCAAATGCCATCTAGACCCTAGCATAGCACAGAATATTACGATGGTCTTCCATCGTATGATGGAAGGGGCACTTAGTGAATGCATCTGTGTGACATGGGAAATGTGAAGCTGTGTAATAGGCAAAAGGAAACACAGGGTTATAGGAACACACTGTACATACTTAATGGATTTCTTGAGAGTAGGTTGTATAGCTATAACACTTTTGACATTTTAGGCAGGGTAATTCTTTATTGTGGGGGCTGTCCTGGACATTATAAGATGTTTAGTAGCACCCGTGGCCTCTACCTACTTCCAGTAACAGCCCCCATCCCTAAGTTGTGAAGACAAAAATGTCTCCATACATTGCTCAATGAATGTCCTTTGTGGACCCAATCATTTTTAATTGAGATTCAGTGCTTTACCTGGAAGCAATTTGTGGATGAGAAACAAGAATCCTGTACCTTTACATTGTGCATTAATGAAATTCAACCCCAGAGTCTTGCAAGTTCACTACCAAATTATCAACAATAACAGCAAAAAATAACAATCAAAAAGAATGATCAAAAGCCTCCATTCCAGGTGCAAATATTTTATTACCTATCTGTATTAAATTTACCATGATTCTCAATGTCAGGGCAATTACATGAGTCTAAATAAATATGAATTTAGAATGAATTTAACATTGAATGAGTCACTCTTTGGGGGAAAATTTCTTACCTTTGATTCCCCATTCATTCTTTTATTTCAATTTGCTTGATCTCATTTAACCAAATCTTGTGTATTTGCTAGGAGACTCTGTACTTGGTAAATTATTTAGTGGCATGATTTAAGATTCTGACAATATTATCTAACATGTTTGGAAGCAGGGTGGCCCCCAAGTCTCTTGTTAATGTTATTTCAGGAAAACGTAAACAAATTTATACATATTACTGGGACAAAATTAAGGAAGAAACTATGCCTGTGTCTACTGAGTATGGAGAAATGCTGTTACTATATGTGACCAGGGAAGATCTGAGTTGGAAGCAAAACTGGAAAAAACAGATTTTGAATTCCTGATGGGAAAGATAGCAAGAGGTAAGAGGGAGCCTCGGATTTAGTAAGGAACCATGAGCTGTGAAGAGGGAGTAGAGGCAGATAGAACTGCCCTTTCACTGGGGAGTTTTGGGGGCTGTGGCTGGGAGTGGGCAGATGAAGCCTGGAACAAAGGTTCTTATATCTAAGTTTCCCTCCAAGAGATCTTATGGAAGACCAGAGTCTATTTTTCCTAACCATTTCTTCTGATTTACACAGCAAAATCATTCTTATAACCTAACCTAGACCCAGACAGACACTACTCAACTTGAGAGTAGGCATGTGTTTTGCCTATTTTTTTCTTTTTCTTTTTTTTCCCCAAAGATTTTATTTTTATGTATTTATTTGAGAGAGAGAATAAGAGAGAGAAAGCATGAGAAGGGAAAGTTCAGAGGGAGAAGCAGGCCTGATGCGGGACTGGAACCTGATGTGGGACTTGATCTTGGGACTCCAGGATTATGACCCGAGTGAAAGGCAGTCGTTTAACCAACTGAGCCACCCAGGCCCTCCCCCTCCCTCCCCCCTTTTTTTTTCATCCTCAGTGTCTAATATGGTGCCTGACACAGAGGAGGCACTCAGAGGATACTGAACTGAATGAAGAGGCTTTGGAACAGGTCCTAGCACAAGCTGCAGTGACTCTATTCAAAGGACACCGGAAAGATGCCCTGTGCTCTCCCACTTCTCACCCTCCTTTATCTGGGTACAAAGGCTTTCCTTTATTACCTAGCTCTGGTGATCTATGTACAGCAACAACATGACTATTTTCCACATTAGATGTACTTTATTGAGATGAACCACAGCCTTTGATCTCACTAAGATCTTAGAGGAGAGAAGTGATGAGATTGGGCTGAAACAACAGGGGAAATGGTCAGGAATAGGTTGAGGGAAAAGAAATACAAAGATCCAGGAGGCAGAGGTTGAAGATACAATTTGATGCATGTTCCAGTTTGTAATCTGCAGCTGTTAGCCAGCAAATGCAACCTGGGAGGAGATATCTGAGAATTTCTCTTGCCACAATGGTCCATGTTTTATTATTAGCTGTATTCTCTGCTGGGGATAACATAACTTCTTGTAGCCTCTTTGAAAAGTAATTCTGAACCTCTCTGCACTCTAGGCACTTTGGGGCATCTTGTTATATTCTAGGGTAGAATACCTTTGTAGATTTCTTTCAGATGATGTTGAATGATGGGCTGTTCTTTGGTGGGTCTACTTTTCTGGCAATGAGCTCCAAAAGATGACTGTTCTGGGCGGTTCTTGTTTTGTTTGATTAACAAAGACTTGAACCTTGTTGTTCTTTACTGTCACTGTCTCAAAGGCTTTAATCAAAGGCTATTTGGAAATAATGCCAGCTAATTAGCTGTTTATGATGCAATGAGGGTGACTCTCTCTTAGTGCCTTAAACCTTTCACCTGAAACACAAACATGCCACACTTGAGCTTTAATTGTCAAGGAAGATGAAAAGTATACCAAATCATTTGCTGGGGAAAAGACTCCCTGTTGACATAAGCAACAGGAACCCACAGGCTTGTGCAATGCGGGCTTGTAGCTGCAGATCTATCAACTCCCCAAGCATATTGTCGAGTTGAAAGTGGATGAGTGATGCGTCTGATCTCTAGCAACCTCATAAACGGCAGCGCTAACATCTTGGCTCAGTTGCATTATCTCTCTGTTGTGTTCATAAAAAGTCCTTACTCAAATAAGACTACATAGAGTTCCTTTCTTGAATCAGAACTTTAGAGAGAAAGATGAGATGAGATTCAAATGTGTGTTTTGTTTCTACATTTTTGTATTTGTTCATGTTTTTTTTTTCATTCAATCAATAATATTTCTTTAGTACAAATTATGTGCCAGATATCACAGATACAAAGACATGAATCCTGCTGAGAAGGGTCTTGCAGCTCAGAATCTAAAGCAAATAAGAGATAATTACAAAACAGCATTGACAGTGTCTTGGCAGGTAATGCTCTAAGTAACATTTTGGCACTTAACGGAGAGGGTGGGTGTGAGGAGGTGGAATCAAGGAAGGCTTTACACCAGAGATTTCAATGAAGAAGAGAAAGTATGCAGGCAGAGGTGCCTGGGTGGCTCAGTCGTTAAGTGTCTGTCTTCAGGTCAGGTCTCCATCCCAGCATCCTGGGATCGAGCCCTGCACTGGGCTCCCTGCTTGGTGGGAAGCCTGCTTCTTCCTCTCACACTCCCCCTGCTTGTGTTCTCTCTCTCTCTGTCTCTATCAGATAAATTTAAAAAAAAAAATCTTAAAAAAAAAGTCTTAAAAAATAAAGTATTCAGGCAAAGACAAATATTCCAATATATATAGGGTTTAGCTTGAACTCTGAGCTCATTTGAAAATTACTAGGCTAATATTCATTTGCATTGAGGCAGTGGTAAGTCTACGTCTCTCCAGTTTCCAAGTGTAGCTAATAGTGCCATCTGTCTATTCTTTAGAATACATTTTTCCCTTATTGTTTTCTTTATGATGAGATTATCTAATGTTGATGTTTCAACATTAGCCATTATCTGATTTGGTGCATAGTATCTGGTTAACTATTTGTGTTTGTGCGATATAAACCAACAGACTTGAAGTCTTATGGTTGGCATATGTAGAAACTTAGAAGTTAAATTAACTCATCTTGAACTATCAGCAAAAGAAAGAAATTTGTATGCAAATTAAGAGTTAAATAAAATTACAGAAATTGTTTTAAAACTTTTTAAAAAGAACCAATTGTTTTAATGGAGTACCTGGGTGGTTCAGCTGGTTGGGCGTCCAACTTCAGCTTGGGTCCTGGGTTTGAGTCCTGTGTCAGGTTTCCTGCTCAGCAGGGTGTCAGCTTTTCCTTTGCCCCTCCCCCTGATCATGCTCTCTTTTTTTCTCTGAAATGAATAAATATAAATATTTTAAAAAAATAAAGTCTCTTTAAGCTAGATAAGTATGTATTTATTTTCAAAAGTGTAAGAACTTAGTTGTATTCATTTTCCTAAACAGTTAGAAATAAGTATCAAAGTTTAGAACTAGTACTTAAATTTCTTAAATATACTCTAATTGAACTTTGTTAAAAAATTCTATTGAGATATTTTTTTTACCAAATCCCATTAAATAGTGTGTGTTATGTTCATTTTAACCTTTTGTTATTAATAACAACAAAATGATTCAAATAGAGGTTTTGAGTTGGTTGATGTAAGAGAACTGTTAAACTTTCTAAGGGTATGATTCCCTTATAGGATTTAATGGAAGATATAGACCGCCTACTCAGAGAAATGCATCTGCACATAGAGCCTAGCATGCTATTTTTTCACTTTTATTTTATTTTTATAATTTTTATATTTTTATTAACATATAATGTATTATTGGACCCAGGGGTACAGGTCTGTGAATTGCCCAGTTTACACACCTCACATCACTCACCATAGCACATACCTTCCCCAATGTCCATAACCCAACCATGCTCTCCCTACCCCCTTACCCCCTCAGTTTGTTTTGTGAGATTAAGAGTCTCTTATGGATTGTCTTCCTACTGATCCCATCTTGTTTCATTTATTCCTTTCCTACCCCCTAACCCCCCCAACCCAGTTGCTTCTCAACTTCCTCATATCAGGGAGATCATATGATAATTGTCTGTATCTGATTGACTTATTTCGCTAAGCATAATACCCTCTAGTTCCATCTACGTCATTGCAAATGGCAAGATTTCATTTCTTTTGATGGCTGCATAGTATTCCATTATATATATATATATACCACATCTTCTCTATCCATTCATCTGTTGATGGACATCTAGATTCTTTCCATAGTTTGACTATTGTGGACATTGCTACTATTAACATTCGGGTGCACATACCCCTTCAGATCATTACATTTGTAATAAATAATATATATATATACATATATATATATATTTTATATTTATATATATTTTTTCATATATATATATATATATATATGATACATTTGTATCTTTAGGATAAATACCCAGTAGTGTGATTGCTGGGTTATAGGGTAGCTCTATTTTCAACTTTTTGAGGAACCTCCATGCTGTTTTCCAGAGTGGTTGCACCAGCTTGCATTCCCACCAACCTGTGTAGGATGGTTCCCCTTTCTCTGCATCCTCAGTAGCATCTGTCATTTCCTGACTTATTAATTTTACCATTCTGACTGGTATGAGATGGTATCTCATTGTGGTTTTGGTTTGTATTTCCCTGATGTTGAGTGATGTGGAGCACTTTTTCATGTGTCTGTTGACCATCTGGATGTCTTCTTTGCAGAATTGTCAGTTCATGTCCTATGCCCATTTCTTATTTGGATTATTTGTTCTTTGGGTTTTGAATTTGCTAAGTTCTTTATAGATTTGAATACTAGCCCTTTATCTGATATGTCATTTGCAGATATATTCTCCCATTCTGTCAGTTGTCTTTTGGTTTTGTTAACTGTTTCCTTTGCTGTTCAAAGGCTTTTGATCTTGATGAAGTCCCAATAGCTCATTTTGCCCTTGCTTCCCTTGTCTTTGGTGATGTTTCTAGGAAGAAGTTGCTGTGGATGACGTTGAAGAGGTTGCTGCCCTTGTTCTCCTCAAGGATTTTGATGGATTCCTTTCTCACATTGAGGTCTTTCATCCATTTTGAGTCTATTTCTGGGCTTTCTATTCTGTTCCATTGGTCTCTGTGTCTTTTTTTTTTTTTTTTTTTTTTTTTTTTTTTTTTTTTTTTTGCCAGTACCATACTGTCTTGATGATGACAGCTTTGTAATAGAGCTTGAAGTCTGGAATTGTGATGTCACCAACTTTGGCTTTCTTTTACAACATTCCTCTGGTTATTCGAGGTCTTTCCTGGTTCCATATAAATTTTAGGGTTATTTGCTCTATTTCTTCAGAAAAAAATGGGATATTTTGATAGAGATTGCATTAAACATGTAAATTGCTTTAGGTAGCTAGCATAGACATTTACATAATATTTGTTCTTCCAATCCATGAGCATGGGACATTTTTCAATTTCTTTGTGTCTTCCTCAATTTCTTTCATGAGTACTTTTTTTTTGAAGATTTTATTTATTTGACAGACAGAGATCACAAGTAGGCAGAGAGGGAGGGGCGGGGGGGGGAGCAGGATCCCCGCTGAGCAGAGAGCCTGATGCAGGGCTCAATCCCAGGACCCTGGGACCATGATCTGAGCTGAAGGTAGAGGCTTTAACCCACACCCAGGCGCCCCTCATAGTTTTCTGAGTAAAGATTCTTTGCCTCTTTGGTTAGGTTTATTCCTAGGTATTTTATGGTTTTGGGTGCAATAGTAAGTAAATGGGATTGGCTCCTTAAGTTCTCTTTCTTCTGTCTTGTTGGTGTATAGAAATGCAATTGATTTCTGTTCATTGATTTTATATCCTGACACTTAATTGAATTCCTGTACAAGTTTCAACAGATTTGTAGTGGAGTCTTTTGGGTTTTCCACATAAAGTATCATATCATCTGCAAAGAGTGAGAGTTTGACTTTGCCAATTTGGATGCTTTTAATTTCTTTTTGTTGTCTGATTGCTGAGGCTGGGAATTCTAGTACTATGTTGAATAACAGTAGTGATAATGGACATCTTTGCCATGTTCCTGACCTTAGCAGAAAAGTTCTCAGTTTTTCTCCATTGAAAATGATATTTGCTGTGGATTTTTCACAGATGGTTTTAATGATATTGAGGTATGTATCCTCTAACCCTACACACTGAAGAGTTTTGATCAAGAAAGGATGCTGTACTTCATCAAATGCTTTTTCAGCATCTATTGAGAGCATCATATGGTTCTTGTTCTTTCTTTTATTAATGTATTGTATCATATTGATTGATTTGCAGATGTTAAACTAGCCTTGCAGCCCATGAATAAATCCCACTTGGTCATGGTGAATAATCCTTTTAATGTACTGTTGGATCCTATTGGCTAGTATTTTGGTGAGAATTTTCACATCTGTGTTCATCAAGGATATTGGTCTGTAATTCTCTTTATTGATGGGGTCTTTGTCTGTTTTTGGGAATCAAGGTAATGCCGACCTCATAAAATGAGTTTGGAAGTTTTCCTTCCATTTCTAGTTTTTGGAACAGTTTCAGGAGAATAGGAATTAACTCTTCTTTAAATATTTTGTAGAACTCCCCTCAGAAACCACCTGGCCCTGGGCTCTTGTTTGTTGGGAGATTTTTGATGACTGCTTCAATCTCCTTACTGGTTATGGGTCTCTTCAGGTTTTCTATTTATTTCTGGTTCAGTTGTGGTAGTTTATATGTCTCTGGGAATACATCCTTCCCTTCCAGATTATCAAATTTGCTGGCGTATAGTTGCTCATAATATGTTCTTATAATTGTTTGTATTTCTTTGGGCATTTGTGGTGATCTTTCCTCTTTCATTTATGATTTTATTTATTTGGGTCCTTTCTCTTTCCATTTTGTTAAGTTTGGCCAGGGGTTTATCAAGCTTATTAATTCTTTCAAAGAACCAGCTCCTAGTTTCATTGATTTGTTCTATTGTTTTTTGTGGTTTTTTTTTGTTTGTTTGTTTCTTTGTTTCTATTTCATTGATTTCTGCTCTGATATTTAGGATTTCTTTTCTCCTGCTGGGTTTAGGCTTTCTTTGCTGTTCTTTCTCCAGCTCCTTTAGGTGTAGGGTTAGGTTGTGACCTTAAGACCTTTCTTGTTTCTTGAGAAAGGCTTATATCACTAATTACTTTCAGGACCGCCTTTGCTGTGCCCCACAGATTTTTCAATATTTGTGTTTTCATTATCATTTCTTTCCATGAATTTTTTCACTTCTTCTTTAATTTCCTGGTTGACCCATTCCTTCTTTAGAAGGATTCTCTTTAGCCTCCATGTATTTGGGTTCATTCCAAATTTCCTCTTGTGATTTAGTTCTAGCTTCAGAGCTTTGTGATCTGAAAATGTGCAAGGAATGATCCCAATCTTTTGGTATTGGTTGAGACCTGATCTGAGGTTCAGGTTGTGTTCTGTTCTGGAGAATGTTCCATGTGCACTAGAGAAGAATGTGTATTCTGTTGCTTTGGGATGGACTGTTCTGAATATATCTGTGATGACCATCTGGTCCAGTGTGTCATTTAGGCCTTTATTTTCTTGTTGATCTTTTGCTTGGATGATCTGTCCATTTCTGTGAGGGGGGGTGTTAAAGTCCCCTACTATTATTGTATTATTGTCAATGTGTTTCTTTGATTTTGTTATTAATTGGTTTATATAGTTGGCTGCTTCCATGTTAGGGGCATAGATATACAAAATGGTTAGATCTTCTCATTGGACAGACCCTTTGAGTCTGATATAGGGTCCTTCCTCATCTCTCTTATTATAGTCTTTGTCTTAAAATCTAATTGATCTGATATAAGGATTGCCACCCCAGCTTTCTTTTGATGTCCATTAGCTTGGTAATTTGTTTTCCACCCACTCGCTTTAAATCTGGAGGTATCTTTGTGTCTAAAATGAGTTTCTTGTAGGCAGCTTATTGATAGGTTTTGTTTTTTTATCCATTCTGATACCCTGTGTCTTTTGATTGGGGCATTGAGCTCATTCACATTCAGGGTTACTATTGAGAGATATGAATTTAGTGCCATCGTATTGCCTGTAAGGTGACTGTTACTGTATATTGTCTCTGTTCCTTTCTGGTCTACTACTTTTAGGCTCTCTTTTTGCTTAGAGAACCCCTTTCATTATATCCTGTTGAGCTGGTTTGGTGTTTGCAAATTCTTTCAATTTTTGTTTGTCCTGGAAGCTTTTTATCTCTCCTTCTATTTTCAATGATAGCCTAGCTGGATATAGTATTCTTGGCTGCATGTTTTTCTCCTTTAGTGCTCTGAATATATCATGCCAGCTCTTTCTGGCCTGCCAGGTCTCTGTTGATAAGTCTGCTGCCAATCTAATATTTTTACTATTGTATGTTATAGACTTTTTGTCCTGGGCTGCTTCAGGATTTTGTCTTTGTCGCTAAGACTTGTAAGTTTTAGATGATGGGGCGTGGACCTATTCTTATTGACTTTGAGGGGGTTTCTCTACTCCCCCTGGATTTTGATGTTTGTTCCCTTTGCCTTATTAGGGAAATTCTGTACAATAACTCACTCCAATATACCTTCTGCTCCCCTCTCTCTTTCTTCTTCTTCCAGAATCCCAATTATTCTAATGTTGTTTTGTCTTATGGTATCACTTACCTCCAAATTCCTCCCTTGTAGCTCAATAGTTGTTTGTCTTTCTTTTGCTTAGCTTCTTTATTCTCTGTCATTTGGTCTTCTATATCACTAATTCTCTCTTCTGCCTCATTTATCTTAGCAGTAAGAGTCTCCATTTTTTACTGCACCTCATTAATAGCTTTTTTGATTTCAGCTTGGTTAGATTTTAGTTCTTTTATTTTTACAGAGAGGGATTTTATTTCTCCAGACAGAGTTTCTGTAATACCTTCCATGCCTTTTTGGAGCCCAGCTAGCACGTTGAGAATCGTCATTCTGAACTCTAGATCTGACATAATACCAATGTCCATATTAATTAGGTCCCTAGTCTTTGGTCGTCGTCGTCATCCTCCTCCTCCTCCTTCTTCTTCTATCTTGGTGAGATTTTCCACCTTGTCATTTTATCCTGGTAAGAATATATGAATGAGAGAATAAAATACTAAAAGTGTGGCAATGACCCCAGAATAATACACATTACCCAAATCAGAAGAGACTCCAAATCATGGGAGGAAGAAAGGGGATAAAAAGAAGTTCAAAAAAATAATTTTTTTTAAAAAAGAAAATATATGTATTAGACTGGTGAATAGAACAGGGTCACCCACTTAATTTTTGGGAGTATTTTGGTGTCTTAGAAGAAAGTACCTCCCCAAATTTTAAAGAAATAAAATGTATATACACACATAGATAAGAGTAACAAAGATAAGGGTAAACACAAAGAAGGGATGGAGTATGACTGTAAAGATGAAAAAAATTTTTAAACTCTGAAAAAGGAGTTGGTAAGATACATTGGTTGGGAAAAGAAAGAAAAATAAAGTGGAGAGAATTTGCTCAGGCTGGAGACTAGAACAAAGCCATCTGTCAGATTTAATTTATATTTTGATTTATTAGAAGAAGTTGTATCCCAAAAATTTTTTAGATGAAAAAACCCTAAAAGTATACAAAAAATAAAATTAAATACAATGAAGGATAAAATCTGAATACAATAATGAAGTTTCAAAAAGATTTTTTTTTTTTAAGCACAGCAAAGGAAACAGTCAACAAGACAAAGAGGCAACCCACAGAATGGGAGAAGATATTTGCAAATGACAGTACAGACAAAAGGTTGATATCCAGGATCTATAAAGAACTCCTCAAACTCAACACACACAAAAGAGACAATCATAAAAAAAAATGGGCAGAAGATATGAAAAGACACTTCTCCAATGAAAACATATAAATGGCTATCAGACACATGAAAAAATGTTCATCATCACTAGCCATCAGGGACATTCAAATTAAAACCACATTGAGATATCTCCTTACACCAGTTAGAATGGCCAAAATTAGCAAGACAGGAAACAACATGTGTTGGAGGAGATGTGGAGAAAGGGGAACCCTCTTCCACTGTTGGTGGGAATGCAAGTTGGTGCAGCCTCTTTGGAGAACAGTGTGGAAATTCCTCAAGAAATTAAAAATAGAACTTCCCTATGACCCTGCAATTGCACTACTGGATATTTACCCCAAAGATACAGATGTCGTGAAAAGAAGGGCCATCTGTGCCCCAATATTTATAGCAGCAATGGCCACAATCTCCAAACTGTGGAAAGAACCACGATGCCCTTCAATGGACGAGTGGATAAGGAAGATGTGGTCCATATACACTATGGAGTATTATGCCTCCATCAGAAAAGATGAATACCCAACTTTTGTAGCAACGTGGATGGAACTGGAAGAGATTATGCTGAGTGAAATAAGTCAAGCAGAGAGAGTCAATTATCATATGGTTTCACTTGTTTGTGGAGCATAACAAATATCACGGACGACAAGGGGTGTTAGAGAGGAGAAGGGAGTTGGGGGAAATTGGAAGGGGAGGTGAACTATGAGAGACTGTGGACTCTGAAAAACAATCTGAGGGCTTTGAAGAGGAGGGGGTTGGGAGGTTGGGGAAACCAGGTGGTGGGTATTGGAGAGGGCATGGATTGCATGGAGCACTGGGTGTGGTGCAAAAACAATGAATATTGTTACGCTGAAAAAAAAAAGTAGTGTTAAGATAAACTAGTTAAAAAAACGTTAAAAGAGGACAGAGTAAAAGTTAAAAAAATTAGAGTAAGAAAAAATAAAATTAAAAATAATTAACTTTGCAAGACTAAGGAATCATGGGGAGAAAGTAATGATTTCCATGCTTTGCTTTCCCCTCCTCTGGAATTCCACTGTTCTCCTTGATTTTTGAGCTTGGTCTTGGCTGGATGTTCTTGCTGATCTTCTGGGGGAGGGGTCTGTGGTAGTGATTCTCAAGTGTCTTTGCCCCAGGCGGAATTGCACTGCCCTTGCCGGGGTTTGGGATAAGTAATCCACCCAGGTTCGCTCTCGGGAGCTTTTGTTCCCTGAATGCTTTCCTTAGAGCTCTGGAGGATGGGAATGAAAATGGAGGCCTCTTAATCTCTGGCCTGGAGGAGTAGAGAGCTCGGAGCCCCACTCCTCTGTGCACACTTGGAGAAAAGCACTCAATCACTCCCGTCTCCCTGGTCTCCAGCTGAAATTTGAGCTCACCTATCCTGTGACCGAGCATTTCTGTCTGTGTCATACAGGCCCTCCTGGAATGTCCAAACTCAGCAGATCACTGCTACTTTTTCAGGGGGGTGTCTCCAGATCTGCCATTTGTGGGGCCCCTGCTCAAATAGCAGTGGTGTGACTATGCCACAGTTCACAGTTTAAGGTAACCCCAAATTGAGAGCTCATGCCTTGGCTCCATCTCTGTATTTGGCTTCCCCGCTCTAATACCTGCAATCTTTTCAATACTCAGACATCCCAATCCTTCTGTGTCCCCATGGGACCTGAGACCATGCTATCCCCACGAGGGTTCCATCCCTGCTTAACCTCTGGAGTGATGTCCCTGAGTAGATCAGACTTCTAAATGTTCTGATTTTGTGCTCTGTTGCTCTGGCACTTCCTGGGAGCCAACTCCCCTGTGGTCTATCTTCTGTAGCTTTGGATTCACTTCTCTACATGTCCTACCTTTCAGAAAGTGGTCAATTTTCTGTTTCTAGAATTGCTGCTTCAATCTCCTGTTGGATTTGTAGGTGTTCAGAATGGTTTGATAAACTATCTAGCTGATATCCTGCTACCTGATGTCATCTCAGTCTGCTACTCCTCTGCCATCTTGACTCCTCCCCCACAGCATGCTATTTTAAAGAATTTCTGATCCATGGAATATCAGATTTTCTAATTTTTCAAGTGTGCCCATGGATACCGTAGTATGTTTCTGACCTAAGGTAAGAGTGTAGGTGTTTACTTCAGAAAAATACCTTCTCATCCCATGAAATTAAGAGAGGAATTAGCTTATGAAAGACTCAATAAATTAATTTTATGTACTTTAAAGTAACAAAAATAAATCCAAATAACAATCACAAGAGAAGTCTTAACATATTAAGTATTTTTACTTTTAGAATTTGCAGAGTCAATTTCAATGTGTGTGTTGGGAGAGGGATGCTTCTTACACAATACCAAGCCATTCTCAAACAATGGCAATGTGTCTGAGAATTCAACTCAGCTCTGTGTGAAGACAGCATCAGATTCCACAAGTTGAGGACTCAGTCCTATAGGACCAACCTTTCTCCCCCAACTTTAGTCACCAAGCATTAGCCCAGGTTATTGCCTGTGTTTCTGACCAACTGGTTATTGATCAATGCTTCCCAAGACCTCCTCTCAGGTTTATTAATTTGTTAGGGTGGGTCACAGAACTCAAAGAAATATTTTTTTTTGTACTGGACTACCAGTTTATTATAAAAGGATATAACTAAGGAAAAGCCAGTGGAAGAGATGCACAGGGTAGAATATGGGAAAAAGGTGTGGAGCTTCCATGCTATTCCATGATGTGTTATTCCCCTAGAATCTCTATGCGTTCATCAACTAGAAGTTGTCCAATCCCACTCTTTTGGTTATTTTGGAAGCTTCATTATATAAATATGGTTGATTAAAACACTGACCATTGACCATTGATTCAAACTCCCATCCCTCTCCTATCCTTTTAGGACAAGGTATGGGACTGACACTTCTAACTTTCTGATCACATGGTTGGCTCCACTGGCAACCAACCCTATCCTTAGTGCTTTCTAAAAGTCACCTCATTCTTCACTCACCGTGATGAATCCTGGATGATGTATGGAAGTGTTGAATATATTATGCATCTGAAACTAATATAACACTGTATGTTAACTATACTAGAATTAAAAAAAGAAAAAGAGGAAAAACAAGCAGTAAAATAACTTTTAAATCACTTTATGATTGTTGACAATATAGTTATTAATAAACCCTGAGTTCAAATCCTGTAAAAAATTAGTTTTCATTTCCCAATGATTGAAGATTCTTAGGCATTATTTATAAACTAACTGGACCCATCATAAATCCTTTTATGAAACTTTTGTTAAGTATTGTGATTTTTTGAAATTGAGTAGGTTTTCTTCTTACTAGTGAATCATAAAATTTCTCTGTATTGTATGGATACAACCATTTGTCAGATGCATGTGCTGAGCTGGTTTCTCTCAGCTTGTAACTTGTCTTTTATTTTTCCTAATGGCAACTGAAATAGGAAAAATTAAATTTGTTGAAAAAAAAAAACAGTGTTACCTCATTAACAACAGACTTAGGAAATTCCTAAGGTTTTAGAAATTCACTGCCAGAAATGGGGACAAAGAACAATTACATATATGGAGAGATAAATAGATAGATTGATATATCAATATATCTATGTGTTCTTATTATAAATCACAATATCACAATATAGCAAAATCTATGTGAACCATACATATATGGAAATATATATTTCTAAAGTAGATTTAATATTTTACATGTACTCTCATAAAATTATATGTCTTATGAGATATACATGAAGCATTTCTCTCTGTGGTCTCCATCTTTGTCATATTGTAAAAGTGGTCAAGAAACAACTTGAATGTGGACTAATAAACTTTCCAGGTATATTTTCCTTCCACCTCTGAATGCTTCTTATTCATACTGGGTATTTAGGTTTTCGTATGGAGTTTTTATATTTGTATAGGCCTCCTCCTCCTCCTCCTCTTACTTCAGGTGAAGTGCAAATATGTTTGGGTAGAGGAAGAAGGAAATGACAAAATAAGATCAATTACTTGGCTCTTTCATTTCAAAAGACTTTTCTGTTATCTGATTATTATGGTCAGACTTTAGTCAGCTGTGGAATGCCTTTCTTTAGAAAGCAGCTAAGATTGGGGTAGAGCTGCGAACACAGAAGAAAAGAAATGGGAACGGGGGGTTGTACTTCATCCTTTTTCTTTAGTGCATATGACGAATTATTAGGAAAAAGTAAATGGTACCAGGATGCTGGCTCCAGGATGCTAGAGTTGGAAGGAAGTTGGCAGTGAAATTAACACACATCTACAAATTTCAATCTCCTTAACTTGTCCAACTCTCTCTAATGAAAGTCCACAGTGAACATTTACTGACTGGAGATGATGTGGAAGATTCCAGAATGATGCCACCTTATCTTCAGGCAACCATTTGCATCTCTCTCTTAGCTAAACCTCTGGTAGAAATATCAAGTGTTCAGTGAAATTTTTAGGCCAAAATGGAGTGTAAGAGCCCTGTGCAATACACTAAAACTGGAATAATCCATTACTGGGAAGGGTCATGGGATGTCTTCTAGTTCCTTAAAGCTAAGATTTCCTTGCTGCACGAAGATGCCATCACTGCTGGTGGCATCATGCCTATTAATGCTTCTGATGAGATAAGGGACTTACAATCCACTCCCTCCTACTGCACACATATGATGACTTCCCAGGGCTGGCATTGTCCCTGTTTGAGAACCTGTCCCTTCTAGTGGCTATGTCCTTGCTTCCTGGGCTAACTGGTACCTCTATCATTGGAATTGGATACAGGGGAAGTGGGTTTTTTTGGATCATACGTTGCTTCATTTATTTATACTCTGTCTAATTCAAAATGGGTTAATAAAAGCATAGATGGAATAAGAATTTTGTTAACATAGATTTAAAAATAGTAAGGTGGGGAGGGATTTTTCCTTATGGTTAGGTAGACAGACCCACATCATAGTTAGAAGAGAAATAGCACTTGGGATACAGGATTTTCTTTTTCCTTTCTTTTTCCCTTTTTCTTTCCCTTTTGCTTCCCCTTTCCCCTCCCCTTTCCTTTTCCCTTTCACTTCCCCTTTCCCTTTCATTTCCTTTTCCCTTTCCCCTTTCTCTTTTTCTTTTCCTTCCCTTCCCTTCCCTTCCCTTCCCTGAGAGAATGATAACTTCTATCACTTTGACTGGACTTCTAATCCCAGGCCATTTGTCCCATCCCTTCTACTGTCTTTCTCTGAGTCTCTCAGCTTTGCCTCCTACTCCCAGTGCCAAGTAGGTGTGCACATGTTTCACATATTCAGGCCTGTCTTTACATCATGGAGAGGGCAGCATCACACAGTAGCTGAGTTTCAGCTCTGGGGTCACTCTGCTTGGTTTGGAAACTCACCGTTACTTCGTACCCATGTGACTAGGGAGTGGGGTGATTTCTTCATTCTCTCTGTGTCTATTTTCTTATCTGTAAAATGAGATGATAATAGTACTTACCACATGGGGTCATTTTGAGAACTAAATAGGATATTACACCTGAAACACTACAATAGTGTCTGGCCATGATAAACAGTCACTGAATATTGGTTATAATCTTTGAGTCCAAATGGTATGAAAGGTTGTGTGTGTGTTGTAGTGGAATTGTTGGTGAGTGGATTTATTATGGAAAGTTATTTAACCTCTCTTTGCCTCGGTTTTCTCATCTGAAAGCAGGAATAAAATTCTGCCTTCCATGTAGAATTATTACATGATTTTTCATAGTAAGCCCTTAGAACATTAAATATTTGCCATTATTGTTACAGTTATATTTCATTAATTATTAACTCCATTATTATTAGAATCCTGGTCTCTTGTGTGCATGAAGTTTTCTTGCTCTCATCATTGATGTAAATAGATTTACAGGGTAGAGTATAGCCTAATTTTATACTGCAGCATCTAAGACTCAAATACGAAAGAATAGTTTGTTGGAGGTGTGAAACTTAACTCCAAGACAGAATCCAAGCTCTCAGCTGGTGTCCAGATTTATTCAGAATAGTGTGCGTTTTTAAGCTTTTTATTCTAGTGGAATACTGTATTAGTTATAGTATTAGTTATAATTTTTATTCTGATGGAATACTGTATTAGTTTCCCCTAGCTGTGGTCACAATTTACTACAAATTCAATGGCTTAAAACAAAGTAAATTTATTCTCTTATAGTTTTGAGGCCAGAAGTCTGAAATCAGTTTAACTGGATTAAAGTCAAGATGTCAGTAAGGTTGGCTTCTTCTGAAGGTTTCAAAGGAGAAATGGTTCCCTGCCTCTTCTGGCTCCTGGAGACCACTGGCATTTCTTGGCTTGCAACCCCTTACTCATGTCACTCTGAACCCACTTCTGCTGTCACAGCTCCTTCCCTGTTCTGATCCTCCCACCTTTCTCTTAAAAGGACTTTGTGATTATATTAACTACACCTGGATAATCCAGGATATTCTTTCCACCACACTAGCCTTAACTTAATCACACCTGCAAGTGCCATGTAAGGTGGTACAGTCACAGGTTCCAGGATTAGGACAGAGATATTTTGGGGGAACCATTATACAGCCTACCACAAATGCTAAGAATACATCTTGAAGTGTTTCTTCTAAATTAGTTTCTCCATTTTTCTCTTAAGATGTAAGCACCAGGGATAAAGAAGATGTGGTCTATATATACAGTGGAATACTACTCAGCCATCAAAAAGAATGAAATCTTGCCATTTGCAACAATATGAATGGAACTAGAGGGTATTATGCTAAGCAAAATAAGTTCATCAGAGAAAGACAAATATCACAGGATTTCATTCATATGTGAAATTTAAGAAACAAAACAGATGAACAGGGAGGAAGGGAAGGAAAAATAAAATAAGATGAAAATAGGGAGGCAAACCATAGGAAACATTTATGAGGGTTGCTGGAGGGGAGGTAGGAGGGGATTGGGATAACTGGGTGATGGGCATTAAGGATGGCACGTGATATAATGAACGCTTGATATTATATACAACTGTTGAATCACTAAATTCTGCCTCTGAAACTAATACAAAAAAGATGTAAATATCCTGGAGATAGGTAAAACTTTTAGGTTCCTTGATCAGTATAACCAAGATATCTATTATCCCTGTTTGCTCAGGTCAACCACAAGTTATACTCATCAGCCTGGTATAATTGTTAAAAGCATTGCCCTTTACTCTTTCAAACATGTTCCAGTTTTGGACAACAATTATAAGATCACCCTAAGCAAAGTGGAGAAACTGAAAGGATGTCCTCCTGAAGGATTCAGTGGGAAAGTCCCAGTGGGGTAGGGTAGGACATAGTGTTCTCCCTCATAGAAACTTTCTGACAATTACAGATTTTAGATTTTAAGGAAGTCCTTATTTGAAAGACTGCTCTACCTCTGTCTCCTGTGCACTTAGAGTTTCATGTGAAAGGACATTTGAAAAAAGGGTGCTGCTGGTGCGGATGGTAATCAGAGGGCCTGCAATCATCTAAGTTTTCTATTATCTTAGAAAAGCAGGCATCAGAGAGGAGTCAAGATGGCGGAGAAGTAACAGGCTGAGACTATTTCAGCTAGCAGGAGATCAGCTAGATAGCTTATCTAAAGATTGCAAACACCTGAAAATCCATCAGCAGATCGAAGAGAAGAAGAACAGCAATTCTAGAAACAGAAAAACAACCACTTTCTGAAAGGTAGGACTGGCGGAGAAGTGAATCCAAAGCGACGGGAAGATAGACCCCGGGGGGAGGGGCCAGCTGCCGGCAAGTGGTGGAGCAACGGAACACAAAATCAGGACTTTTAAAAGTCTGTTCCGCTGAGGGACATCGCTCCAGAGGCTAAATCGGGAAGAAGCCCACGCAGGGTAGGCGTGGCCTCAGGTCCGGCAGGGTCACAGAAGGATCGGGGGTGTCTGAGTGTTGCAGAGCTTGTGGGTATTGGAACAGAAAAGCCGGCTACAGAGACAGAGCCGACAGTAAGCTCACAGCTCGGTGTTACCTGTGAACCAGCCACAGGCTCGGTGAGCTCAGAGCGCGGCCGGAGGTCAGGCAGACAGGCGCTGTTCTCTGAGGGTGCACTGAGGAGTGGGGCCCCGGACTCTCGGTTCCACCAGGCCGGAGACCAGGAGGCCACCATTTGTATCCCCGTCCTCCAGAACTCTACGGAAAGCGCACAGGGAACAAAAAGCTCCCCAAAGCAAACCTGAGCGGATTACTCAGCCCAGCCCCTGGTAAGGGCGGTGCAATTCCGCATGGGGCAAAGACACATGAGAATCACTACACTAGGCCGCTCCCCCAGAAGATCAACAAGAAATCCAGCCAAGAACAAGTTCACCTACCAAGGAGTGCGCTTTCAATACCAAGGAGAGCAGCAGAATTCCAGAGGAGGAGAAAGCAAAGCACGGAACTCATGGCTTTCTCCCTGTGATTTTTTTTAGTCTTGCAGTTAATTTACTTTTTTAATTTTTCATTTTTTTTTCTCGCCGTCTGGTAAAAATTTTTTTTTAAACTTTTACCCTTTTCTTTTTTAACGTTTTTTAACTAGTTTATCTAATACATACATACATATATATATATATATATATATATATGTATATATTTTATATTTTTATTTGTTTTTTTTTAAATTCTTTTCTTTTTTCTTTCTTTTTTTTTTTCTTTCTTAATTTTTGAACCTCTTTTTATCCCCTTTCTCCCCCCTCACGATTTGGGATATCTTCTGATTCAGTTAAAGCATATTTTCCTGGGGTTGTTGCCACCCTTTTAGGATTTTACTTGCTCCTTCATATACTCTTATCTGGACAAAATGACAAGATGGAAAAATTCACCACAAAAAAAAGAACAAGAGGCAGTACCAAAGGCTAGGGAACTAATCAATACAGACATTGGTAATATGTCAGATCTAGATTTCAGAATGACAATTCTCAAGGTTCTAGCTGGGCTCGAAAAAGGCATGGAAGATATTAGGGAAACCCTTTCGGGAGATATAAAAGCCATTTCTGGAGAAATAAAAGAACTAAAATCTAACCAAGTTGAAATCAAAAAAGCTATGAATGAGGTGCAATAAAAAATGGAGGCTCTCACTGTTAGGATAAATGAGGCAGAAGAAAGAATTAGTGATATAGAAGACCACATGACAGAGAATAAAGAAGCTGAGTAAAAGAGGGACAAACAGCTACTGGACCACGAGGGGAGAATTCGAGAGATAAGTGACACCATAAGACGAAACAACATTAGAATAATTGGGATTCCAGAAGAAGAAGAAAGAGAGAGGGGAGCAGAAGGTATACTGGAGAGAATTATTGGGGAGAATTTCCCCAATATGGCAAAGGGAACGAGCATAAAAATTCAGGAGGTTCAGAGAATGCTCCTCAAAATCAATAAGAATAGGCCCACACCCCGTCAACTAATAGTAAAATTTACAAGTCTCAGTGACAAGAGAAAATCCGGAAAGCAGCCCGAGAAAAGAAGTCTGCAACATACAATGGTAAAAATATTAGATTGACAGCTGACTTATCCACAGAGACCTGGCAGGCCAGAAAGAGCTGGCATGATATTTTCAGAGCACTAAACGAGAAAAACATGCAGCCAAGAATACTATATCCAGCTAGGTTATCACTGAAAATAAAAGGAGAGATTAAAAGCTCCCAGGACAAACAAAAACTGAAAGAATTTGCAAACACCAAACCAGCTCTACAGGAAATATTGAAAGGAGTCCTCTAAGCAAAGAGAGAGCCTACAAGTGGTAGATCAGAAAGGAAGAGAGACCATATACAGTAACAGTCACCTTAAAGGCAATACAATGGCACTAAATTCATATCTCTCAATAGTTACCCTGAATGTTAATGGACTAAATGCCCCTGTCAAAAGACACAGGGTATCAGAATGGATAAAAAAACAAAACCCATCTATATGTTGCCTCCAAGAAATTCATTTTAAGCCCGAACACCTCCAGATTTAAAGTGAGGGGGTGGAAAAGAATTTACCATGCTAATGAACATCAGAAGAAAGCAGGAGTGGCAATCCTTATATCAGATCAATTAGATTTTAAGCCAAAGACTATAATAAGAGATGAGGAAGGACACTATATCATACTCAAAGGGTCTGTCCAACAAGAAGATCTAACAATTTTAAATATATATGCCCCCAACATGGGAGCAGCCAACTATATAAACCAATTAATAACAAAATCAAAGAAACACATTGACAATAATACAATAATAGTAGGAGACTTGAACACTCCCCTCACTGAAATGGACAGATCATCCAAGCAAAAGATCAGCAAGGAAATAAAGGCTTTAAACGACACACTGGACCAGATGGACATCACAGATATATTCAGAACATTTCATCCCAAAGCAACAGAATACACATTATTCTCTAGTGCACATGGAACATTCTCCAGAATAGATCACATCCTCGGTCCTAAATCAGGACTCCACCGGCATTAAAAGATTGGGATGATTCCCTGCATATTTTCAGACCACAATGCTCTAAAGCTAGAACTCAACCACAAGAGGAAGTTTGGAAAGAACCCAAATACATGGAGACTAAACAGCATCCTTCTAAAGAATGAATGGGTCAACCGGGAAATTAAAGAAGAATTGAAAAAATTCATGGAAACAAATGATAATGAAAATACAACGGTTCAAAATCTGTGGGACACAACAAAGGCAGTCCTGAGAGGAAAATATATATAGCGGTACAAGCCTTTCTCAAGAAACAAGAAAGTTCTCAGGTACACAACCTAACCCTACACCTAAAGGAGCTGGAGAAAGAACAAGAAAGAAACCCTAAGCCCAGCAGGAGAAGAGAAATCATAAAGATCAGAGCAGAAATCAATGAAATAGAAACCAAAAAAAGCAATAGAACAAATCAATGAAACTAGGAGCTGGTTCTTTGAAAGAATTAATAAAATTGATAAACCCCTGGCCCGACTTATCAAAAAGAAAAGAGAAAGGACCCAAATAAATAAAATCACGAATGAAAGAGGAGAGATCACAACTAACACCAAAGTAATACAAACTATTATAAGAACATACTATGAGCAACTCTACGTCCACAAATTTGACAATCTGGAAGAAATGGATGCATTCCTATAAACATATAAACTACCACAACTGAACCAGGAAGAAATAGAAAGCCTGAATAGACCCATAACCAATAAGGAGATTGAAACAGTCATTAAAAATCTCCAAACAAACAAAAGCCCAGGGCCAGATGGCTTCCGAGGAGAATTCTACCAAACATTTAAAGAAGAACTAATTCCTATTCTCCTGAAACTGTTCCAAAAAATAGAAATGGAAGGAAAACTTCCAAACTCATTTTATGAGGCCAGCATCACCTTGATCCCAAAACCAGACAAGGACCCCATCAAAAAAGAGAGCTATAGACCAATATCCTTGATGAACACAGATGTGAAAATTCTCACCAAAATACTAGCCAATAGGATTCAACAGTACATTAAAAGGATTATTCACCACGACCAAGTGGGGTTTATACCAGGGCTGCAAGGTTGGTTCAACATCCGCAAATCAGTCAATGTGATACAACACATCAATAAAAGAAAGAACAAGAACCATATGATACTCTCAATCGATGCTGAAAAAGCATTTGACAAAGTACAGCATCCCTTCCTGATCAAAACTCTTCAAAGTGTAGGGATAGAGGGCACATACCTCAATATCATCAAAGCCATCTATGGAAATCACACCACAAATATCATTCTCAATGGAGAAAAACTGAAAGCTTTTCCGCTAAGGTCAGGAACACGGCAGGGATTTCCATTATCACCACTGCTATTCAACATAGTACTAGAGGTCCTAGCCTCAGCAATCAAACAACAAAAGGAAATTAAAGGCATCCAAATCGGCAAAGAAGAGGTCAAATTATCACTCTTCCCAGATGATATGATACTATATGTGGAAAACCCAAAAGACTCCACTCCAAAACTGCTAGAAGTTGTACAGGAATTCAGTAAACTGTCAGGTTATAAAATCAATGCACAGAAATCAGTTGCATTTCTCTACGCCAACAACAAGACAGAAGAAAGAGGTATTAAGGAGTCAATACCATTTGCAATTGAACCCAAAACCATAAGATACCTAGGAATAAACCTAACCAAAGAGACACAGAATCTATACTCAGAAAACTATAAAGTACTCATGAAAGAAATTGAGGAAGACACAAAGAAATGGAAAAATGTTCCATGCTCCTGGAATGGAAGAATAAATATTGTGAAAATGTCTATGCTACCTAAAGCAATCTACACATTTAATGCAATTCCTATCAAAGTACCATCATCTTTTTCAAAGAAATGGAACAAATAATTCTAAAATTTATATGGAACCAGAAAAGACCTCGAATAGCCAAAGGGATATTGAAAAAGAAAGCCAACGTTGGTGGCATCACAATTCCGGACTTCAAGCTCTATTACAAAGCTGTCATCATCAAGACAGCATGGTACTGGCACAAAAACAGACACATAGATCAATGGAACAGAATAGAGAGCCCAGAAATAGACCCTCAACTCTATGGTCAACTAATCTTCGACAAAGCAGGAAAGAATGTCCAATGGAAAAAAGACAGCCTCTTCAATAAGTGGTGCTGGGAAAATTGGACAGCCACATGCAGAAAAATGAAATTGGACCATTTCCTTACACCACACGCAAAAATAGACTCAAAATGGATGAAGGACCTCAATGTGCGAAAGGAATCAATCAAAATCCTTGAGGAGAACACAGGCAGCAACCTCTTCGACCTCTGCCGCAGCAACATCTTCCTAGGAACAATGCAAAAGGCAAGGGAAGCAAGGGCAGAAATGAACGATTGGGATTTCATCAAGATCAAAAGCTTTTGCACAGCAAAGGAAACAGTTAACAAAATCAAAAGACAACTGACAGAATGGGAGAATATATTTGCAAATGACATATCAGATAAAGGACTAGTGTCCAAAATCTATAAAGAACTTAGCAAACTCAACACCCAAAGAACAAAGAATCCAATCAAGAAATGGGCAGAGGACATGAACAGACATTTCTGCAAAAAAGACATCCAGATGGCCAACAGACACATGAAAAAGTGTTCCATATCACTCGGCATCAGGGAAATACAAATCAAAACCACAATGAGATATCA
Source organism: Mustela putorius furo (assembly GCF_011764305.1). NCBI lineage: Eukaryota > Metazoa > Chordata > Mammalia > Carnivora > Mustelidae > Mustela > Mustela putorius. The sequence goes on along the minus strand of NW_025421286.1, from coordinate 1,474,819 downwards.
CCTCACACCAGTCAGAATGGCTAAAATCAACAAGTCAGGAAATGACAGATGCTGGTGAGGATGCGGAGAAAGGGGAACCCTCCTACACTGTTGGTGGGAATGCAAGGTGGTGCAGCCACCTGGAAAACAGCATGGGGGTGCCTCAAAATGTTGAAAATAGAACTGCCCTATGACCCAGCAATTGCACTACTGGGTATTTACCCTAAAGATATAAACGTAGTGATCCAAAGGGGCACGTGCACCCCAATGTTTATAGCAGCAATGTCCACAATAGCCAAACTATGGAAAGAACCTAGATGTCCATCAACAGATGAATGGATCAAGAAGATGTGGTATATATACACAATGGAATACTATGCAGCCATCAAAAGAAATGAAATCTTGCCATTTGTGACAACATGGATGGAACTAGAGCGTATCATGCTTAGCGAAATAAGTCAAGCAGACAAAGACAACTATCATATGATCTCCCTGATATGAGGAAGTGGTGATTCAACATGGGGGCTTAAGTGGGTAGAAGAAGAATCAATGAAACACGATGGAATTGGGAGCGAGATAAACCATAAGTGACTCTTAATCTCACAAAACAAACTGAGGGTTGCTGGGGGGAAGGGGGTTGGGAGAAGGCGGTGGGATTATGGACATTGGGGAGGGTGTGTGCTTTGGTGAGTGCTGTGAAGTATGTAAACCTGGTGATTCACAGACCTGTACCCCTGGGGATAAAAATATATGTTTATAAAAAGAATAAAAAATTAAAAAAAAAACTTAAAAAAAAAGATCTCCTACTACTAATGTATTATTGTCAATCTGATTATTTCTTTTGGTTAACAGTTGACTCATATAGTTGGCTGCTTCCATGTTGAGGGCACAGATATTTACAATTCTTTTAAGTGACCTTTTAAGTATGATATAGTATCCCTCTACATCTCTTTTTACAGTCCTTGGTTTAAAATATAATTTGTCTGATATGTAAATTTCTACTTCTGCTTTCTTTTGAGGTCTGTTGGCATGGTGAATTATTCTCCATTCCCTCACTTTCAAATTGGAGTTGTCTCTAGGTTCAAAATGAGGCTCTTGTCAACAGCAAATGGATGGTTCCTGTTTTTTTTTTTTTTTTTTAATCCCATCTGAAGCCTTGTGTCTTTTGATGGGAGCAGTCATCTCATTCATATTGAGAGTAACTTTTAAAAGATAAACTTAGTGTCATTATGTTCCTTGTAAAGTCCTTGTTTCTATAGATTGTCTCTGTTAATTTCTGGTCTAAATTATTCTTGAAGATTCTTCTTTTATAGAATCCCCCTTAATATTTCTTGCAGGGCTGGCTTGGTGGTCACATGTTCTTTCAGTTTCTGTCTGTCCTGGAAGGTCTTTATCTCTGCTGTTCTGAATGAAAGCCTTGCTGGATAAAGTATTCTTGACTGTATGTTCTTCTCATTTAGTACACTGAATCTGTCTTGCCAGCCCTTTTTGGTTGGTCAGGTCTCTGTGGATAGGTCTGTTGTTATTTTGATGTTCCTTGCTTTATACTAAGATTCCTTTGTTTCTCTCAGGATATCTTCCTTGGCTCTAATGCTTGCAAGCTTTACTATTTTATGTCAGGGTCTTGATCTATTTTTATTGATTTTTGGGAGGGGTCCTCTCTGCCTCTGGGACACAAATGCTTATTTCCTTCCCCAGATTAAGGGTAGTTTCAGCTATGATTTGCTCAAATATCCCTTCTGGTTCTCTCTCTCTCTCTCCCCACCCCTCAGGGATCTCAATAATTCTGACATTGGAACATTTCAGGGTATCATTGATCTTTCTAAGCCTATTTTCATGGGCTACTAGCTGCCTATCCCTATTTTCCTCAGTTTCCTTCCTATTTTCTAGATCTTTTAGATCACTGACTCATTCTTCTGCCTCATTTACCCTGGCTGTTAGAGTATCCAGTTTAGACTGCATCTCATTCATAACATTTTAAAGTTCAGCCTGATTAGATCTCATTTCTGCCCTTAGAAATTCTATATTGTCACTAATGTTTTTTTCAAGCTTAGCTATTGGCTTCATGATTGCTATCCTGAATTCTGTCCCTGACATCCTACCTATATCCACATCCCTTTGTTTTGTGGCAGAAGACATTGTCTCTGGTTCTTTTCTTTGTTGTTTTCTTCTAGTCATTCTGTAGAGGGATAGTTGAGTGAATGAACAGAGTCCAAAATATCAACATGACACAAGTAAAATTCCCCCAGGAAAAAATCGAAAGTGGTAGAAAGCTACCACAGATATGCAAACAAAGCCAAGATGATCTGAAACAATGAAAAAGAAAAAAGAAAAGAGGGTCTAGGGAGAGAGATTATAATCTTTGGGGGTGGACACAGCAGGTTGATCTCTATGCTCCTGATTATTTTTGGACTCTGTGTTAGAAGACACTATATCCCAAAATTGCAAATACACACACACACACACACACACACACACACACAAGAAGATAAAATTGAATAGAGTGAAAAACGGGCTAGTATGGAGCATAAACCTATAAAACATAGGTGTGAAAAAAGTTAAAAGCTGACTTAAAAACACAAGTTGGGAAATAAGAACCTATTTGAAACAAAGAGGATAAAAAAAAAAAAAAAAAAGAAACAATAAGAGAAGAAACTAAGATAGAAATGTAAAATTTTATCCTGAAGTATAATCAAGTCATGAGGGAACACCTGGAGTTCTCTTTATTATTTTCCCCTGGTGCTGGAATGTTACAGTCCTGTGGGAATTGAGCTTATCATTCACCTGTTCCTCCATTCCATCTTCTAGTGGAGGAAACTGCTGCTTAGCTCTTAGCTTCTTAGGCATCTTGCCTGGGTGGAGTTGCCCCACTCATTTTCAGGGAGATGAGCTTAGTGTGAGCTGGTCAACTGTGTGGCTGTTGTTTCCTGGCATATTAGAGAATCAGAGCAAATATGAACCTGTGGGAATCTCCAGGTCAGAGCTGCAAGGTCGCAGTCCACCCCTCTCAACAAATCCTCCACGTCAAACTGTCTCCAACTCTGAGTGTACCAAACTCCATAGAGTCATGAAATTCATGACCACCACACCTCTCCTGGGGGTATCTTGGGGACCTGCGAGTGTCTCTGCACTTTGTGATTCTGCAACTGCTAGTGGCTGTGGGCTCATTTGCGTATCCTCTTCTGCAGCTCCCTGGTCACACTTAGTGCTGCCCCTGTGTTATTTCATGGGCCACACCACCTGTAGAGCTGTTGCCCAGCCTGTCAAAGGCACAAGCCATTTTTTTTTAAGAATTTATTTATTTATTTGACAGAGACAGATCACAAGTAGGCAGAGAGGCAGGCAGAGAGAGAGGAGGAAGCAGGCTCCCTGCTGAGCAGAGAGCCCGATGCGGGACTCGATCCCAGGACCCTGGGATCATGACCTGAGCCGAAGGCAGTGGCCTAACCCACTGAGCCACCCAGGCGCCCGGCACAAGCCATTTTATATCACCCCTAGGATGTTAAACAGCCCACACCTTCTAGTCCTTTTCAGGCAGACAGTACTCTCCCTACCAGATCTGCTCCTAGTTTACTGTGACCAGAGCTGAGAGTCCTTTCTGGCTTGCTCACCAAAACTAATCTCTCTACTCCACTGCTTGGACACTCTATTGGTTCAGGCTTCCCCATTCTTTCTGAGTCTTCTGGAATTGTGAGACCACAATGATCCACCTAGAATTCTGCCCTATTCATCCCCTGTGCCCTTTTCAGAAAGGGGTGCCTCCCACTAGAGCAGACTTCCAAGGTCCTGATTTTTTTTTGTTCTGGTGTCATTATCACTTTCTGGTGGCTGGCTTATGGAGGTTCCCTCCACCCTCCATTCATCCTCTGATATCTCCCCCAAAGATTCAAGGTTCTGCACCTCCTTCTTTGCAAAAAAAGTAGTCATTTTTCTGCTGTGGAGATCCCAATAAATCTTACATCTCGGGCTGAAAATATATGTGTTCATAATGGTTTGATAGATATCCAGGTAAATTTGAGGGACCAGATGAAATGAGGTCACCAGCAGGGTGATCTCTATGATCCTGATTATTTTTGGACTCTGTGTTAGAAGATACTATATCCCCAAATTGCAAATATATATATATATATATATATATATATATATATATATACACACATACACACACACACATACACATACACATACACACACAAGATAAAATTGAATAGAGTGAAAAACAGGCTAGTATGGAGCATAAGTCTATAAAACATAGGTGTGAAAAAACAAAAGTTAAAAGGTGACTTAAAAACACAAGTTGGGAAATAAGAATCTATTTGAAGCCGAGAGAGGATAAAAAAAAAAAAAAGAAAAAAAGAGGTCCGCTACTCTGTCACCATCTTGCTCCCCTTATTGTGTGTTAAAGTTTTATTCTGTTTAGTGTCTCAATATACAAAAGCAAACAAACTTCTGATTCCCTGCCTTGGCACATACAGACAAGAACCTGGTGTAGTGCTTCAGGAAACCCAACATGTAGTGAACTACTATCACCTGGGTCTGGGAGAAAGCTGAGGGAAGGAGTAGTTCAGTGTGGGGGAAAGAACCTTCTGTGCCTTGTCCACCCTTTTACACAGTGTCTTGGGCTCACTTAACTCTATCCCAAGCAGCTGTGTAGCTCTAGTGTACCTAGAGTCTCCCCTTACCTCTCTTTGCCCCTCCTTTTCACCTGAGCATGGTAGAGTTTTGTACAGAGCCCGTGTGTCAGTCTCAACAACATGCACCTTTCCTCTTGAATATGGTCCGTCCCTCCAACAGCCCACCAGGGACACTTTACCTTGAACTTTGCATTGGACAGTCCATTCTTCTTTGATCAGTGCTAGATTGTAGCTACAGAGTTATTGAGATTACTATTCTTCTTTGGATGAACTTTCCTAGTCAGAGTGGAAGTTTCTGAACTCCTGAAAGTTACCATTTCCCAAGATGAATTCATCCAAGACAAGGAGGAGGGGAGAGTTTGAGGACCATACAGATTGAGAATCAACACATTTTATGGCAAGTGTGAAATGAGATCATACTTCCTTATGCTTGAAGGTGTGACTGTATCACCTTGCCTTTTGAAGCTGTTAGATCTAAGATCTGGAATTGTAGCCAGGTTTTTCTGGTCTCAGAGATGTCAGCCAACAAGGGAGATGGACCCATGAGGCAGACAGTCTTTGCACTTGAATGCGCCAAAGCCTTCCTTTTTGTGCATGTCCCTGCTCCTCAAAGCAAGAGTCCAGCCTATAGTTAGGCCTATCTTTAGGAACTTGTTTAGCCAATGCAAAGTAGGGGTACATTCTAGAACTTGAAGTCTATACTATAGGTCTGCTCAGTCCATTGGAATCCTTTCTTGGAGGAGTGCACTCTTGGAACCTGGTTGCCCACTGGTATAGGCTATTTGGAACTTCAACTGAGCTCCTAGCTAACAGCCAGAATCATCAAATTCTAGTCCCATGAATGAGCCATCTTACATCTCTAGCTCAGCTGAGATGTTCCATGACTACCTTGCTGATATCCACATATGAGACCCCCACATGAGAAATACCCAGCTTAAGCCAGTCCACCCACAGAATCATGAAGAGTCATGAACAGCATACAACAGTATAGGTAGGGATGTGTCAGCCTGCGTTTTGTGTCTGGCTATTTTCCTGTGAGTTTACAGAATGGACCACAGCTCTACCATGTTGGTAGCTCTACTTCTAGACATGACAAAGTTGGGAGGAGTGGTGGGCTTGGCCCAGTGGTCCCAGACAATTTTAGAAACCACTAGATGTCTGAAACCACAAGCTCAAGTTCTGGAAAGGCTGACTTGGCCTCTTAACAACCTCGGTTTTGTCTGTTCTCCTGATTCATTATGTTTTGAGCTTTTGTAATGAAGAAGCTGAAGGCTTTGGGCATATACAGACAACTGGTTCAGAGGAAAGATCATTTGTGATCTGATGGCCAGAGAGATTAAAAGGAGATTTGGCTGAAGAAGCCTGGAGGTTTTGAAAATGATTGCTGACAATATAATCACATGTGATCTCAGCAAGAAAGAAAAGCTGATATTCTGATACCAGAAGCTATTGAGTAACTCAGATTTTGAAAGGGTACTTACAGAAGAGCCTATCATCAATGACACATACTGTCAGGAGGAATGGACTTGTACAATTAGTGCTGGGAAAGCAAAAGCAGAAACTAAGCTGTGGCTTAGAAAATGTTAGGGATCCAGCAAGAGGTTTTCAAAGTAATATTTGGAGTAAGTTCTACATGGTATGTGTAGACTCTGAGCTTGAGACAGGTGGTGTCATGCTTAGAGGTGAAAGTGTGAACACAGAACAATTTAACCTACACTTATACCTGCCCTTTCCTTGGAGGAGGGTGATATTAAAACTCAAAGGAATAAGACAGAAGATAATTAAGAGGGCTTTAACACCCCAGATAAGTAAGTGTCAGGTTGCTTAATTACATTAAATGAGTCTCAGTTTGGGGATGGAATTTGATGGTGTCTTCTGATATCCTTTGGTAGAAATATGAAGAAATGTAGGCTCCATTATAGTACATTGGGGTGGATTAATGGCTGATGGAATAACACAAGGTTTGTAAATCTGAAGTGACATATTAAGGTTCTGGACACACAAGTTCAGTGAAGACTAGAGGGGATCCCATCTGCCCCTGTCCTATATACAGTAGCCAGGACCCTGAACTGTACCTCACCTCTCTGCTCAGAATTCCTTGTTTATCACTTTGGTCACCCACTGTCACAAGTTTGGAAGGAAAGGTAACCAATAACTCTATCTTCTTCTCAGAGAATTGGTGTCCAATATTCCTTCTTTGAGCTTCCTCTTTATTCCCAATTCTTGCTGTTACAAAAATTCCCAAATCTTTGGTGATTTCACAATATAATTTGTTGATTTTTAGTCTTTTCCCTATTCTGACTAAGTATTTAGCTTTCCTGGTTATGTTCATTATTACTATCCCTTTTACATGAGCCTTCCAGATTCCAACATGTTATGACTATTTTCTCTTCTCCTATTCTCCCCACCCTGTGGGTTCACAACATTAAAAAAAAAAAATCCTTAACTAGTTTTGGTAAGATTTCCACAGGAATAAAAAGTTGTATTCAAGCAATTTCCTTAGCCTGGAAACCAGTGTTTTGTATTTCCAAGAGTCAAAGTGTAACACCGCTCATGAATATATCGGATTGAAAGATCCTATATAGTTTCTCAGGATGGAAGTTTGATAATCCCTGCTGCCCTGGGGCTTTTCTGAAGAAAGCTGAACTCTGCAAAGTCTATCACTAAGTTTTATTTCCATTTATCAGGTAGAAAAGACCCTGACAATAAAGAGCATTTCAAAATCACCCCAGAGCCATTGGGCCCACAATACAGAGAGGAGATGCTATTTTGAAGGTTCGGCCATATGTCTCCCAGCTTTCACCTTCCCCTCTCCCTAAGTTATGTTATGTTATCTCTAAGTATCTCTTCCATCTTTTTCTTCTTCTTCCCCCCAGCTTTACTTATTAGTAGACACTGTAAATTTCCCTAAGGGTTATTAAGTAATACAGATTGCAAACATTTAAGCAATGTAGTCTTTGCACACGTAATATTTGCACACAATATTTGTGAAGTTTCAGGACAGAGAACTAATCTGTTAGGTTTAGCATTTAAGTTACATAATATGTGGTTTGACTCCATTAATGCTTGACATGAAATCTTAGTTCCAACCTTTTTGAAGGTTGCTTAGAATGAAAGGCATGTACCAACTTAAAAGGGAAATTAAACTCTGAAAAACAATCTGAGGGTTTTGAAGGGGCGGGGGGTGGGAGGTCGGGGTACCAGGTGGTGGGTATTATAGAGGGCACAGATTGCAGGAGCACTGGGTGTGGTCCAAAAACAATGAATACTGTTATGCTGAAAATAAATTAAAAAAAATTAAAAATAAAAGGGAAATTGATCCAGTAGTCACTGAAGTGAATCCCCAAGTATAATTATTAAAGACGTGGCAACTGTTAGTCAAGGGAAAGGACAGAAAAAGAATAGGAGAGTTAAATCATATTACAGTCCATGAGAATGTTCTTGTTCATTGTGAGCTGGTCTCATGGAAGGATGTGCTGCCTTTGCTGGCTCACTGGGTATTAGTTGCACTTCAGTCCATGGGAGAAGGATGTCAGTACTAAATGTGCTCAGATAGCTCCCTTCTATTAGGGCTTAAAACCCTCTAAGTCCTGTGGCTGGGTGGGTGGGTGGGGTCTCATTAATTCACTGGCACCATTTCAGAATCCAAAGTATGGCTCCTAGTTTCTGGGTCTTCTTTCTTTAGAGCGAGAATGTGAAATCTCTGAGTGAGTCCTATATACTCCATTCAGTGCTGATGACTTTGAATGTTCTACCATTGTTTAGAGACTCTCATTCTAAGGTGCAATATTGGCAATCAATCTAAATTTGTAATTTGTGTCAGAAGAATGCTTTGAAAATTCAAAATGACAAGCCAGTGCTTTGAAAGATCATATATTTGTAAAACAAAACAGTACAAATTAAACAGTCACAGTAAGTGGCTTTGCCCCTCCATATCCAATCCCTTTGTGATTTTACTTGCTCCGACTCATTACTGTTTTTGGTGAGAGGAAGTTCAGTTTACCCCTCACTCCATGGCCTCTCCTAGCAGTCATTTCCCTTGTTCATCCCTTCAGTCTTCAAGGGACAGCACTTCCCAGAGATTGGGTGTTGCTCTTGGCTCCTCCATTATTTTAACTCAATGATCTTAGTATAAGCTCTTAACCGTTTTGATCTCAGTGTCACCACTTGTAAGTGAATGGTTTTTACTAGATAACTTATAAGACTTTCCAACTCTGATATTCTGTTATCATTTTCCCCCTTCTGCCATTCTCTCACTTGCCTTGCCTTTCCTTTTTAAAAAAATAACATAAATGTATTATTTGCTTCAGGTGTACAGGTCCGTGAATCATCAGTCTTACACAATTCACAGCATTCACCATAGCGCATAACCCCCCCCCCAATGTTCATAACCCAGCCGCCCTATCCTTCTGCCCCCAATCCTCCCAGCAACCCTCAGTTTGTTTCCTTTGCCTTTCCTTTTTGTTGAACTTGCTGATATTATGAGGATAATATCCCTCATTTTTCCTTGTGTTATTTCATTCATACCCGCTTCCTTCTTCCTTTATACTATCTTTATCTTCCTTCCCTGGTCCCATAGTTGGGTTATCTACTTCTGGGGCTTTCTGCTGTGTTCTCTTTGCTCTTCCTCTCCCTACTTCATGAACCAGTCCCCAAGGAGAAGAAATTAAGTCTTGAAATTCTTTCTTCTCTCTCTCTCTCTTTTTTTAGAGAGAGCGGTTCATTTACTTAGAGAGAGAGAGAGAGAGAGAGAGGATTCTAATATGGGGCTCAGTCCTACAATGCTGAGATCAATACCTGAGCCAAAACCAAGAGTCAGATACTTAACTGACTTTGTCACCCTGGTGCCCCAAGTCTTGAAATTATTTCTTAATCCCAAGGTGATATGCATATGTATAGTTTAAAAAGTTGCATTATTTGCTCTAACACTTTCCAAACATGTTCTTCATCCTTCGTTTTGGAAAATTAGCTTAAGCTTTATTATGAGCGTACATACTTAAAAGCATGCAACGTGTTTGTCTGCTCTTAATGAGGGCCCTGAGAAGGATAAGGAATATTTGTCTTTTTGTCCCAAACATGGTTGAAACATTTAGTACAAATAAATCCTAGCAAGTGTAATATTCTTCACCTGTTTTGCCAAAAGTGTAATTTTCCAGTTTGGCCCTATATAGCAAAATCTATAATGCTTACCTAAACACAGAGACCTCAGAATAAGAGGGTGGCCCAAAAATAAACAGGCTTAAATGTGATGTCATAACAGGTTTTCCTTTGTCTCATGGTAAGTTTTAGAGACTTGGTTTTCTTCAAGTTGTTCTTTCCAGCCAAACAAGCAACCTCAAGAGAAAGACTATAATAATCTTGGTGTCTAGAGAATAATAAGAATTTTTCATAGCTGATACTTGAAAAACAGCAAACTTATAATTATATATTATTCAAATTAATGTCACCATCAATTTTGGTGGCTGCACATAATGACTATAAGTGTGTTCATGATGAAAACGTGAAATCAAGTTATCTTGAAGTCAGTTATCTCCACTCTACTTATTCCCACTTTTTTGCTAAAGGAACTACAGTAATTGGGGGGGGAAGCATATGATTCTAGATTCTTACTTTTCTAGCTTCTCTGTAACACATTTGTCATAGTGAAAGTTATATTACAAGCCAATTAGACATAAGCATAGATCTGTTGTGGATCTCTGGGAATGTTTCTTCTTTCCTGAAAAAGGGAGTATCTGCTGATGTGTTCTTTTCTTCTGCTTCCTTCCTTGAATGTGAATGTAATGGTTGGGATTGTGCAACTATCTTGCAAACATGAGGGAAAGAAGTTCAGAGACATACACCCTGGCACTACTGAGTTGCTAAACCAACACTAACAACTGTTTACATTGAAACTTATTATGTTGAAAAGTGAACCCTTCTTTTAAAGCCATTATAGTTTGGTTTTCTATTGCAACTATGTACTTTTCTTTTTTTTTGACTTTTAATTTTTAATTTTTATTTTTTTATAAACATATATTTTTATCCCCAGGGGTACAGGTCTGTGAATCACCAGGTTTACAAAGAAATGATACCTATTCTTGTTCTTCTTCTTATTATAGACAAATACATACTTCTATTCATTTACTGTAAACACCATTTTCTGAAAATCTCTGTGTCTGCCAAGAGCCCACCCAAATACACATCAGCTAGAACAAGCTTATTTGGAGGACTTGATGGGGTCTCCCTACTCAGGGCCAGCAGCAGGGTGACTGGAGTAGAGGGAAAATTATCTGAGGAGGTCTTGTGTGTAGGAAAGATTCATCTCAGGGAAAATATCACATTAATACCATGAGGAAACAACCCAGTGCTTTTCTGCTCAGCCAAGCCTTTCTCCTTCCCGCTTACTGCCTGCCCTGCTATTTTGGAGATTATCATTAGGTTCGCCCATTTAACCGTCATAGTTTGACATGGTTAGACTTGAAAATCATGACTTTTTCCTTGTCCCAGACATGAACAAATCAACCTTGATCCTTTATCTGCCACTCCCTCTCTAATAAATTAGCAGAGTTTACATAACCCACAGTCTGGTAGTTTATACTGGGCATCATTAAACACTATTATGCAGCTCCATTTCTTGGCATCAGCACACATTTTTCTAGGTGGAATTTTCCTTCTGGTTATTAGTGTGTGAAGGCAAAAAAATATTGACACTCTTTTTTGTATGACTTTTTAAAAAATGTGAGAAGATGATAAACCTTACTTTAATAACTGCCAGACAATAGCTGACCAGCAGAGGGTACTCATTAAGTGCCAGGCGATGAGCATAGATAGCATTCTCTATGCACTGTCCCATTTAATTGTTATAATAAGTATAAAAGGTAGGTATTATTATTTTTTCCACTGACAGATGAGAAAAAAGAGGCTATAAAATGTTGGATAGCTCCAAGATCATTTGAGTTTAGGGTCTGCATTGTTAATAGCATCTGTGTCGCAAGTGTCTGGAGAGAGGTAGACCATAGTCCAGATTCTCCACTTTCTTGGTTTTTGAGAGGTTCTTGGTATCTAAAATGACCAAGGTGGGGCAGAATTATATGGTCTGCTGATCCGTATACTTGGGTTTTAAGACCAAATTATTGAATTTTCAACATGGTGGCTGGTAACTAAAAGTTCATGACTTATAAGACTAATTTGTTCCAGTTTTCTCAATTTTATGTAAGAGAAAAATTAATCACAAATGGATTAAGTGATCTATCCAAATTTAATTATCAACCATGATCATTCAGGCCTCTTGACTTCCAGTTTAGCACAGATTGTATTAGAGGGGCTGAGTGTTCAATCTGTGTCTGCTTTCTCATCAAAACTGCTGTTAATTCCTCTGTGGCAGTGGTTCTCAAAGAGTAGTCTGCAGACCTTTGGAGGCTGGGACACTCAGTCCATTTCAGTGCAGTGTTGATGATGAAATAGTAGTGGGCAAAATGCTGGCTTCCGGTCATTGTGTTTCTTCACATGCTTCCAGTGAAAAACAAAGCAGCAATGACAAAATTAGTTTCAATTAAGTCTGTCCTTGGAGTGTCTTGGTGGCTCAGTCAGTTTCTTAGCATCTGATTCTAGATTTCAGCTTAGCTTATGATCTCAGGGTCCTGGGATCAAGCCCCATGTCAGGACTCATGCTCAGTGAGGAGTCTGCTTGAGGATTTTCTCTCTCTCCCTCTCCCCCTGCTTATGTTCTCTCTCTCTCTCTAAAATAAATAAATAAGCAAACAAACAAATAAATAAATAAATCTTTAAAAACTAAAAGGTCCTTGGGGTGCCTGGGTGGCTCAGTGGGTTAAGCCTCTGCCTTCAGCTCAGGCAATGATCTCAGGGTCCTGGGATCAAGCCCCACATTGGGCTCTCTGCTCAGCAGGGAGCTGGCTTCCCCCTCTCTCTCTGCCTGCCTCTCTGCCTACTTGTGATCTCTCCCTCTCTGTCAAATAAATAGATGAATAAAATCTTTAAAAAATAAAAATAAAAAATAAAATGTCCTTGGTGCAGTAAAAATCAGTGATTGTGTTTCATGTTGGCCCTGGAGGACAGGTCCTGTTCACATTTTGGGTGATGAAATAGGAAGTCTGCATCAAACATATATGCTGTAAACCTGAACTGCAGCAGTCATCTTGAGGGAAGTAACATGTGAGATTGAGCTGTGAGCTGAACTAGCTGCTTTTTTCATGGGACAACATTTTTACATGCAAGAAAAATGACAGAAAAAATATGATTATTTAGATTTGAGTATATAACAGATGTTCTCTCACAAATGAAGGAAATTTAGCCCATTTCTTTAAGGAAAATAACTGATTATATTTGTTTCCAATGATACATTTTGAGTCTTGAAGTGAAACTAGAATTTTGGAAAACTTTTATTCATTGCTATATGCTTTACAGCTTTCCAATACTTAAAGATGTTTCTAATCAGAGATAATGTATTACTGGAGGTAATATATTTTTTAATATTTTTAATATTTTTTAAATATTATATAGTAAAATGTTCAACATTGGAAGATCTATATACCTCAGTGAACCTGTATTTTCAAATGACCAATGTATGATGTTTCAAAATAATGCAAGAGAGAAACAAATGGATTTTAAAATAACAGTGTGTAAAGTTCTTTTAATATGGTTTCAGATTCTACATTACAATGCATCTTTAGGAAATACTGTTTGCCAAGTTTTGGTGTCTTATCAAAGAAGAGTATCTACAGTTGTCTGAAAAGCCATTGAAAAATATCCCCTCTTGGGGGTGCCTGGATGGCTCAGTGGGTTAAATCCTCTGCCTTCAGCTCAGGTCATGATCCCAGGGTCCTGGAATCAAGCCCCATATCGGGCTCTTTGCTCAGCGGGGAGCCTGCTTCCTCCTCTCTCTCTGCCTGCCTCTGCCTACTTGTAATCTGTCTGTCAAATAAATAAATAAAATCTTAAAAAAAAAAGAAAAAGAAAAATATCGCCTCTTTCCCAATTACATATTCACATATGAGTGAGGTTGGATTTTCTTTATAATGGTTCATACTTGAACCAAAACAACATATTGCAAAAAATTGAATATAAAACTGATATGAGAGCCCAAACATCTTCTCTTAAGCCAAGCATAAATGAGATTGGCAGCAATATAAAACAATGCCACATTTTTTTGTTTTGTTTTGGAAAACATAGTTTTTATTCATAAAAATACACATGTTAACATATAATAAATTTATTATTTTAAGTGAATGAGTTAAATATTTAAAATGTGTGTGCATTTATAAAAGCTCTTTGTGGGGCCCTTAATATTTTTTAAGCATATAAAGGAGACCAAAGTCTAAGAAGCTTGAGGATAATTGTCCTAAGAAATTGGCAAAGAACCCTAAGGGGGTACTGAATTCTCTTTCATCCTCTGGTACCTGGGGAGTAGGGTGACTAGACTCTGAACAATTATTTTCACTATGTCATCCAAGTGGGGTTTTGATACTCCTTAGAGCCCTAGAGTTAATGCTTTTATTTTCTGATGGGGTCCAAATCCTCTGCACAGAATTGAAACTGGATTAACCAAGAACACAAACACTCACCCTGAGTGCTGGTTCTTTTGTCTCTAGGCTGATGTGGTGGGTTACACACTAATGTGGATCTTAGCAAAGTTATCAATCTTGAAAAATATCAGGCCTTTTAGTGGAGCTGATGGAGTCAAAATACTCTTGCCCAGATTTTACTACTTGAGAATTCTGGTTTAGAAAGTCTGGGACTTAGTGCCTCTCCTTTTTCATCAGTAAAATGGGGATAAAAGAACCAGTCATGGGCATCTCTTTCCTACTCTGTTAGTGATATCATGTTGGTAGCTGGAGATTTGTCATAATAGATATATTTACACTATATAAATTGGAAAATACTGTGAATCAGGGATTTCTTCTTTTCCTGGAATGCTATTAAATATCTACCAGCTATTAAATTCTCTACCTTGTAGAGAAACTAAAGTCAATCAATGAAAATAGTGTCTGTTGGTAAGTGTTCAATAAAAGCTAATTGTTAGAATTTACAGGTGCATAAGTACTTCAGGAATGATTATTTTGGTAGAACAAGATCATTAGTCTGTCAAAAACACATAATTATTCAATATATGAAACTCATATGGTAAGCATCCTCCTCAGCCTTCTTCATAACCCAGACTTCTGGGGTTGGGGTAATCACATACAAATAACATTGGTGCATATAGACCCAACTTCCTTTTCTTATAGAGAATGGGGCTACCAGCCCTACACAGACAAAAGCTTACATCTTTGGGACCACTCAGTGGCTCATACCTTGATCATGTTGCTGGTGCAAAACCCAAGATGACTTCTGCTTCTCTTTCTTATAACATTGAGTAAAAAAATGACTTTTCTTTTTTTCTTCTATCAGCTCTAGGGTGGGTTCCGCTAATGAAGGTCTCCTTTTTGTGCTTCTGGGTAGAGATATCAGAAAAAGGGAAAGATTTTGTAGAGCTAAGAGAGAATGTCGCAGGAAGGACATTAACAGACAGAGTGAACCAGCTTTATTTTGCCACTGGCTTCATATATTCATGATAGGACCTGGAAAAGGAGCTAGGAATTCACCAAATCCATTCTCGGTTATCAAGACAATTCCATCCCCTCTCCACCCAGGGCTTGATCCAGTTTCTTCAGAAATATCTCAACAGTAAAGTTCTTACTATTTCTTTTTAGAGGCAATTCAAATATTCTCACAGTTGTAGCACTGAAAAGCTTGGCTTGAAATTGACCTAGATATTTTCTTTCCATTTTGGCTCCTGATTTGAACAATTGGTCTTTTGAAAAATGTTTGAATCACTGAATTTTGTGATAATATAAGTAACAGTGCTTGTTTTTCAATGGCAAGGTAAACATTTTCTGGAATCCATACTTTAACATGGTTGGCTCAAAGTTCTGAGGACATTCTTTTTGCTTACAGACTCAGAACCATAGAGCTCCAGGCACTTCTATGTTTTATCTAGGTCAGAACTTTGCCTCCAAGAATGAAAATCTGAAACACGTGGTTATCTCATCTATCAGACTTTCCTAGGAACCAGTGCATAAATTTCTCTAAGTCGTTGATTGCCAGAACTCATAAACAAGTTTGATCTTAGGTATATTTGATTTAAAGCTTTTGATTCAGCTAAATCAATTTTCATTTAGGAAAAAAGAAGGGGGAAAAGAGCAGGAGGAGGAGAAGGGAGAGGAGAAGAAAGAAAAAGGGGAGGAGGAAGAGGAAGAATGGAGGCACGCTGTCCATTTTAAAATAGTGCTTGTTTAATTACTTTTTCAGATTAAATCTGCAGTTAAATGAGGAAGCACGATATTAATTTGGTTTATGTTTGCATGGTTACTAATTGAGGTAGATACTTGTTAAGTCATTACAAGGTGAAATGTCTCTCATTAAACATATTAATCATGGATTTGGAGGGAATATTTTTACACACTGTAGTTAGGAGGACAGCCACTGTCACAATTAAACAATATACATTTAAATTATTTTGCTTAACTAAACATAGAAGGCTTACATATTCTGTATATTTCTTCCAGGTTTATTTTTATAAAAACAGCATATGGATTTTTAATCTGTTCCATACTTCTAAATGTTATATATGATCCTTTAAAATACAACTTAACTGGGCTTTCTTCCATGTCAATATAGAAATATATAATTATAATGATGAATTATGGAGTTTACTCAGTCTTCTTCCCCTTCCACTTCTTTCTTATCTTTAAACCAGAAAACAGAGACACATTTACTTGTTTTGCAAACTGTTAAATAGTTTTCTTCAATTTTAACTACAGTAATTCAAAAGAAGAATATGTTTTTATAACTGTAGACATTTCTGATATTAAAATCATCATCACTTTAAAAGCTACTGATGAGTATAGGTACTTAAACATCTTTCAGTAGTTCCCTTGGGACATTTTTAAAATAACTCAGGCTCCCAACTCTATCTTAAATCATATTCCTTTGGTGCTAAAGCATTTTAAAGTTGGACCCCACATAAGCTGTTAACATCATCCTTCCAGTGTAACTGCTTTTTCTTTATAGCTGTTGAGGGCACTGAAATTAGAGCTAAATATTTGGAAGATACTCAAGAAAAAGATCTGGAAATAAGACATAACAGGCACATGCTATTTGTAAACTTGCTTTGACTATATCATGTTCTATTAAAAAAAATTCCTGTCATGATGGTAAATTTCAGCTTCAACACAAAGAAAAAAAACTACCTTTGAACACATTTGATCAAATGAACATTTCAGTTTTTATATAAAAATTAATTTTCATGTATCTTCTGACACACTTTAAAATTCATCTCCCACCTTTTTTGCTTTTTGTTTTTTGTTTTTCTATCTACAGATGTTCCCTAGCCTTACCTGAAGGCAAGCTTTCCTGGAAGGGCTCTCCATATCCATGTTCTACTTGTCTAGTGAGTTCTGCATACTTCCTCAACAGATTCTTCCACTCAGAAACCTCTAACAAGTCTTTTTCCTCTTACTTCATGTTTGACTATCTTAGACTTTCCTGGGCTTCTATGATCTTGTCCTTGTGATCTTACTTTCCTGTACTCCCTAAAGGGCACTTTTACTGAGGCCAGTGACTCTTCTCAGTGTTTCTCACATGTGTGTGACTTTCCTTCTTTTACTACTTATTTATTCTTGTTTCTCCAACCTGCCTTGTTCCTCAATGCTCAAACTTTATAGCAGATGCTTTGTGTGTGTGCATGTGTATGCCAGTGTGTGTAGGGTGCAAATGTGGCACTTAGGAATTTGATGAACTATTGTCTTTCTCTTCAGAACTGCTCACACAAACACAAATGTGTGTACACTAAGAAGGATCATGGTTATACTGAGCGTCCATGGACTTCAAGTTATCAAACCTTGCTGGAGAAGAGAAAGGCTAAATGGCTTGACAGGAGAAGCCAAGGAAGGAAATGTAGAAGGCTGCATGTATTATTACTTTACCTAGCCCTGAGTACTTTTGAAATAGTCACTGTTCTCCAAATGTTTATCTTAGTTCTGTCTCTTTTATTACATTGTAAGTTCCTTGAAGGGACAAAGGACTTTGGATAATAATACAAATAAATTTGATTAAACAGGTTACAGTAGATATAGTTAAACACTTGTCAGTCAGTCAGCATTAAAACGTTAAACCAAGACATGTTTTGTTGCATAAAAGGACAGTACCAGAAAACACCTGTTTTCTGGATGAAGCTAGATAAATGTTGTGATAGCCTATTCCATGATTTTAATGAAGGGAAAGTGGGGATTCTAATCTCATTGCACTCATGACTCGAGGGATGCCCTGCTGAACTCCCTGCTCTTCCAGGATAAGTGAGGACCAGTAGGCAAGGAGAGGTTTGGCAAGTAAGAGAGGAGACAAAATCCATCAGGTCCTGGGCTCCTGTTTTTTGGGAGGTTTTTGATCACTGCTTCAATCTTGTTACTAGATATCAGTCTATTCAGGTTGTCAGTTTCTTCCTGGTTCAATTTTGGGAGGTTATAGTTTTCCAGGAATGCATCCATTTCATCTAGGTTGCTTAGTTTATTGGCATATAACTGTTGATAATAACTTCTGATGATTGTTTCTACTTCCTTTGTGTTAGTTGTGATCTCTCCCTTTTTTTATCCTTTGTTTTTTTTTTTATTAATTTTTTATTTTTTATAAACATATATTTTTATCCCCAGGGGTACAGGTCTGGGAATCACCAGGTTTACACACTTCACAGCACTCACCCAAGCACATACCCTCCCCAATGTCCATAATCCCACCCCCTTCTCCCAAACCCCCTCCCTTTTCATTCATAATTTTATGAATTTGGGCTTTCTCTCTTTTCTTTTGGATTAGTGTGGCCGATGGTTTATCAATTTTATTGATTCTTTCAAAAAACCAGCTTCTAGTTTCATTGATATGTTCTACTGTATCTCTGGTTTCTACATCATTGATCTCTGCTCTAATCTTAATTATTTCTCTTCTTATGTGTGGAGTTGGTTTGATTGTTGTTGATTCTCCAGTTCTTTGAGGTATAGAGACAGCTGGTGTGTTCTGGATTTTTCAATTTTTTTGAAGAAGGCTTAGATGGCTATGTATTTCCCCCTTAGGACTGCCTTTGCTGTATCCCATAGGTTTGGGACCAAAGTGTTCTCATTGGTTTCCATGAATTGTTTCAGTTCTTCTTTGATCTCCTCGTTGATCCAAGCATTCTTAAGGCAGGTGGTCTTTAGCTTCCAGGTGTTTGAGTTCCTTCTGAACTTTTCCTTGTGATTGAGCTCCAGTTTCAAAGCATTGTGATCTGAGAATATGAAGGGAAGTGGGAATGCAAGTTGGTGCAGCCACTTGGAAAACAGTGTGGAGATTCCTCAAGAAATTAAAAATAGAGCTTCCCTATGACCCTGCAATTGCACTACTGGGTATTTACCCAAAAGAAGGGCCATCTGTACCCCAATGTTTATAGCAGCAATGGCCACGGTCGCCAAACTGTGGAAAGAACCAAGATGCCCTTCAACAGACGAATGGATAAGGAAGATGTGGTCCATATACACTATGGAGTATGATGCCTCCATCAGAAGGGATGAATACCCAACTTTTGTAGCAACATGGATGGGACTGGAAGAGATGATGCTGAGTGAAATAAGTCAAGCAGAGAGAGTCAATTATCATATGGTATCACTTATTTGTGGAGCATAACAAATAGCGTGGAGGACAAGGGGAGATGGAGAGGAGATGGGAGCTGGGGGATATTGGAAGGGGAGGTGAACCATGGGAGACTATGGACTCTGAAGAACAATCTAAGGGGTTTGAAGTGGCGGGGGGTGGTGGGAGGTCAGGGTACCAGGTGGTGGATATTATAGAGGGCAAGGATTGCATGGAGCACTGGGTGTGGTGCAAAAACAATGAATACTGTTATGCTGAGAAGAAATAAAAAAATTAAAAGAAAAAGAGAGGAGACAAAAACTAGAAAAGAAATTAAGGAAAATAAAGGAAAAAAGAAGAAGGAGAGGAGGGAGCTACTGCAAAGGACAGAAAGAGACAGTGTTCTGCATGGATGGAAGAAAAAGAGAAGTAATCAAGCTAAAAAAAGGTTTTCAAATTCAAGTTTGTTAACTCTTTGAACAGTTATGCATTCCTAACTTTTGAGGATTTGCTATCTTTTTCAAAGATTTTATTTATTTATTTGACAGAGAGAGAGAGAGAGAGAGAGAGATCACAAGTAGGCAGAGAGGCAGGCAGAGAGCGAGGGGGAAGCAGGCTCCCTTCGGGGCAGAGAGCCAGATGTGGGGCTCCATCCCAGGACTCTGAGATCACGACCTGAGCTGAAGGCAGAGGGTTAACCCACTGAGCCACCCAGGCACCCCGAGGATTTGCTATTTTCACATCTTTTATCACTGATTGCCATAAGAAGTGCCAAGGTTGGCAGAAACACATTTACAATTTCAAGGTAAGTGTTGGCTACTATGAAAATTTATCTGTTAAGTTTGCTTGGCCTCAGGACTGGTTGGATTTTCTTCTTGGTTTGCATTCATCTTTACATTTTACTATTGCACCAAGCTCCAAATAATACTTGTATGCATTTTTTAATGATTCAACTAATAACTTCATTTAGCAGCTGAAATTAACTTCATTGATCATTACCTAATCATTATCTCTTTTTGGGGCGTTCACAGTGACCTTGCTTTTGCTGGCTTCTTCCAAAAAGCCCTATCCTTAAAAAGTTATCTGATAAGTTTTAAAAGACCAGAGGATAAAAATATATATATATGACATTTAATGAATATTTGCATATGCATTTAATTTACTTGAAGGAAGATAAAAAGCAGCTATTACCAAAGCAAATATAATAATTTCTCTAATTAGTGATAAAGCTTGAATAAGTATTTTGAGAGAGTTTGAATCAATATGCCAAGAAAATATTTGTATAAGATTTAACTATTGATTAGTACCTATTTGAGTTCTCTTAATTGACTTCATTTTTAATTATTAGATCCATATTTGTTTTCCTTCTGGGATTTTTATATTTATAAACATATATGGACTGCAGGCCCTTTTATTACATATGGTAAGGGAAAGATACAATGAACAACCATGTTCTAGGTCAGGGTTTTCCAAAGCCGGGTCCTCAAAATGTTAATCTAAGCAGAGCTGGCAAACTTTACCTCTAAAAGGCCAAATAGCAAATATTTTAGACTGCAAACCACAGGGTCTCTGTTTTAACCACCCAATGGCAACTTTTCCATTGCTGCAGGGAAACAGTCATAGATGTTACATAAACAAAAGGTATAGTTGTGTGCCAGTAAAATTTTATACAAAAGTAAGAATAAGTACATGGCAGCTGATAAGAATATTTTAACGAGTATAAGTAAGTCAGTTGGAACTGTGGATTTGAGCAGCTATTCTATGTATAAATTGGGGAAGTTTGGGTTCACAAACGTTTCTGTGTCTTGACTACTTGGAGGCTTTTGTTTTATCTCTTTATTCTAGACTCTTCATTCAGTAGCTAAGGCTGCTAAAGGAGGGATGTTTTTGTAGATTTGGGTCAGTGAACTGTGGCAGCAGGCCACATTTGTTTTTGTCAGTGAGTTTTTATTGCTGCTTTTGGGCTTCATAAATGATTTTAGTAGTTGCTACAGTGCTCTTATGGCCTATAAGGCCTAAAATATTTACTATCTGGCCCTTTACAAAATGCATTTGTAGAACTCTACTCTATATAGTTAACTACAGTCTTAAGTTGAAGGCAAAATACAACAAAGTAGGTTGTATATCATAAACACTCAGTAAATATTTGTCTCATGAATTTACTGTTCATGTAACCTGATAAACATGTGAACATAAAGTTACTAATTATTATAACACCAAAAGTAATTCTCATTGTATGCCCTAAATCACATGAAGCCACTTTCTCTGGCCTTATTTACATAAGTGGCTGGCCACTTGCCAGCCAGAAGTGCTGCTCCAGGTCAAGCCTCTCTCATCATCAGAATGACAAAGGACCAGAAGAAAGTGAAGAAAGGAATAAGCAAGAGGTATGAAAGAGCCATTAAGTTACAGATTGTAGGGACGCCTGGGTGGCTCAGTTGGTTAAGCAGCTGCCTTCGGCTCAGGTCATGATCCCAGCGTCCTGGGATCGAGTCCCACATCGGGCTCCTTGCTCAGCAGGGAGCCTGCTTCTCCCTCTGCCTCTGCCTGCCATTCTGTCTGCCTGTGCTCGCTCTCTCCCCCTCTCTCTCTCTGATAAATAAATAAAATCTTTAAAAAAAAAAAGTTACAGATTGTATGCACAAATTTTATGATTAAAAATAGGCTTTTAATAATTTAAATAAGGTTTTTATTTAGATTTCTCTAATGTGGGTATTTACAATGTACATGATTGTCATTTCTTCCCCTGTAAAGGTTTGGAAGTAGGTCAAAGCAGACGTCAGTAGACACCCCAGTTGACCTCACTCTATTGTTTATATATGTTGCTATTCCCCACCCCCCCCCGCCCTCCTAGTTTTTCAGACTTTGCTGGATGCCAGTTCATTGTCCTACCAAATATCCCCCAGTATGGGTTTTATAAAATCAGCAAAAACTAAACCATGGTTTTAATGTTTAGAGATGCCTCCAATCATTAGGTCCCTCCAATGAAGAAACAGATGAGACACTAAATTTGTATTTGCTCATAGTCTGCCTTGAAGGTTCATTTTTAGAGTTATCTTGTCATTTTCTGTGCTATTAATTATTTTCCAAATAGGAAATTTTTAAACAAAATATGCCAACATACAACTTCAAGAAGTGTCTTGCTACTTTGAAGTTGTACTGCCATTCTCAGGGCAGGAGGTGAGTGCATAGAGATCTTCTGGAATACTGTCCAATGCTTTGAACATTTCCATGGAATATTTTAACAAAAGTTTTCATGAGGACACACCTCAGATAAAGCACCATGGATCTGCAGAGGCTGCTTTGCTCATTAACTCAGGAAGTATCTATTGTGAACCCACAATTATAAGAGATAAGTGAGGGATGCATGGTGATGAAGAAAGCACGCCCCTTGTTCTAAAGGAGCTTATAATATGGCCCCATTGTCTTGGCAGCCTTAGTCTGTCTATGCATTTGGAGAATTTTTCTTTGTGGAGAGATTCTGTGCACAGGTCTCACCTAGCTACTAAGCTGACACTGATGACCTCCCTTTTTTTTATTCAACTGCACTGAGAATGTGAGTAATGATAGGGATAGCCCAAGTGGTTTAGTGCCTTTACAGCAAGTCAGGACAGAGGCTGCCATTGCCTGAGCACACACTGGGAGGCAGTGCTCTGGGGAGTAAGTCCTTGGGAAGTGGGAGCAAAGTCTGTGGCCAATATGCTATGACAGTGTGGCTCCAGATGAAAGATGAGATGGTATATACTTTCCATATATGCTCCTTGGGCATCCAGAACTAATCTCAGAGGGGAAAATGACCTATAATGGAAGGCTTCCATGCTCCACAAGGGAGGAGTGTAGCTTTGGATGGCTCCTTCTCAGGGCAAGCCAGCAACCCCTGTAGGGCCTAAGCAAATGTGAGGTACTTGGGGCCCTGAGCATGGTAGTGGTGACTAGAAATGCATGGGCCACTGCAAAGTCAGATGGACTTTCCACCCAAGGTCCACCATTTATGGTTTCTGCTCAAAGGTGCAACTTTAGCAAAAACAAACTACCTCTCTTTTCCAACCTGGAAAAGTTGGGTGTTTCATCAATGAAGAGGATCTTTTTTTAAAAATTTTTATTTTAATTTTTATTTGACAGAGAGAGATCACAGGTAGGCAGCGAGGGAGTCAGAGAGAGAGAGGGAAGCAGGCTCCCCACTGAGCAGAGAGTCCGATGTGGGGCTCCATTCCAGAACCCCAGGATCATGACCCAAGCCGAAGGCAGAGGCTTTAACCCACTGAGCCACCCAGGCACCCCCAATGAAGAGGATCTTGATTGGTTGTGAGAGTCAAGGAAAGGAGAATCATTTTGGAGAGAAAAATTGCTGTGTAGGGAAAGAAAAGATAGTGGGCACCCCTCATCTCTCCCTCTGTGTGTGTGTGTGTGTGTGTGTGTGTGTGTGTGTGCCTGTGTGCTCACACACAGCTATGACTGTGGGATGAGCACTGGCCTGTGCCCTAGCCCTTCTCTAATACCTGACAGTAGAAGGGAGTTATATTTAATATACTGACATACCAGTTTTCTTCCACCTTCAGAGAGAGAAAACCAGCTTCTCTCATAGTTGGTGGATCTTATTGCATTGTATTTGGCCACTGCCTCCAGGATATCTGGTGAGCTCATTAGTACGCATGGTGAGATGAAGGGAGCAATTTTGCACATATCTACAAGGAATTTAAGCCTTCTCCTCTCATGTGGAGAGAGGGATTCTTGGCAGAAAAGATAAGGTTTTGTCTTCAACAGCCACTTACAATCAATCTGTGGAACTTCTCTATGAGGAGGCTCTTGGTATTGGCCCCAAGTCAGCACTTGCTATTATAAAGACAACTGAACTGCCAGTAAATAGCTTCCTTCAAGCTCTCAGGAAGGGCCTGGGTCTTGCAGGTCTGCCCACTTCCAGAATACCATGCACTCACAGGCAGGAGTTGTGGGGCAGAACAAAAACATTACTTATCTTTATAATGTTTTTAATTATGGGGTGAGCATGTTGGACTGCAATCCAATATGTAAGTATAATTCTATTTTAAATTAATGCACACCATCTCCATGCCATCACTCACATTAATTCTTCCAGTTCCAATGGGCAGGGAGAAAATGTTAAGATGGCTCCAATAGAGGCTAGAAACCTCAGGTTTCCTGGTGAAGGTGATGGAATGGCAAAGTCATGAAGACAATTTTATGAGTTGGCATAGAGGTTATTGACTAAATCTGAAGAGGTCAGTAACCCTAATTTTAGGAGAAAAACACTCATTTTCTTCCCAGATTGCCCTTGAGGGCAAAATGACTCTGAAAGAAACTTGCTTGAAGGGCTAAGTTGTAGGGTCAGGAAATAGTTTTGTTTTGGTGTTCTCTAGAATTTCCTTTGGGAATTTGGAGTAAAAGTCTCAAAAGGTCACATGGCCTGTCTGGCTGTCAGTGCCTGTTTGCCTTCTGGGAGTCCCAGACCAGAAATGCAGCTCAAGGCCACCCTGTCCTGAAGTGTAGCTGACATCTGGGAGACATGCGCCTGGACACAGGCTGTGTTTGCCTTCCTTTTATAAATTGGTAATTTAACGACAAAATCAGTGGGATGACTCCCAGTATTCTTTATTAGGATTACCCATTTCATAGTAACTTTTGCCACTTGGAGCTGTTTACTAGAAGTTACATTAAGGATTGTATCCAATTTGAGAATTGATTGCACCTCTGGGTGTTTTCTTTAAGATAATTTTGATATGAACAGAAATGGTTTATACAGTGGGCCTCACACTAGTGTGTTTAGCTATTTTAAAAAATTCTCTTTGATCTTTTTCATGGGAATGGTCATCTGCCCCAGCTTCTCTTATTATTTCACTTTGCAGGGGAGTGTGACAGCTGAGGTTGGACATGTTGAAAAACAAAACAAAACTTGAAGTTTAATATATTTCTTCAGTTAAGAAGAATACATAATATTATATAGGGTAAGAAATGTAATAAAGAAAATAGTTTCTTCAAACAACAAAAAAAATGAACCTTGGACAACATCTAGTTTAATGGGTTCCAAATTTATTTAGTCAGTGGACCGGTAATATATAAGATAGATAGAAGTGAAACTAATTTTTTTGAGTTAGACAGGAACCTCAGGAACCCATGCTCACATGGTCACTGTGCCCATTCTAGCACTGATGGATTGTGTCCAGTCCAGAACCTGTGCTTCAAAGTGATGAGTGGGAAAAAAATGTGCGAATGTCTATTTGTGTTCATCTCAACTTTAAAGAAGTCATTTCCTGACATATCTAATAAAGGGGTAGTATCCAAACATATAAAGAGCTTATAAAACTTAAGACCCCCAAACCAAATTATTCAATTAAAAAAACAGCAGAAGATGTTGGTAAAGATGCAGAGAGAGGGGAACCCTCTTACCCTGTTGATGGGAATGCCAACTGGTGCAGCCACTCTGGAAAACAGTATGGAGTTCCCTCAGAAAGTTAAAAATAGAGCTACCCTACCATCCAGCTATTGCACTACCAGGAATTTATCCAAAGAATACAAATCTCATGATTCAAAGGGGACACATGCACCCCAATGTTTATATTAACAATGTTCAGAATAGCCAAAATATGGAAAGAGCCCAGATGTCCATCAACAGATGAATGAATAAATAAGATGCATATAGATTATATAGACACAAGGGAATATCACTCAGCCATCAAAAAGAACGAAATCCACATTTGCAATGATGTGGGTGGAACTAGCGGGTATTATGCTAAGTGAAGTAAGTCTGTCAGAGAAAGATAAATACCATATGATTCCACTGATATGTCGCGCTCTCCCTGCCTGCAGAGATGATGCAACACACACACAGGTCAATGCACAAGCTCTTGTTTATTCCTTGGTCGATCTTTCTCCTCCCTTTGTTTCTCCTTCTTCTTTCTCCTTCCCCTGCGGGGAAGTTCCCTTGCCTTATATAGGGCATAACAGCCAATCACAGGGGTGTTCACATGAACAGGGAGTATACAGCCAATCACAGGGCTGTTCACGTGGAGGTATCTGGGGCTCACAGGTTGTGGCAGCACATGGTGTTCATGTGATGAGCACAAAGTCACGTGTGGCCAGGGCGGATATTTTTTAGGCTGTCCGTACTGCTCTGGCGCCATCTTAGGGGCGCGACTGGCGCCATCTTGGGGGCATGACCCCGACAGCTCCACCTTCTTTATTTATTTGTATGGATAAGGGACCGTGCCTGTCTTAGGTTGGGACAATCAACTTGCGCCCTTACCCATCATCAAATACTGCAGAGCATGCTGCAGCTTCTGTCTTAGGTTGGTACACCGTTATCGTCCTCATTACCCGTCATTGACTACTGGTCCAGCATGCTAAGCCATACTTGGGGTGAGCTACCATGCTCTGTGGCTACCAAGGCTTGATGTACAGCCTGCCGGTCTCTGGCTAATGTGCATTAGAGGGCCCTTATCCAACGCAGTGCCAGGAGGAGGACGAAGAGCACAATACAATACAGCCGAGTGCAATAGTTCCAAATTAGGATTTCCCAAAAGCCACCACTGCCTGCATAGTTTGTAGGAATTGGGAGGCTGTGAGAGGGTTGACTCTCATGGCATTGATCTGCAGAATCTCCATCCAGAGGGAGGCTGTCAGATTGTGGAATTTGGCTGACCAGGTGCCGTTAAGCATCTGAGATAATTCTCGGGAGAGGTTCGCTGCTCGGGAGAGATTAGAATACAAGTTAGATGTGATGCATATGCCCAATAACAGCTGGATACAACTGGTGGAGAGAATTTGTGACATTAGGTTCATTTGTTCCTGGAGGAGATCTACCCTTTGATTGGTTAGCAAAGTCAAGTACAGAATACCTAAGATGGTAGAAGAGGTAAAAAGGCATAGAGATGTTGGGTAGTCCCTCAGTTCTGGATACTGCTTAGCAGCGCAATATCAAATGAGCAATGACAGACAGCAACTATCCTAATCTAGATCAGTACAACAGCCAAAATACTTTGTAAACTCTTTCTTTGGTTCTTTCTGGAGAACAAATCAACACTCTTCTGATTAAACAGCATGTGAGGAGCTTAAGAACAACTGAAGTGTTTAACAATATTTACTTATCTAATATCTTTTACCAAAAAATTGTACTAAAAAAAGGTTTCACAGAGATGATGCAGGTTTACTATTCAAATTCCCACCTCCTGAAAAACAACTTCTTAAATAACTCTCAAGAGGGGTTCCATTAGCTTTCAAAAGTGCCCGCAAGGGGCTCTCCATTCGGAGTCTAGAAATTTCCTACCCCATTATCTTTACCTTTACAGTCATGATCCGCGAACATACAGCTGCTGTCCCTTTGTGGTTGCTCTTCAGCAAACTTCTAACCTTTCCTTTGTGGTCGTCCTAGTGATGAATGTGCAATCCCTTTGTGGTTGCTCTTCAGAAAACTTCTCACCTTTCCTTTGTGGCCACCCTAGGGACGAACGTGCAATATGATGAGGGGGAAAAAGTACTCATGTATTGCCTTCTCTCACCTTCTCCCTAAAATGCTAAGTTTAAAAAGCTGCACAACTTCTATTCCATGAAATCTTCCTGTTAGAACTACCATTTCTAAAAATCAAGTAAACAAAATGGAAACATTGTATTTCACTCTGACAAAACTGTTCAATGTGAGATCAATGCACATAAAATTAAAAAGTTAAATATACCTCAATATTATCAGTAAATCAGAACATATCTCAACCAGTATCAGAATTTCTACCTTCACTGTATCTTTGCTATTTTTAAATATACTCACAGTTCCCGGGTTTCGGCACCAAATGTCACGTTCTCCCTGCCCGCAGAGATGACGCAACACACACATAGGTCAATGCACAAGCTCTTGTTTATTCCCTGGTCGATCTTTCTCCTCCCTTTGTTTCTCCTTCTTCTTTCTCCTTCCCCTGCGGGGAAGTTCCCTTGCCTTATATAGGGCATAACAGCCAATCACAGGGGTGTTCACGTGAACAGGGAGTATACAGCCAATCACAGGGCTGTTCACGTGGAGGTATCTGGGGCTCACAGGCAGTGGCGGCACACTGTGCTCATTTGAGGAGCACGAAGTCACGTGTGGCCAGGGCGGATATTTTTCAGGCTGTCCATACTGCTCCGGTGCCATCTTAGGGGCGCGACTGGCGCCATCTTGGGGGCGTGACCCTGACACTGATATGTGGAATTTAAGAAACAAAACAGATGAGTAGAGGGGAATGGAAGAAAAATAAAATAAGATAAAGACAGAGAGGGAGAGAAACCATAAGTGATGCTTAACTATAAGAAACAAACTGAGGGTTTCTGAAGGGGAAGTGGGTAGGGGGATGGAGTAATTGGGTGATGGGCATTAAGGAGGGCACTTATAAAACTTAAGACCCCAAAACCAAATTCCACTTGATGGAATGAGCACTGGGTGTTGTATGCAACCCATGAATCACTAATTCCACCTCTAAAACTAATAGTTCTGTATATTTTAATTAAATTGAATTCAAATAAAAGTATTTTTAAAAACAAATAATAAAAAATGGTCAGAAGACATGAACAGACACTTCTTTGAAGAAGACATCCAAATGGTCAACAGACACATGAAAAGATACATTACTGATCATTAGGAAAATGCAAATCAAAACTACAATGAGATATCACCTCATATCTGTAGGAATGGTTATACTCAGCAACACAAAAACAGTAGGTGTTGGTGAGAATGTGGAGAAACGGGACCCCATGAACTGTTGATGGGAAGGCAAACTGGTGTAGCCTCTGTGAAAAGCAGTATGGAAATTCCTCAAAAAGTTAAAAATAGAGCTACCCTATGATCCAGTAATTTCACTGAGTACCCAGAAACTACAAAAAATGATTTTAAAAGGATATGTGTATCCCTATATTTATAGTAGCATGATTTGCCATAACCAAGATATGGAAGCAGCCCAAGTGTCTATCAACTGATGAATGGCTAAAGAAGGTGTGGTGTATATATGCAATGGAATATTATTCAGTCACAAAAAGAATGAAATCTTGCCATTTGCAATTACATGGAGGGAGATAAAGAGTGTAATGCTAAGCAAAATAAGCCAGAGAAAGACAAATACCATATAATTTCATTCATATATGGAATTTAAGAAATAAAACAAATGAGTAAAGGGAAAATGAAAGAAAGAGAGAGAGAGAGAGATAGAGAGAAAGAGAGAGAAACAGACTTAATGATAGAGAATAAGATGATGGTTACCAGAGGGGAGGTGGGGGGGGGAGATGGGTGAAAGAGGTCATGGGGATTTAGGAGTGTACTTGTCAGTGATGAACACCAGGTGATATATGGAATTTTTGAATCACCACATTGTACACTTGAAACTAATATAACACTGTATGTTAACTAAGTGGAATTAAAACAAAAACTTAATAAAATAAATAAAGAAGTCATTTCCATAACTTTTTACAATTAAATAATATATTCATATGGTTGAACACATATGTGATTTATAAAGAGATAAATATATATCTACTGGATATAGATATTCAAAGACTTTCCTGGAGGAGGGTACAGAGTTCAAAAATTTTGGAGGCCAGCATGCTAATGACACAGCTTAGAAAACACTGCTGTAACATGCACCCTTTTTGTCATAAGGAAAGTGGGAGGTGAAGAGCTTTGCTCATGTTCAGATCGGAAGCAGCTGTCTGGCACCCTGTGCATTGTACCAGAATTCCTTCAGGCTCCCAGACTTTGCAGAGATGATTATAAAATTCTCAGGACCCTTCAGGAGACCTTTGATTGACACAGTCCACACTGATTAACCCTTGTTGACCAAGTCCTTTCTTATCTGGCTAATCTTAATTTCTGCTTTTAGTTCTTCCCTTATAGAAGTTAACTATCTTCCTGTAACAAACAAATTTTCCTTTTTTTCTCCCCAATAATAGATTCATAATAAAAGGACTAATCAGTGATCTATGAAAGAAGAGAGAAAGGCTAAAGATAGGATTTAGATGTGCCATATGTTAGTGATTACGCTTCTTTGATTTTGATTTTAAGTTTCATCATAGACATGGCAAAAGCTGGGTAGAACTTCCTTATGAAGAAGGGATTTAATAGAGGGCTGTACAAAAGCCTGCTGAGACTTTGATTGGGATTGCTTCAAATCTGTAAATCAATTTGAGGAGCACTGATCTCTTAACAATATTGAGTCTTTTAACTTATGAGCAAGACGTATCTCTCCATTAATATAGGATCTTTTTCTTAGCAATGTTTTATAGGTCTAACACATATTGCATGAAATTTTTTCATTAAAATCTCCAACTGTTTATTTATTGCTAGTATATAGAAACACATTTTATTTTTTAATATTGATCTTCTACCTACATTCTTGATACTCAGTAATTACAGCATATTTTAAAGATATGTTTATTTATTTTAGAGAGAGAGAGCCCAAGGAAGAGGCAGAGAGAGAATCTCAAGCAGACTTTCTGCTGGGCACAGAGTCCATCACAGGGTTTGATCTCTTGAGACCATAACCTGAGTAGAACCCAGGAGTCAGATGCTTAACCAGTTGAACCACCCAGGCACCCCCAGCATCTTTTTAATTTAGATTCCATTAGATTTTCTACATAGGGGATTATGTTGTCTATAAATAAGGTGACTGTGTTTGTGTCCATGTTCATCAGAGATATTGGTCTTTATTTTTCTTATCCTGTAATGCTTTTACCTAGTTTGGTATCCAGATAATGCTTGTCTCAAAGAGTAAGTAGGAATGTATTCCTCCATTATTCTGGAAGAATTTGAATAGAATTGGTAATTTCTTCCCTAAATTTTGTTACAATTCCTTGAACTCCCTCCCCTGAAGCCATCTGGACCTGGAAGTTTCCTTGTGGGAAGGTTTTTAACTACTAATTTTTTAAAATAGGTATAGGGCTGTTCAGCTTATATATTTCTTAAATGAGTTTGGTAGATTGCCTCTATCAAGGAATTAGTATATTTAATTAAAGCTGTCAAGTTTATAGGCATAAAATTCTTATATATCTGGCTAAAGGTTTGTCAATTTTATTGATTTTCTCAAGGAAATTTTGGTTTTATTTATTTTCCCAATGGTTTCCTGTTTCCATGGCAATTTGATTTTTATTATTTCCTTCTTTCTGCTTTATCTGTCTTTAATTTGTTCTTTATTTTCTAGTTCTTAAAGTGAAAGCTGGGGTAATTCTTCTGAGACATTTCTACTTTTCTAATATAGTTGTTTAATTCTAGAAAATGTCTCATAAGTTCTGTTTGAGCAACATCCCACAGATTCTGATTTGTTGTGTTTCCATTTTAGTTTTATTCAACATTTTTTTTTTTTTTACCTACCTAAACCTAGAAAGTACCTAGCACTGCTGAAAAAATGTTGATTCTATTGTATATCATACATCACTTGAATATTTCCCAGTGGACATTTAAGAAATCCTCATTAAGTGAGCATATTGTAACATCATGTTTGTATAATAGTTATTAGGGCTATGTACTATGCTACATTCTTTTAATATTATTTCATCTAGTCCTACTACAATTTTATAAGGCAGGTACTCTGATCACCTCATTGTATAGATAAGGAAACTGATGCTAGGAGGCATTAAGTAACTTGCTTTTTTCCCCTTTGTGCCAAAAGGAGACAACTGGAACCTGAATGTAGGTAGTCTGACTACAGAGTCTGCTGTCATCACAATGTAACACCTCCCTACCACTATTATAGGAGAAGACTCTCTCCTTCATCTGCCTCACAGTAGTTATTAAGTCAAGAGTTTGAATGCCTGTTTTGTAGCCATAACTGTAGATAGGAATTAAAAGATAAAGGTCTTCTTCCTCAAAGTTAGAGTCCAAGTGTGAAAAAAAAAAACAATAAAAAAGCAATAAAAAGGGGGAGGGGGTTTGGGAGAAGGGGGTGGGATTATGGACATTGGGGAGGGTATGTGATTTGGTGAGTGCTGTGAAGTGTGTAAACCTGGTGATTCACAGACCTGTACCCCTGGGGATAAAAATATATGTTTATAAAAAATAAAAAATTAAAAAAAAAAAATAGTTAAAAGTTCTTATGACATAGGATAAACTCTAAAGTGGAAATTGAGAGAAAACAAAGATTGACAAAGCAGGAGCAGTCAAGGAAAGAAAATTTCTCAGATGAAAGGAATCCAGTGAACTCTTACCAACATACAGGATATGTATATTCAAAGAATGCCACATCACTAGAGGTTCGACTGTTGTGCAGCCTGAGTATGGTAAACCAAGGGAGAATATCAAAGAACAAAGCTGCAAAAAGACAAGACTGCAACAGGGGGGGGGGTCCCACAGGTCCTGGTAAAGAATGTAGATTTTATTTTATATATAGATGATAGACTTAAACCTAACCAAATAAATCACATTAAAAGTAAATAATCTAGGGGCGCCTGGGTGGCTCAGTGGGTTGTGCCGCTGCCTTCGGGTCAGGTCATGATCTCAGGGTGCTGGGATCGAGTCCCGCATCGGGCTCTCTGCTCAGCGGGGAGCCTGCTTCCCTCTGTCTCTCTCTGCCTGCCTCTCCATCTACTTGTGATTTCTCTCTGTCAAATAAATAAATAAATAAAATCTTTAAAAAAAAAAAAGTAAATAATCTAAACACTCCAACAGAGGTTGTCACATTACAAGAACAAGACCAAACAATTACATGGCCTACAGAGAAAAACACCTCAAATATAAAGACAAAAATGGATTAAAAGTAAAAAAAAAAAAAAAAGTAAATAATCTAAGAAGTGTGCTATCTAGTTTCTACATATTTGGGGATTTCTAGATTTATTTCTGTTTGATGGCTTCTAATTTAATTCCATTTCAGATCACAGAACATAATCTGTATAACCTGAATACTTTTAAATTTATTAAAATTTGTTTTGTGGCACAGAATATGACAATTCTCTGTGCATACTTGAAAATAATGTGTTTTTTGGTGTTTTTCTGGTGTTGTTTGGTAGCAAGTACTGTCACTGTACTGTCAATGTCAATCAGGTCAGATTGATTGATGTTGCTCGTGTCTTCCATATTTTTACTGCTTTCCTGTCTATTTGTCTTACCAATTATGGAGAAGAGGTTTCTGGAATCTCTGACTATAACTGTATCAATTTTTCATTAGAGTTTCCATTTTTTTTCTCCATGTATTTCGAAACTCTGCTATTAAGGGATACACTTTGAAGACTGCTGTGTCCTCCTGACAGACTGATTCCTTTATAGTTGCAAAATGACCATAATTTTACCTGGAAATATCCTTTGCTTTCAAATTTACTTTTAACTGAAATTAAAGGAGTCACTGCAGATTTTTTCTTACTAGTGTTAGCATGGCACACGTTTTTCTTTTTCTTTTCTTTTTACTTTTAATCCATTTTTGTCTTTATATTTAACGTGTTTTTCTCTGTAGGCCATGTAATTGTTTGGTCTTGTTCTTATAATGTGACAACCTCTGTTGGAGTGTTTAGATTATTTACTTTTAATGTGATTTATTTGGTTAGGTTTAAGTCTATCATCTTGCTCTCATTCTTCCATCAATTCTTATTGACTTTTCCTTCTTTTTATATCTTTTTTATTACTAGTTATGACAATTTTATTTCCATCTTATGACTCTCTTTGTTTTGTAATTTTAGTGGGCACTTTAGAATTGATAGTATGCATATTAACTTATCAAATTTTACCTTCTAGTGCTGTTGTATTACTTCATGTATAGTTTAAGTACCTAATAGTTTATTTCTAGTTCCTCTCTCCCTGGTCTTTATTATATTGTTGTCATGCATTTAACTTATACACATATTATAAGTACAGAATACATTGACATTAATTTTGTTTAAGCAGCCAATTATATTTTTTAGAGAAGCTATTATTTCATTGCTAAAAATCAACCAAATCAAACAAAATGTATTAAGATTTCCCATGTACTCCCTGTCCACACATACACAGCTCCCTCAGTATCAAAATCTCCAAGGGTGGTACATTTTTTGTAACTGATGAACTTACAGTGACTTATCCATATCACCCAAAAGCCATAGATTACATTAGGGTTTACTTTTAGACTTGTATATTTTATGGTTTTTGACAAATATATGACTTGTATCCATCATTATAGTATCATATAGAGTGCTTTCACTGCCCTAAAATTGCTCAGTGCTCTATTTATCCTTATCTCCTTTCATCCCTTCGCAGCCAATTATCTTTTACAACATTTAAATAATAAAAAAAATCAATCATATATTTTCTCATGTAGTTATCATTTTCAATATTTTAAATTCCATTGTGTAGACCTATATTTCGATCTGCTATTGTTTTCCTTCTGTGTGAGGACTTTAATCTTTCCTAAAGTGCAGATGTTCTGGTGATGAGTTATTCTAGCTTTTATATGTCTGGAAACATCTTTACTTGACCTCACTTTTACAAGATTTTGTTTTTTGTTGAGTATAGAATTTTATCTTAACAGTTGTTTTTTCCAGTACTTTGAAGATGTTCCTCTATTATCTTCTTACTTGCATTGCTTCCATTGAGAATTCTGTTTTTGTCTTTGTTCTTCTGTGTGTAATATGTCTTTCCTCCAGTCACTTTTCACAATTTTTCTCCTTAACATTGGTTTGAGCAATTTGATCACAATATGCCTTGGTATAGTTTTCTTTATGTTTCTTGTGCATGGGGTACACTAAGCTAGATCTGTGGATTTATAGCTTTCATCAAATTTGGAAACGTTTTGACTGTTATTTCTCAAATTATTTTTTAATCTGAAGACTTCAAATACACATGTGTTAGGCCATTTGAAGTGGTCTTAAAGCCCAGAGATGCTCTTTAATTTTTTTTTTTTTTTGTATTTCATGTCTGTGTATCATTTTGTACAATTTATATTGCTATGACTTCAAGTACACTAATTTTTTATTCTGCTATATATAATGTAAAATTCATTCCTACAGTGCATTTTATAATCTCATATATTTAAGTTTTCATGTCTACAAGTTTGATTTGAGTCCAATTTATTCCTTTCATATGTCTGCTGAATTTTTGAACTGTATATGGAATTGTACAGGGCATATGATTTTAGCAACTGTTAAATGTCCTACTCTTCTAATTCTAATATTATATGTCAATTTTGGGTTGGTTTCAATTAATTGATTATTCATTATAGATCATGTTTCCCCGCTGTTTTATATGCTTGGTAATCTTTGTGTGAAATTTTACTTTGTTGGGTACCAGATATTTCTGCATTCCTATGAGTATATTTTATCTTTGTTCTGGGATGCAATCAAATTACTTGGTAACTGTCTGGTTCTTTTAGGTACTGTTTTCATGATTTGTTCTGTGATCTCCATCTAGGGTTAATTAATTCTTATTACTGAGGCAGGATGTTTTTCAGTATTTTTATGAATACACCTGAATTATGGGCTTTTCTAACTTGGCTGGAAGGATCAGCCCTGCATGAACACCATGGACCATACTTAATCCTTTCAGGAACTTCTTCCTCAGGCTCATTCAATTTCTTTACACAATATGTGCTTATTCTGTATTCTGCTGGGAACTCAAAATGGGCCCTCTGAAGATCACGAGAGTTCTGTCTCTGTAACTCTCTTGTCTTCAATATTCTGCTGTAAAAACTGTAGTTGCTTTGTTCTCCCAGAACATTAACATCCATTTTCCTCATCTCAGGGAATTTTTCAGGCTCTATCCGGGTTTCTCAAGGCAGTAAGGTGAGGCAATTATAAGGCTCATCTTCTTTGTTTCTCATCTCTCAGGAATTTTAGTTCTAATATCTTGAAATTATAGTTATCTGTTTTCCTTTATTTCTGTCTCTCTGTTTCTGTCTGCTTCTTTTTCTTTCTTTTGATCATCCATCTACCCTTCCTTATTTCCTGGTGGACTTCTATGACAAAAAAATTTTCTAACCCACTCTGGTTCTTGCCTCTGTAGCCATTCCCCATTTCTGGGAATCCCTTGATTGACAAGAGCTTCTGATTTCCTTAACCAATCTTGGTCTGAACCCTGTTCAAATATGCTGATGGTTCCTATTACCACCTTACCTACTGAGACACTTGACTTCTTTTTCTCAAACCTGTATAATTGACTGTGCCATATATTTACTTATTTTTGTTTAAGTTCAATTAGCCAGCATATAGTACACAATAGTAATACACGTACCACTATATTACATATATAGTAATATATGTACTATATACATATAGTAATTTCAGATGTAGTGTTCAATAATTTATCAGTTGTGTAAAATACCCAGTGCTCATCACAACAGGTGCCCTCCTTAATTCCCATCACCTAGTTACCCCATCCCCCACCACCACCCCTCCAGCAACCCTCAGCTTGTTTACTATAGTTAATAATCTCTCATGCTTTGTCTCCCTGTCTGATTATTTCCATTCAGCTTTCTCTCCCTTTCCCTATGATTCTCTGTGCTATTTCTTATATTCCACATCTGAGTGAAATGACCTGATAATTAAATTATCTTTTTCTGATTAATTTATTTCATTTAGTATAATCCTCTCCAATTCCATCCATGTTGATGCAGGTGGTAAGTATTCATCTGTTCTGATGCCTGAATAATATTTAATTGTATAAACATATATAACACATCTTCTTTATTCATTCTTCTGTTAGTGGGCATCTTGGCTCTTTCCACAGTTTGGCTATTGTGGACATTGCTGCTATGAACATTGGGGTGCAGGTGCCTCTTCTTTACATTACATTTGTATCTTTGTGATAAATACTTTGAAGTGCAATTGCTGAGTCATAGGGTAGCTCTATTTATAATGTCTTGAAGAAACTCCATACTGTTTCCCAGAGTGGTTTTACCAGTTTGCATTCGCACTGACAGTGTAGGAAGGTTCCCTTTTCTCTGCATCCTTGCCAACATTTATTGATTCCTGTATTGTTAATGTTAGCCATTCTGAATGATGTAAGGTCGTATCTCATTGTGGTTTTGATTTGTATTTCCCTGTGGCCAAGTGATGCAGAGCACTTTTTCATGTGTCTGTTGGCCATTTGTATGTCTTCTCTGGAGAAATATCTGTTCATGTCTTCTGTCCTTTTCTTGACTGGATTATTTGTTTTGGGTGTTGAGTTTGATAATTTCTTTATAGATTTCGGATATTAGCCCTTTATCTGACATGTCATTTGCTAATATCTTCTCCTATTCCATAGTTGACCTTTTAATTTTATTGAGTGTTTCCTTTGTTGTGCAAAAGTTTTCTATCCCGATGTGGTCCCAATAATTCATTTTTACTTTTATTTCCCTTGCTTTTGAAGATATGTCTAGCAAGAAGTTGCTGTGGCTGAGGTCAAAGAGGTTGCTGCCTGTGTTCCTCTCTAGGATTTTTATAGATTCTTTGTCTCACATTTAGGTCTTTCATCCATTCTCGTTTATCTTTGTAGCATAAGAAGATCGTCCAGCTTCATTCTTCTGCACATGGCTGTTCAATTTTCCCAGCATCATTTATTAAAGAGACTGACTTTTCTCCATTGGGTATTCCTTCTTGCTCTGTCATGGATTAGTTGACCATAGAGTTGAGGGTCCATTTTTGGGTTCTCTATTCTGTTCTGTTGATCTATGTGTCTCTTCTTGTGCCAATACCATACTTCATAATTATAGCTTGAAGTCCAGAATTGTGAGGCCATCAGCTTTGGTTTTCTTTTTCAACATTTCTCTGGATATTCTTGGTCTTTTCTGGTTCCATACAAATTTTAGGATTATTTATTCTACCTCTGTGAAAAATGCCAGTGGTATTTTGATAGAGATCGCATTGAATATGAAGATTGCTCTGGGTGATATAGACATTTTAACAATATTTATTTACTCTTCCAATCCATGAGTGTGGAATATTTTTCCAGTTCTTTGGGTCTTCCTCAATATCTTATAGGTGTTCTGTACTTTTTAGACTACAACTCATTTACCTCTTTGATTAGGTTTATTCCTAGGTATATTATGGTTTTTGGTGGTATTGTAAATGGAATTGATTCCTTAATTTCTTTTTTTTTTCTGTCTTATTGTTAGTGTATAGAAATGTAACTGATTTCTGTGTATTGATTTCACATCACCATGTTTCTAACAATTTTTGGGTGGAGACTTTGGGTTTTCCACATAAAGTATCATGTCATCTTCAAAGAGAGAGAGTTTGACTTCTTTGCTAATTTGAATGCCTTTTATTTCTTTTTGTTATCTGATGGCTGAGTCTAGGACTTCTTGTACTATGTGGAACAAAAGTGGTGAGAGTGGGCATCCCTGTCATGTTCCTGACCTTAAGGGGAAAGCTCTGTTTTTCCCCATTAAGAAGGGTATTTGCTGTGGGCTTTTTGTAGATAGCTGTTATGATATGGGACTAGCATTACCTTGATCCCCAAACCAAAGGCCCCCATCAAAAAGGAGAATTATAGACCAATATCTGTGATGAACATGAAAGCCAAAATACAAAGATGCTCACCAATAGGATCCAACAGTACTTAAAAGGATTATTCACCACCACCAAGCAGGATTTATTCCTGGGCTGCAAGGATGGTTCAACATTTGCGAATAAGTCAACATGATATATCACATTAATAAAAGAAAAGACAAGAACCATATGATAATTGTAGCTATATTTTTGAGTGCCACCTTCTGCTTATAAGACTCCTGTCATCCCATCCCTGCAAAGGGAGTGGTTAGGACTCTGGTGGATAAAACTGGTCTTTCTCTCTCACTCTGTGCTCCCTCAAACTGAGCAAGTCCAGCTCAAAGTAAGACATAATGTACAGTTGATCCTCGAACCACATGTGTTTGCAGTACATAGGCCCACTTGTATGCAAATTTTTTTGATAAATGTAGTAAAGTACTATAAATGTATTGTTTTCTTCCTTATGATTTTTTAAAAAATATTTAATTTATTTATTTGTCAGAGAGAGAGGCGGGGGAGAGAGAGAGCAGGAGCACAAGAAGGGAGAGCAGCAAGCAGAGGGAGCAGCAGGCCCTCCTGAGCAAGAAGCTTGATGTAGGACTTGATCCCAGGATCCTAGGATCATGACTTGGATCATGAGCCAAAGGCAGACACTTAATTGACTGAGCCACCCTGGTGTCCCTCCTTATGATTTCCTTATTAACATTTTCTTTTCTCAAGCTTACTTTATTGTAAGATTACAGTATATATTGCATAGAATATACAAAGTATTTGTATTTTAATCAAAAGTTTGTATTATCAGTAAGGCTTCTAGTCAACAATAAGATTTAATAGCTAAATTTTCTTGAGCCAAAAGTTACATGTGAATTTTCAGATATGCAGGGGTTGGCACCCCTAACATCCACGTTGTTCAAGTGTCAACTGTACTCATGTGAAACAAAGGGAAGATATGTAGTCTATTGGAGATTGAAAAGTAGTGGTTCTTAATTTTTAGGGATTTTTATTCCTTGAAGAATGAAACAAAATCAGTGCCTGCTTCCTTTAAAACCCTGTACAAGCATCATCCAGTAAAGGTTTTTTGTGCTATTGCACTTGTATATAATTTTTGGAAAGAGGATGATAGTTGTAGACATTTGAAAGTACATTCATGGGTTTCTCTACCTTAAGAGCTCTAGTTTTGGAATTATGGTGAAACATGTTCTTTTCATGATTAAGAGTGTGCTAATAACGAAGATGTAAATTCTGGATATGAATTTCTACCAATGTATTTTCAGGGTCAAACTCTTTCTAATTATATTTTTGTATAGAGAGAACTTCAGGGGATTTGAATTAATCAAGGAGAAAGATATGGCTATGAGGGACAGTAACACACAAAAAGCCTTTACTGGGTGATGCTTGGACAGGGTTTCATGTGATGGGAAGGCCCTCAAAGCAGAAGACCAGTCAGAGGCCCAAAGTGATGAGGTCACCATCTAGAAGAGAATGAAAGTAGATAAACTTGCGGTGATCAGAGAGGAGTTTATATGTCTTCATGATGTCATTCAGAGCATGACAGGGAGTTCCTGGATCAGAGTACTCCTCAGGGCACATCAGTGGTTTGAGTTTTATAATTACAAGGCCTTATCTTATCAATGGGTAATGACAGTCCAGTAAAGCTTTAGGGAATGCAAAACAGACAGACTTGAAATGGTCCAAATTCTGCTTGTTTTGGCTATTTTTAAAATAATTGGACAAGTACAAATTTGAGATGGGTGCCACCAGGCTTTTGAGAAAAGAAATAATCCAGGGATCTATACACAGAGGCCATCTTTGGCTCATTTATACAATATGTCAATAGTCAGATAATAGTCATATTTCATAATATGTCAATAGT
This sequence comes from Mustela putorius furo, assembly GCF_011764305.1. Classification (NCBI taxonomy): domain Eukaryota; kingdom Metazoa; phylum Chordata; class Mammalia; order Carnivora; family Mustelidae; genus Mustela; species Mustela putorius. The sequence continues at coordinate 1,434,313 of NW_025421286.1, read as the reverse complement.
CTGATATGAAATTTTGAAGGAGGAAAAGTAACTTATTGTAAATTATCAGAAACTTAAGGCTTAGCACAATTTACATTCAGGGATTACATACTGGTTTTATTTTCAAATTTTAGTGTTTAACTTGTCTGTATTACACATCAGCAGTCAATTTGATCCTTATCAGTCCTATGAAGATTTTGTTCTAATTAGAAGCCATACAATTTAGAGTTGGCTGGAGTTAAGGTAGGAAAATAAGAAATTGAATTGGTTCAGTCAGTTAAGTTAAATTAAACTCTTGATTTTAGCTCAGGTCATGATCTCAGGGTCATGAGATTAAACCTTGTGTAGGGCTCCTTGCTCATCAAGGAATCTGCTGGAGATTCTTCCTCTCCCTCTATCCCTCCCCCTGCTCATGCCCTCTCTCTCTTCTTCTCTCTCAAATAAGTAAATATTTTTTTTAAAGAAACTGAATTAGAAAATGGAAATAAGGCCCAATCATGATCTTCATGATTTACCTAGTCCAAATTGAAGCATCAGCTATAATTGCTCACTAATGTAAGGAAATAGGCAGAAGCAACTGGGTTAAGGAAAAAACATTCTGTTGGCATTCTGCCTTTAAGAGATGTCATTTGTTCTCTCAACAAATATGTATGGTGCTAGGTGGAATATGGTGGTGAAAAAATAGATATAGTCCCTGTCCTTATGAACAAAGTGCTAGGGATGGAAGATTCACATTCAACACATAATAATGTGAGGGGGAAATTCAGCCCATGAGGAGACCATCTGGCAGTGGAAATAGTTTAGTTTGGTTACAAGGTAAGAGGTAATATTAGGCAGCAAAGTAACTGGATCAAATTTTTGTTTTCAGGCCATCACCCCATCAATGGTGCTAAAAATTCAGCTTTTGTGACATGTTGGATTTTAGAGTACAATGGAAGTGCAAGTGCTTAATTGTTTAGTGCTTTGAAAAACATCTTTCCTGATTCCAAATAGCCCCTTATTAATTCAAGTCTTTTCTGACTCTTTCCAATAACAAGAATATTTTTTCAAGTCTGGGAATGTATTGAGTCCATGATCATAGATCCGAAAGAAGTCACCTTACCATTCACTTCCTGTTTTTCTGGTTATTTCCAACATCAAGTAGTACTGAGCTAAAAACAAAAAAACTACAAACAAACAAACAAAAAAAAAACAAACAAAAAAACCCACACCAGACTATTAGAACTAAAGTTTCCACATAGTTCAACAGTGCAAAACTTACTAAGTTTCCCATTTTGGATAATTTACAATGAATTATTCTCCTATGTTACAAATTCTATAATCTCAAATTTCTGAATATACCAAGAATGACTGATACTAGGATTTAAAATAGATCTTAAGAATTTTTTGATGCTGCAATTGGGAATGTCATTCTGAGTGATTTTTTGCATCTCAATTTTGTAAAGTAGTAGGCTATTTTTAAAAATTCCATTTACTGTATATAAAGCAAGTCAAATTATTTAAGATAATCACAAAATACCACATTACATTACAGAACTTAGTGCCTAGCTCAGCCAGGTTCTGAGTCGTTATGTGTTTATCAAACAGAAGTGCATATGGAGCCTCTGTTCAAATACCTACTTGAAAATGTCTGTGCAGACCCAGTTCATGCCCCATCTCAAGGCACATTTGGGCCCTGTTAAAGGGGCAGACTTTGTATTTTTTTTTTAAATGTATGCCTATGGGTTGAAACACATTAATCACTTTTTAAAACCCTTCAAGTTGTTATATGGTAATTTCAATAAACTAGATTTCAAAGCAGGTTGGCATATTGCCAATAGGCAGACCCACCCAGGGGTAGGGATTCTGGAATTTCTTATTAAATGCTATGTGGCATTAAGGGAAAGTGTTTCAAACAAGGAGGGAGAGTTCAATTATGCCAAGCTGTGGAGAGTTTTTGTTTTTTTTAATGTCCTGTTATTACAGCAATTTAAGGTTTTGTGCCAAACCATAAATATTTCTAATTTTAGCCCAGGCTGTTTATCTCAAACATGGTGTACATCTTTGTCTCTGTGATTCCTAAACTCTCCATTTTGTAAGAGCCCAGGAAGAAGTGGCAGCTCTACCTATTATCTGTCTTCGTGTTTGGTCACCATCAGCACTTCTGACCACTCAGTTAATTCTAGGCAGTGCAGCCAGATGCCTGTCAACTTTAATGGATTCATCACTATTAATAAGTTAGGCGCCTAATTTACTATGAGTTGGCACTAGCAGTGACGCTGAGGAAAGATCACATGTCTCAGCTGACTTGCTGATTCTTCCCTGCTGAAATGGACCTTTCTGCCAAAGTCAGAAAGAAAAACTGACAGTGCTGGGTGACTAATGCTCCATCTTGTGCAGAGCACTTGGCAACTTGCACCATTTTGCAAAACATAGCAGGTTTTTAGAATTCCTCCAAATACCGATGACAATAATAAAGAAGATACTTAGCAGGAGGAAGAAAGACTGTTTTTCACATTCTATGTGTAGAACCTACAAAAGTGGAATCAATGTTGGCAGCAAGAATTTAGGCTCACTTGTCAGAGTAGATTGATTCCCAAAAGCCTGAGCCACACTCCACTTGTTTGTGTTGTTGGCCAAACAAATGTGGCCTATTGGCCCAAGTTGAAATGCAAATTTCTGGTTTATTGGAAAAGATCAAACAACTGAGAAGAAAGCCCTTCAACAAGCCTCTTTGTTCTGGAGAAATATCTGGAGAGCTATATACTGGTTTTTGTTCATTCAGTAGCTAGACATGCCTCTTCCAAATACTGATGTCCAAAGAACATAATATGATTTTGTAATTTTACAATATCTAGATGACCTGGTCATTGAATGCTGATCTAGATGTACTCCCAGCAAAGAGGAAGGGTAATGCTGAGACAATGGAGATCATTCCCTCTTGTTAGCGTAGGGGCATGGAGAAATAAGCTACAAAAAAACAGTCCAGTGTTAGCTGTTGGAAAGTTAAGATATCCTTTTTTTTTATTATTATTCTTTATAAACATATATTTCTATCCCCAGGGGTACAGGTCTGTGAATCACCAGGTTTACACACTTCACAGCACTCACCAAAGCACATACCCTCCCCAACGTCCATAATCCCACCCCCTTCTCCCAAACTCCCTCCCCCCAGCAACCCTCAGTTTGTTTTGTGAGATTAAGAGTCACTTATGGTTTGTCTCCCTCCCAATCCCATCTTGTTTCATTGATTCTTTTCCTACCTACTAAGATATCCTTTTTAGAAAGAAAAAGTCACTGGAGTTTCTGGGCCCATTCTATTTATTATCACGTGGGATAAACTGAAATTTGCATTTTCCTTGTTTACAAATTCATTCCTTTTTTTTTTATTGTTGTTAAAAAATGTAGCAGCTTTATTGAGATATAATTCACAGCAATTGATTCAACAATTTACACATTTAGGATATACAACTCAATAGTTTTTGGCATGTTACATTATTAATTTTTTAAAATAATGGTAAAATATATAAAATTTTCCATTTTAATCATTTTAATGTACAGTTCAGTTGCATTTGTTACATTCACAATTTTGTACAACCACTGCTGATTCCAAACTTTTTCATCACCTCAAACAAAAACTCCATGCTTATTAAATAGTAACTACAATTGAAAGGATTTTTGAATATGTTTTTTTTTAAAAAATGAAATATAGTTGACATGCAATGTTACATTAAAGTGAACAACATAGTGAATTACCAGCTCTGTCCATTTTACCGATGCTTACCACAATAAGTGTAGTTACCATTTGTCACCATTAACATTATTGCAAACAAACAAATACCAGAAACACTCCACAAATACAGAGACAAACCGGTGGTTTCCAGAGGGTAGAGAGTGTGGGGATGGGTAAAATAGGTGAAGGGAATTAAAGATCTAAAATAAGTAAATCATGGGGATGAAAAGTATCACACAGGGAATATAATCAATAATATTGTAATAATGTTGCATGTCTGGTCTTTAAGTTCCAGAATATTCCAAATTCAAATGTTTATTTTAGAGTTAAAAAATCTTACATGAGGTAGAAACCAGAGATACAGTTGAACATATCAATGAAACTAGAAGGTGGCTTTTTGAAAGAATCAATAAGATCAATAAACCATTGGCTACACTAATCTAAAAGAAAAGAGAGAAAGTCCAAATTCATAAAATTATGAATGAAAAGGGAGAGATCACAACTAACACCAAGGAAGTAGAAACAATCATCAGAAGTTATTATCAATAGTTATATGCCAATAAGCTAAGCAACCTAGATGAAATGGATGCATTTCTGGAAAACTATAAACTCCCAAAATTGAACCAGAAAGAAATTGACAACCTGAATAGACCGATATCTAGTAACGAGATTGAAGCAGTGAATAAAAACCTCCCAAAAAACAAGAGCCCAGAACCTGACGGATTTCCTGGGGAATTCTACCGAACATTATAACACCTATTCTCCTGAAGCTCTTTCAAAAAATTGAAGCAGAAGGAAAACTTCCAGACTCTATGAAGCCAGCACTACCCTGATCCCCAAACCAGAAAAAGACCCTACCAAAAAGGAGAATTTCAGACCAATATCCCTGATGAATATGGAAGGTAAGATTCTCAACAAGATCCTAGCAAACAGGATCTAGCAGCACATTAAAAAGATGCTCCACCATGACCAGATGGGATTCATTCCTGGGCTACAAGGATGGTTCAACATTCACAAATCAATCAATGTGATAGAACAAATTAGTAAGAGAAGAGAGAAGAACCACATGGTCCTCTCAATTGATGCAGAAAAAGCATTTGACAAAATCCAGCATCCGTTCCTGATTAAAACACTTCAAAGTATAGAGATAGAGGGAACATTCCTGAACTTCATCAAATCGATCTATGAAAGACCCACAGCAAATATCATCCTCAATGGGAAAAAGTTTGCAGCCTTCCCGTTGAGATCAGGAACACAACAAGGATGCCCACTCTCACCACTCTTGTTCAACATAGTATTAGAAGTCCCAGCAACAGCAGTAAGACAACAAAGAGAAATAAAAGGTGTCCAAATTGGCAGTGAAGAAGTCAAACTCTCTCTCTTCGCGGATGACATGATTCTTTATATGGAACACCCAAAAGACTCCACCCCCTAACTACTAGAACTCATACAGCAATTCAGTAACATGGCAGAATACAAAGTCAATGTACAGAAATCAGTGGCTTTCTTATACACTAACAATGAAAATACAGAAAGGGGAATAAGAGAATCGATTCCATTTACTATAACACCAAGAACCGTAAGATACCTGGGAATAAACCTAACCAAAGAGGTAAAGGATCTGTACTCAAGGAACTACAGAACACTCATGAAAGAAATCAAAGAAGACACAAAAAGATGGAAGACCATTCCATGCTCTTGGATCGGGAGAATAAACATTGTTAAAATGTCTATATTGCCTAGAGCAATCTATACTTTTAATGCCATTCTGATAAAAATTCCACCGGTATTCTTCAAAGAGCTGGAGCAAATAATCCAAATATCTGTATGGAACCAGAAGAGACACCAAATCGCTAAGGAAATTTGAAAATCAAAAATAAAACTAGGGGCATCACGTTACCTAGTTTCAAGCTTTATTACAAAGCTGTGATCACCAAGACAGCATGGTACTGGCAAAAAACAGACACATAGACCAGTGGAACAGAGTAGAGAGCCCAGATATGGACCCGCAACTCTATGGTCAAATCATCTTCGACAAAACAGGAAAAAATATACAGTGGAAAAAAGACAGTCTCTTTGATAAATGGTGCTGGGAAAACTAGACAGCTATATGTAGAAGAATGAAACTCAACCATTCTCTTACACTGTACACAAAGATAAACTCAAAATGGATAAAAAACCTCAACGTGAGACAGGAATCCATCAGAATCCTAGAGGAGAACATAGGCAGTAACCTCTTCAATATCAGCCACAGCAACTTCTTTCAAGATATGTCTCCAAGAGCAAAGGAAACAAAAGTGAAAATAAACTTTTGGGACTTCATCAAAATCAAAAGCTTCTGCACAGCAAAGGAAACAGTCAGGAAAACAAAGAGACAACCCATGGAATGGGAGAAGATATTTGCAAATGACAGTACAGACAAAAGGTTGATATCCAGGATCTATAATGAACTCAAACTCAACACACACAAAACAGATAATCATATCAAAAAATGGTCAGAAGATATGAAAAGACACTTCTCCAATGAAGACATACAAATGCCTATCAGACGCATGAAAAAATGTTCATCATCACTAGCCCTCAGGGAGATTCCAATTAAAACCACATTGAGATATCACCTTACACCAGTTAGAATGGCCAAAATTAGCAAGACAGGAAACAACATGTGTTGGAGGGGAGGTGGAGAAAGGGGAACCCTCTTCCACTGTTGGTGGGAATGCAAGTTGGTGCAGCCTCTTTGGAGAACAGTGTGGAGATTCCTCAAGAAATTAAAAATAGAGCTTCCCTATGACCCTGCAATTGCACTACTGGGTATTTACCCCAAAGATACAGATGTAGTGAAAAGAAGGGCCATCTCTACCCCCAATGTTTATAGCAGCAATGGTCACAGTCGCCAAACTGTGGAAAGAACCAAGGTGCCCTTCAACAGATGAATAGATAAGGAAGATGTGGTCCATATACACTCCATATACACTATGGAGTATTATGCATCCATCAGAAAAGATCAATACCCAACTTTTGTAGCAACATGGACAGGACTGGAAGAGATTATGCTGAGTGAAATAAGTCAAGAAGAGAGAGTTAATTATCATATGGTTTCACTTATTTGTGGAGCATAACAAATAGCATGGAGGACAAGTGGAGTTAGAGAGGAGAAGGGAGTTGGGGGAAATTGGAAGGGGAGGTGAACCATGAGAGACTATGGACTCTGTAAAACAATCTGAGGGGTTTGAAGCCGCAGGGGAGTAGGAGGTTGGGGGAACTAGGTGGTGGTTATTAGAGAGGGCATGGATTGTGTGGAGCACTGGGTGTGGTGCAAAAACAAGGAATCCTGTTATGCTGAAAAAAAATAAAAGAAAAAAAAATCTTACATGTTAAATTAAAATAATTTAGAAACAACTAAGACCTAGACAAAAAAAAAATTGTTCTGATTATATTCTATGAGAACAATAAGGATGAGGATATGAGAGAAAGATAGTTTCCATGATAACCTTAAGTGTAATTAAAAGCAATAAAATTCTGGATAGTCATAGAATGTCCACTCTTATGATACAGAAAGAAGTAATTGATAAGTACTTGAATACAGATATTCTATACCTTATCACTCTAAAATCTTTGGACTCTTTTGAGCTTCTTGAATATATAAATTTATGTCTTTCACCCAGTTTGGGAAATTTTTTGCCATTATTTTTTCAAACATGGTGCCATTCCTTCTCCCTCCTTTCCTTCTATGACTGTAATTACATTAATTGCATATATTTTAGATCCTCTAATTATGTCGTTGAGGCTTATTAATTTTTTCCATTTTTGTGCTCTTATTTCTTCAGAATGGTTAATTTCTAGAGCTCAGTGTTCAAGTTCACTGAATCTTTGTCATCTCCACTCTCTTGTAATACCTATCTAGTAAATTTTTCTAAAATGATTTTCAACTTCTTTTAGATCTAGGATTTCCATGTGATTCTTAATGAATGTTTGTTTCTCTGATGAGTTTTCCTAGTTGTTCATTTGTTACTCTGTTCTAGAACAGAGCTTTAAAATCCTTTTCTGCTAATTACAGGGTGATCTTGGGTCAGTCTCCACTGAAACTCTTGAGTTTCTTCAACCAAGTTTGGATGCTAGTGTGGATATTGTAATTGATTTGTTGTAGGATTTCTCAATTATGGTATGTTTTCTGAAGATATTGAATTTTAATTTAAGTGGATAGTTTACCTGACTGGACAGAAACTTTGAACATTACCCAGAATTGTTCTTTCCCTCCAAGTGTGGTAGTGCCTGCAGGTAGTGGTTTCTATATTTTGACAAGTACTTCTCCCTACCTCCAAGAGCTTTTGGATGGATTTGGCAAGAGTTTGATGATACTACAGGGTGAGCAAAAAATGCTGTTGGCTGCTCAGCTCAGAAAACCTTTGCTAAATGCCCAAAGCAAGAAGTATGTAAAGAATTAAAATAGCACTCTGGAGGCCTCAATTGAAATTTCTTTCCTGTATGTCATATGTGGTCAAGATAGCAGCCGAAAGTGTAAAAGGAAAACTCTCTGTGCCCTTGCCAGTGTGGGGCTCAAATGGGAGTCATGTTGTTTATTATTAATGCTTGTAATGGTATTTGTGGAGGGGAATTAAAAGTGAAATTTCCTTCAGCTAATTTGTCAAGATTGTTGGAGTAATAGATGAAGGGTCAAGAATAGGGACGCATATACCTCAGAAGAATCTGCTTTTCCAGGAAAAAAAAAAAAAGTACTCCTTCCACAATGGATGTTAGTATCTAGGAGACCACTTTCTCTCTTCAGGAGCACATAATTTTTTAAAAAATATTGAGGTGAATCAATAAATAAATTGACATACAAAATTGTATTCATCTCAGGTGTGTAACAATGATTTGATACACATGTATATGGCAAAATGATTACCAAATTAAGGTTAGCTAACATCCATTATCTCCATAGTCAAAACTTATTTTCTTGTGATGAGAACCTTTACAATCTACTCTCTTAGCAACTTTTAAATATACAATACAGAATTACTAAGTATATAGTAACCAAGTGGTTCATTATATCTCCAACACTACTTATCTTATAATAAGAGTTTTGTACCTTTTGACGGGTTCAGCCAGCCATTTCACTCACCCTTCTCCCTCTGACTATGGCAACCACCAATTTGTTCTCTGTATCTATGAGTTCATTTTTTTTTAAAATATTTCAAATTTAAATGATATCATACATTTGCCTTTCTCTTCTCTAATTTATTTTACTTAGCACATGCCCTCAAGATCGATTTGTATTATTGAAAATGACAGGGTTTCCTTCTTTTTGTGGTGAAACTATTTATATTTATATATCTATTCACAATCATTTTCTTTATCCATTTGTTTGTCAATGAGTTCAGGTGTCCTGGCTATTGTAAATCATGCTGCAGTGAACATGAAGTGCAGGTATCTTTTTGAGAGACAGCAATTTCATTTTCTTTAGACAACTACATAGAAGTGGGAGTGCTGGATCATAAGGTAGTTCTATTTTTAATTTTTTGCAGAATTTCCATATTGTTTTTCATACTGGCTGCACCAATTTTCATTATCACCAACAGTGCACAAGGATTCCCTTTTCTACATATTCCCTTTTCTACATCAACAATCCTCACCAACACCAGTTATTTCTTTTCATTTTAGCCATTCTAACCGGTTCTAACCAGCCATTCTAACTGTTCTAAGCCATTCTAACTAATTATCTCATTGTGATTTTAATTTGCATCTCCCTGATGATTAGTGAGGTTGGGCCCCTTGTTATATACATTTTGTCAATTTGTATGTCTTTTTGTAAAAATGTCTATTCAGATCCTCTGCCTTTTTTTTTTTTAGATTGCTTGTTTTTATTGAACTGTGTGCATTCAGTATATATATTATATATAATATATATATAAAAATATATATTTTTTAGATTGCTTGTTTTGTATTGAACTGCATGCATTTAGTATATATATTACATATACTGAACTTATATAAAAAATTTATATTATATATATTATATACATATAATACATATAATATATACTGAACTTATATAAAAATTTATATATATTATATAAAATATAAATGTTTTTATAATTTATAATATATAATTATATATTTATATTTTATTTATAATTGATACAGTTATATAATTATATATTATATATAAACATATATTTATAATTTATATAAACATAAATATCTATATATCACATCTAAATATATATATACCATAATATACATATATATGAAATATTTATTCATTATTATACTACATTATATTATGTTGTATTAAATATCATCTAAATACATATATACATACATGCCACATCATTACTCATTTATCTATAGATAAACACAGGTTACTTCCATATCTTGACTATTATAAATAATGCTGCAATAAACATAGAGGTGCATATATCTTTTTAAATTATTGTTTTGATTTTCTTTGGGTAAATGCTCACTAGTGGAATTGCTATATCATATGGTAATTCTATTTTTAATTTTTGAGGAGCCTCCATCCTGATTTTCACAGTGCCTGTACCAATTTGAATTCCCACCAACAGTACAGAAGAGTTTCTTTTTCTCTATGTCCTTGCCATCACTCGTTATTTTTCATGTTCTTGATTTTAGCTTTTCTGACAGTTGTGAGGTGCTATCTCACCATGGTTTTGATTTGTGTTTCTCTGATGATTGGTAATGTTGAACATCTTTTTGTGTGTACATTAGGCATTTGTATGTATTCTTCAGAAAAATGTCTATTCAGGTTTTCTGCCCACTTTAATTGAATTATTATTATTATTATTATTATTTTGATGTTGCTTTGCAGAAGTTCTTTGTATATTTTGGATATTAACCCCTGAACAAATATATCATTTTTGAATACCTTCTCCCATTCAGTAGATTTCCTTTTTATTTCCTTTTGTTTTGTTTTGTTTATAGTTTTCCTTTCTGTGCAAAAGACTTTTACTTTGGTGTAGTCCCAATAGTTTAATTTTGTTTTTGTTTTACCTTGTTTCAGGAGACATATCTAGAAAAATGTCTCTGCAGCCAATTACTGCCTATGTTTTCTTCTAGGAATTTTATGGTTTTAGGTCTCATAGTTAGATTCTTAGTCCATTTTGAATTTATTTTTGTGTATGGCACAAGAAAGTGGTCCAGTTTCACTCTTTTGTATGTAACTCTTTGGTTTTCTCAATGCCATTTGTTAAAGAGACAGTCTTTTCCCCATTATATATTCTTGCCTCCTTTGCCATAGATTAACTACCAGAGAAGAGTGGGTTTATTTCTGGAATCTCTATTTTGTTCCACTGATCTATGTGTGTGTTTTTGTACCAGTACCACATTGCTTTCATGACTACAGCTTTGTAGTGTATCTTGAAATCTGGGATTGTGATACTCCCGTCTTTGTTCTTTTTCAAGATTGCTTTGGCTATTCTGGATCTTCTGTGGTTTTATAGAAATTTAACATTATAGAAATTTTATAGAAATTTAGTTCTGTGAAATACATTATTGGTATTTTGATAGTGATTGCATTAAATCTGTAGATTTCTTGGGTAGTATGCACATTTTAACACTGTTGGTTTTGGCAATCAATGAGCAAGGAATTTCCTTCTATTTGTTTGTGCCATTTTCAATTTCTTTCATCAATACTTCATAGTTTTTAGAGTATAGATATTCCACTTTGTTGGTTAAATTTATTCCTAGATACTGTATTCTTTTTGATGAAATTATACATGAGATTGTTTTTATAATTTCCCTTTCTGCTACTTCATTATTAGTTATAGAAATGCAATAGACTTCTGTATATTGATTTTGTGTGTTGCAAGTTTACTGAATGCATTTATCAGTTCTAGTAGTGTTTTTTGGTGGATTCTTTAGGATTTTCTATATATAATATCATGTCATCTGCAAATAATGAATGTTTTACTTGTTCCTTCCCAGTATGCATGACTTTATTAATTTCTATTGTCTGATGACTGTGGCTAGGACTTCCAGTACTGTGTTGATAAAATATGGTGAAAGTGGACATCCTTGTCTTGTTCCTGATCTTGGAGCAAAAGCTTTCAGGTTTTCACCATCGAATATGATGCTTGCTGTGAGTTTTCTATATATGGCCTTTATTATGTTATGTTCCCTCTAAACCTACTCCGTTGAGAGTTTTTTTTTTTAACATCTTAATTTTATTTTTTTCAGTATTCCAAGATCCATTTCTCACCTTTCACTTTTCCTTTCCTTCTCCTGATGTCCTCCATGTTTCCTTATGCTCCACAAGTAAGTGAAGCCATTTGATAATGGACTTTCTCTGCTTGACTTATTTCATTCAGCATAATCTCCTTCAGTCCCATCCATGTTGACACAAAAGATGCTATTTATCTTTTGTGATGACTATATAATATTCCATTGTATATATGGACCACATCTTCTTTATCCATTCATCTGTTGAAGGGCTTCTTGGCTCTTTTCATGGTTTGGAGATTGTGGACTTTGCTGCTATGAACACTGGGGTACATGCTGCCCTTCTTTCCACTACATCTGTATCTTTGTTAAATACCCAGTAGTACAATTGCTGGGTCATAGGATAGCTCTATTTTTAATTTTTTGAGGAATCTCCGCACTGTTTTCCAAAGTAGCTGCACCAACTTACATTCCCATCAACAGTGTTAGAGGGTTACCCTTTCTCCACATCCTCTCCAACAATTGTTGTTTCTGTCCTGCTGATTTTGGCCATTCTAACTGGTATAAGGTGGTATCTCAATGTGGTTTGGATTTGAATCTCCCTGATGGCTAGTGATGATGAATATTTTTTCATGTGTCTGTTAGCCATTTCTATGTCTTCTTTGAAGAAGTGTCTGTCATGGATTGGAAGAGTAAACATTGTTAAAATTTCTATACTTCCCAGAGCAGTATACTGTGATCACAGCTGTCAAGAAATATGATTTTTCTCTTGAACCTACTGATCACAGACTGGACACTGCCCCTTTATGGAACTGATTTCTTTACCTATGAAATGTGCAAGCTGGACAGTTGAAAATCCAGTTGAAATAAAATCTCAAACATCTTCCTGGTTCAGTTGTGGTAGTTTATATGTTTCTAGGAATGCATCCATTTCTTCCAGATTGTCAAATTTATTGCCGTAGAGTTGCTCATAGTATGTTCTTATAATAGTTTGTATTTCTTTGGTGTTAGTTGTGATCTCTCCTCTTTCATTCATGATTTTATTTATTTGGGTCCTTTCTCTTTTCTTTTTGATAAGTCGGGCCAGGGGTTTATCAATTTTATTAATTCTTTCAAAGAACCAGCTCCTAGTTTCGTTGATTTGTTCTATTGTTTTTTTGGTTTCTATTTCATTGATTTCTGCTCTGATCTTTATGATTTCTCTTCTCCTGCTGGGCTTAGGGTTTCTTTCTTGTTCATTCTCCAGCTCCTTTAGGTGTAGGGTTAGGTTGTGTACCTGAGACCTTTCTTGTTTCTTGAGAAAGGCTTGTACCGCTATATATTTTCCTCTCAGGACTGCCTTTGTTGTGTCCCACAGATTTTGAACCGTTGTGTTTTCATTATCATTTGTTTCCATGATTTTTTTCAATTCTTCTTTAATTTCCCGGTTGACCCATTCATTCTTTAGAAGGATACTGTTTAGTCTCCATGTATTTGGGTTCTTTCCAAACTTCCTTTTGTGGTTGAGTTCTAGCTTTAGAGCATTGTGGTCTGAAAATATGCAGGGAATGATCCCAATCTTTTGATACCGGTTGAGTCCTGATTTAGGACCGAGGATGTGATCTATTCTGGAGAATGTTCCATGTGCACTAGAGAAGAATGTGTATTCTGTTGCTTTGGGATGAAATATTCTGAATATATCTGTGATGTCCATCTGGTCCAGTGTGTCATTTAAGGCCTTTATATCCTTGCTGATCTTTTGCTTGGATGACCTGTCCATTTCAGTGAGGGGAGTGTTAAAGTCCCCTACTATCATTGTATTATTGTTGATGTGTTTCTTTGATTTTGTTATTAATTGGTTTATATAGTTGGCTGCTCCCACATTGGGGGCATAGATATTTAAAATTGTTAAATCTTCTTGTTGGACAGACCCTTTGAGTATGATATAGTGTCCTTCCTCATCTCTTATTATAGTCTTTGGCTTAAAATCTGATATAAGGATTGCCACTCCTGCTTTCTTCTGATGTCCATTAGCATGGTAAATTCTTTTCCACCCCCTTACTTTAAATCTGGAGGTGTCTTCGGGCTTAAAATGTGTTTCTTGGAGGCAACATATAGATGGGTTTTGTTTTTTTATCCATTCTGATACCCTGTGTCTTTTGACAGGGGCATTTAGCCCATTCACATTCAGGGTAACTATTGAGAGATATGAATTTAGTGCCATTGTATTGCCTGTAAGGTGACTGTTACTGTATATGGTCTCTGTTCCTTTCTGATCTACCACTTGTAGGCTCTCTCTTTGCTTAGAGGACCCCTTTCAAGATTTCCTGTAGAGCTGGTTTGGTATTTGCAAATTCTTTCAGTTGTTGTTTGTCCTGGAAGCTTTTAATCTCTCCTTCTATTTTCAATGATAGCCTAGCTGGATATAGTATTCTTGGCTGCATGTTTTTCTCGTTTAGTGCTCTGAAAATATCATGCCAGCTCTTTCTGGCCTGCCAGGTCTCTGTGGATAAGTCAGCTGCCAATCTAATATTTTTACCATTGTATGTTACAGACTTCTTTTCCCGGGCTGCTTTCAGGATTTTCTCTTTGTCATTGAGACTTGTAAATTTTTACTATTAGGTGACGGGGTGTGGGCCTATTCTTATTGATTTTGAGGGGCATTCTCTGAACCTCCTGAATTTTGATGCTCGTTCCCTTTGCCATATTGGGGAAATTCTCCCCAATAATTCTCTCCAGTATACCTTCTGCTCCCCTCTCACTTTCTTCTTCTTCTGGAATCCCAATTATTCTAATGTTGTTTCGTCTTATGGTGTCACTTATCTCTCGAATTCTCCCCTCGTGGTCCAGTAGCTGTTTGTCCCTCTTTTGATCAGCTTCTTTATTCTCTGTCATTTGGTCTTCTATATCACTAATTCTGTCTTCTGCCTCATTTATCCTAGCAGTGAGAGCCTCCATTTTTGATTGCACCTCATTAATAGCTTTTTTGATTTCAACTTGGTTAGATTTTAGTTCTTTTATTTCTCCAGAAAGGGCTTTTATATCTCTCGAGAGGGTTTCTCTAATATCTTCCATGCCTTTTTCGAGCCCGGCTAGAACCTTGAGAATTGTCATTCTGAACTCTAGATCTGACATATTACCGATGTCTGTATTGATTAGGTCCCTAGCCTTCGGTACTGCCTCTTGTTCTTTTTTTTGTGTTGAATTTTTCCGTCTTGTCGTTTTGTCCAGATAAGAGTAAATGAAGGGGCAAGTAAAATACTAAAAGGGTGGCAACAACCCCAGGAAAATATGCTTTAACCAAATTAGAAGAGATCCAAAATCGTGAGTGGGGAGAAAGGGGATAAAAAGAGGTTCAAAAAGGAAGAGAGAAAAAAGAAAAGAAAAAAAAAAAAAAAAAGAAAAGAAAAGAATTTTAAAAAAAGAAAACACCTAAGAAAAATGTAAAAAAATATATATATATATATATTAGATAAACTAGTAAAAAATCGTTAAAAAAGAAAAAGGTAACAGTTAAAAAAAAAAAAAATTTACCCGAAGGCGAGAAAAAAAAAAAAATGAAAAAGAAAAAATTAAATTAACTGCAAGACTAAAAAAAGTCACAGGAAAAAAGCCATGAGTTCCGTGCTTGGCTTTCTCCTCCTCTGGAATTCTGCTGCTCTCCTTGGTATTGAAACCGCACTCCTTGGTAGGTGAACTTGGTCTCGGCTGGATTTCTTGTTGTTCTTCTGGGGGGAGGGGGGCCTGTTGTAGTGATTCTCAAGTGTCTTTGCCCCAGGCGGAATTACACCGCCCTTACCCGGGGGCCGGGGTGAGTAATCCGCTCGGGTTTGCTTTCAGGAGCTTTTGTTCCCTGAGCGCTTTCCGTAGAGTTCCAGAGGACGGGAATACAAATGGCGGCCTCCTGGTCTCCGGCCCGGAGGAGCCGAGAGCCCAGGGCCCCACTCCTCAGTGCGCCCTCAGAGAACAGCGCCCAGTTACTCCCGTCTGCCTGACCTCCGGCCGCGCTCCGAGCTCACCGAGCCTGCGACCGGTTCAAGGTAACACGGAGCTGCGAGCTTACTGTCGGCTCTGTCTCTGTAGCCGGCTTTCCCGTTCCAATACCCGCAAGCTCTGCGACACTCAGACACCCCCGATCCTTCTGTGACCCTGCGGGACCTGAGGCCACGCTGACCCCGCATGGGCTTCGCCCCGGTTTAGCCTCTGGAGCGATGTCCCTCAGCGGAACAGACTTTTAAAAGTCCTGATTTTGTGCGCGGTTGCTCCGCCGCTTGCCGGGAGCCGGCCCCTCCCCCCGGGGTCTATCTTCCCGTCGCTTTGGATTCACTTCTCCGCCGGTCCTACCTTTCAGAAAGTGGCTGATTTTCTGTTTCCAGAATTGCTGTTCTTCTTCTCTTCGATCTGCCGATGGATTTTCAGGTGTTTGCAATCTTTAGATAAGCTATCTAGCTGATCTCCGGCTAGCTGAAGCAGTCTCAGCTTGCTACTTCTCCGCCAACAGACCCATAACCAGTAAGGAGATTGAAACAGTCATTAAAAATCTCCAAACAAACAAAAGCCCAGGGCCAGACGGCTTTCCGGGGGAATTCTACCAAACATTTAAAGAAGAACTAATTCCTATTCTCCTGAAACTGTTCCAAAAAATAGAAATGGAAGGAAAACTTCCAAACTCATTTTATGAGGCCAGCATCACCTTGATCCCAAAACCAGACAAGGATCCCACCAAAAAAGAGAGCTATAGACCGATATCCTTGATGAACACAGATGCGAAAATACTCAACAAAATACTAGCCAATAGGATTCAACAGTACATTAAAAAGATTATTCACCACGACCAAGTGGGATTTATTCCAGGGCTGCAAGGTTGGTTCAACATCCGCAAATCAGTCAATGTGATACAACACATCAATAAAAGAAAGAACAAGAACCATATGATACTCTCAATAGATGCTGAAAAAGCATTTGACAAAATACAACATCCCTTCCTGATCAAAACTCTTCAAAGTGTAGGGATAGAGGGCACATACCTCAATATCATCAAAGCCATCTATGAAAAACCCACCGCAAATATCATTCTCAATGGAGAAAAACTGAAAGCTTTTCCGCTAAGGTCAGGAACATGGCAGGGATGTCCATTATCACCACTGCTATTCAACATTGTACTAGAGGTCCTAGCCTCAGCAATCAGACAACAAAAGGAAATTAAAGGCATCCAAATCGGCAAAGAAGAAGTCAAATTATCACTCTTCGCAGATGATATGATACTATATGTGGAAAACCCAAAAGAATGCACTCCAAAACTGCTAGAACTTATACAGGAATTCAGTAAAGTGTCAGGATATAAAATCAATGCACAGAAATCAGTTGCATTTCTCTACACCAACAGCAAGACAGAAGAAAGAGATATTAAGGAGTCAATCCCATTTACAATTGCATCCAAAACCATAAGATACCTAGGAATAAACCTAACCAAAGAGACACAGAATCTATACTCAGAAAACTATAAAGTACTCATGAAAGAAATTGAGGAAGACACAAAGAAATGGAAAAATGTTCCATGCTCCTGGATTGGAAGAATAAATATTGTGAAAATGTCTATGCTACCTAAAGCAATCTACACATTTAATGCAATTCCTATCAAAGTACCATCCATCTTTTTCAAAGAAATGGAACAAATAATTCTAAAATTTATATGGAACCAGAAAAGACCTCGAATAGCCAAAGGGATATTGAAAAAGAAAGCCAACGTTGGTGGCATCACACTTCCGGACTTCAAGCTCTATTACAAAGCTGTCATCATCAAGACAGCATGGTACTGGCACAAAAACAGACACATAGATCAATGGAACAGAATAGAGAGCCCAGAAATAGACCCTCAAATCTATGGTCAACTAATCTTCGACAAAGCAGGAAAGAATGTCCAATGGAAAAAAGACAGCCTTTTCAATAAATGGTGCTGGGAAAATTGGACAGCCACATGCAGAAAAATGAAATTGGACCATTTCCTTACACCACACACAAAAATAGACTCAAAATGGATGAAGGACCTCAATGTACGAAAGGAATCCATCAAAATCCTTGAGAACACGGGCAGCAACCTCTTCGACCTCTGTCGCAGCAACATCCTCCTAGGAACAACGCAAAAGGCAAGGGAAGCAAGGGAAAAAATGAACTACTGGGATTTCATCAAGATCAAAAGCTTTTGCACAGCAAAGGAAACAGTTAACAAAATCAAAAGACAACTGACAGAATGGGAGAAGATATTTGCAAACGACATATCAGATAAAGGACTAGTGTCCAGAATCTATAAAGAACTTAGCAAACTCAACACCCAAAGAACAAATAATCCAATCAAGAAATGGGCAGAAGACATGAACAGACATTTCTGCAAAGAAGACATCCAGATGGCCAACAGACACATGAAAAAGTGCTCCATATCACTCGGCATCAGGGAAATACAAATCAAAACCACAATGAGATATCACCTCACACCAGTCAGAATGGCTAAAATCAACAAGTCAGGAAATGACAGATGCTGGCGAGGATGCGGAGAAAGGGGAACCCTCCTACACTGTTGGTGGGAATGCACGCTGGTGCAGCCACTCTGGAAAACAGCATGGAGGTTCCTCAAAATGTTGAAAATAGAACTGCCCTATGACCCAGCAATTGCACTATTGGGTATTTACCCTAAAGATACAAATGTAGTGATCCAAAGGGACACTTGCACCCGAATGTTTATAGCAGCAATGTCCACAATAGCCAAACTATGGAAAGAACCTAGATGTCCATCAACAGATGAATGGATCAAGAAGATGTGGTATATATACACAATGGAATACTATGCAGCCATCAAAAGAAATGAAATCTTGCCATTTGCAACAACATGGATGGAACTAGAGCGTATCATGCTTAGCGAAATAAGTCAAGCAGAGAAAGACAACTATCATATGATCTCCCTGATATGAGGAAGTGGTGATGCAACATGGAGGCTTAAGTGGGTAGAAGAATAAATGAAACAAGATGGGATTGGGAGGGAGACAAACCATAAGTGACTCTTAATCTCACAAAACAAACTGAGGGTTGCCGGGGGGAGGGGGTTTGGGAGAAGGGGGTGGGATTATGGACATTGGGGAGGGTATGTGATTTGGTGAGTGCTGTGAAGTGTGTAAACCTGGTGATTCACAGACCTGTACCCCTGGGGATAAAAATATATGTTTATAAAAATAAAAAAATTAAAAAAAAAAAATCTCAAACATCAATGAGGTACATTTATTTTGAGAAAGAAAGATATGTCTGACTATACAGACAGGAATATTTACACTTTAAAGAGACACAGCTCCTCTTTGCTCCCCACTCTACACCCCACTTTTAATGCTTACGCCCAGGTGATGAATTTTTAATTGCAAAGTAACAAAGCAGATCTCCTAGGCCCTTGAAGAATCAAGTACACACAGATGCACACACACACACACATACACACACACTCGAATCTAAGTCCAAGGTCAGCACTGAAAATAGACATTCTTAAATAGTGAATTAAATCCTCTCTAAATTCTAAACTTAAACTAATGTGAAAAATTCAGTGTGTAATTACTCTGGCCTGGAGGCTGTAACATCACACATGTGGCAGCTCTGTGAACATTTTCCCAAGTTTATTTAGTTTTGAGTGTTGTGCCTTGCATGTCAGAGTTGGGAATAATCTTGTCTGTGGTCTCTACTCTTTTAGGGCTTTCCTGGTGTCTGTGACTAATACACAGGATTTTTCATGTAAGCCAAAAAATAAATTATTGAATCACACCAAACTAAAAGAGTAACATACCAATTGACTGGGAACATTAACAAAGAACAAACAGGTTGAAAGAGGGAAGCAGATAGAGACTGGTTTCTGGAGCAAAGGAAAAGAACTGTTGGTGGCTGCAGTGGTCTAGCTGAATCAGTCCATGGGACTACTTCAAGATGCTAGGGGATGAGTTTCACCCAGAACTCTAATCCTCCTTCTAGGAAACAGGCCTTCCAGAGATTGTTCATGTCTAGATCTGAGATGAGCTTATTTGTCTCCAAATATCTAAACCCAAGTTCCCTTTTGATTCTGTTCTGTTATTCCACAAATTCTACTTCAACGACAATAGTCAAGTCAAGCCTGCTTCAAGGAGAATCCTTTGTCAGGTAAATTATTTCATCTGGCCTTTGGTGAACCCCACCTTAGAAAGTTTCTTGAGTGCTTTATGGATATAAGACATCATGCTTCCTGGAGGCAGAGCTGTGTGCCTCATTTCTTTACCTGCCAGAGTATCTGATATGCTTTTTAGAAATTTTTTGAACTAGATTTCTATAAAAATTGTTCTCTGACTTGCTATTTTAGTAACAAGTTATCAGGCTTTTCTTTATTTAAATAGCTAAATGTCAATACCTCAGACTAAACTAAAAGTCGGCCTTTTCAGTTCTGATGGGCTTCACTTCCTCCTAAAGAGATTCCTATCCTGGGTCTGTCTCTGCTGGGAGCTCAGGCTGAGTCTCACTGAGTTAGTAGAAAAGGACCCTCAAAGTGATTATAACACATTCTTCTTTGTCTAGTAGGATTCAAAATCCATTGCTGGTGAGGTGGAAGTACAATTCTCTTCAGTTTCCAACATAACTTCAATAAACCAGGAGGTCTTTCCAGAAATAAGGGGGCTATCAGGTTCAATTAAATAATTAGGTCAATTAGATTTTAGAAGAGCTAGGTTTGAACTGTGTTTCAAATATCTTGTTAGATGGAGAACCATTGGAGAATGGATTTCAGTATGAGTCTGGATATAGTCATTGAAACAATGTAGAAAAGTCTATTTTGCATCCTGGGCTCAGATGGAAGAGGATGAGAAGCTTTGAGGTACTTCCCTGGGCCTCCTGAGAAAGCAGCACCATGTGTTTTGTTTCTGTGAAGGCTACCATGGCATGTCTTAAAAGAAATTCCTACTTCCATCTCAGCTCTGAGCTTGCCCTTAAATGGGTCCACTTGGAGGTTCTGATGAGCAATGTCTGAGTGTTGTGAGGTTTTCTGTAGACATTCATAATAAGTTCAAGTTGAGGAAGCCTAAAGTATGTCCTCTTCTCCAGTTCTCCAATCAATCACAAACTTAACTGTGTGAAGCTGGGCTTTGTACGCTCTCATCATACTCTGAAATAAAAGGGGCATAGTGTTTAGAAGTCAAGGTATCATTTATGTATCTTCTAGAATGTCAAGATGTAATTTCACAGGGTCAAGTTTCTCACAACATTCCCCCACCCCTGAATGGTCTGTTGCTGCTAAGCTACATTCTTAGACATGAAAATGTCAAGCAATGACACTGTGTGTATCCCTGCCTGTCTGTCTCTCTGCAGTTAGTTTTCAACAATATGCTCTTTCATTTGAATGGAATGTCAAGATTCCTAAGCCAGACCAGGTTTATTTGGGAAAACATGCTCTCCAGACATATCGACAAAAAGAAGGCAGATTAGATCATTAAGAAGGAAGATGAAGTGTGTGCTTAATGTACAAGGTGGGAATACTTGGATCACCATTGCCCAGACCTCTGGGTAACAAGGTCATGCAGAAGGTATTAGTGGCTTTTCTTCTGACTTTAAATCACCCTCTCCCCAAATTGTTGGGCTGCATTTGGAAAATTACAGAAGAATTTCTATAAAATTTCTATTTCTTATAAAAGGGAGTATAGTACAGGGGAGAAAGCAATAATGATAATAATGATAATAATGATTTGGCTGCCACCAGGGTAACATCAAAACATTAGACTGTGGTTTCAAGTTCTTGCCTTTGTTGTGTTATGCTGCATAAGCCATGGATTCTCAAGGGCAACATTTCCTGTAATTCCTACTGGTGATCAAGAATTATGGTGCTTAATTTATGATTTACATATTTGGAGGAAAGTTTGTGATTTATTATGCATTATCATTATTATTCAACTTCTATTTGACACAAGCTGGGCAAAATTGATTTGTATGTGTGTTATTAAATAACTTTAAAAATGCATATAATAAAGGACGCATAGCAGTAAAATAAGATAAAACAACTTTGAAATTAGAATTGATGGGGTACCTTAGTAGCACAGTTGGTCAAACGACTGACTCAGGTCAGAATTTCAGGGTCCTGAATCTCAGGGCAGGTTAGAATCTCAGGGTCCTGGGATTGAGCCCTGAGTCAGGCTCTGTGCTCAGTGTGGAGTCTGCTTGAGAGTCTCTCTTTCCTTTGCCCTCTGCCCCTCCCTCAACTCACATGCACACATGTTCTCCCTATAAATAAATGAAAGAAATTGGAATGAACAAAATATCTTTACTTAATCCTCATTTCATGTATCGCCGTATCAGGGATGATCTCTAATTTAATTTATAAGATATTCAACGACAATAGTCTTGAAAAGTAGAAAATATTTGAAAATTGTGAAATACCCAGAAAGAATAAAATTAAGAAAATTAATTGAAATGTGTCTGCTTTGGCTTTAATTCCATTTACAGTCATGTCCTGAAAGCTATGTATGTGCTTTGTAGCAGACACAGTTTATGTCGCATCACCCTTCGCAAACTTATTTTACACAAGATATGACTATAAAATAATGAGAGCTATTTAACAAGATTGTTGCTATTCTTCATCCTTCATCCTTGTTGCTATCCTTCATCCTATTCTTCATGCCATGTCCATTTTTAGTTTTGAGGACATTTATTGGAAGTTCTCAAATCCTTCATATGAAAAGAAATCATACATGGAAATTGTGGAATGGTGAAGAAATTCAATCTTTCTCATAGTTTTGGTTTTTCCTTTCCTTTTCCTTTTCTTGGGCTCTGCCTTCTCTCTGTAGCCACCCCTCTTCACTATACCCCATTGGAACCCCACTCTCCCGATAGTGGACAACTGCTAGCTCTTGTGGTAGTTGTCACTGGGGTTACTGCTTCACTGCTACTGGCCAGCATCAGCACTTTCTGTGCGAGTGGAGGATCTCCCAATGCATGCCTTTTAGTGGGAGGCAGGGTGCTACTTCCATCTCTATCTAAAACCCTGAAGGGGCCAGTCATTACCTCTTCCTAAATGTGTGCCAGACTTGGTTACCTAGATGGCTCATATGGGACTCTGAATATGGATTGAGAGGTTGAAAGATACAGAACAAGTTGGAGACTATCCATGAGAAAAGGTCATGATGGGGCTGGTTCTGTGGAAGGAACTTGGCTGTGTCTGTAGCCACCAGATGATCCTGCTTCCTGCCTATTTTGTAAGTCTTACTTTTGGCCTTCCTGATGATTTGATAGCTAGCTTCCAATAATTTTTTTTAACTACCTGAAGCAGAGTCCATTTTATTAGTAGCTATCAATAACTCTGATGAGTATCCTGGGATCCAGCCATCTCCATTTTTCTCCAGTTCTCACTTTGCCATAAAAATAATTTCATTAAAAGTTGTTTATTGTTTGTTGTAAAGATCCAGAAAATGCATATTCAATATGCATAGGAACCATGCTTCTGAGTGTGTAAAGGCAGACCTGATCTATTCTAGCTTGGTATGGCTGTGGTAGTGCTAAAGCCACAGAAGCCAGAGAGGCTTCTTGTTAACATGTGCTATAAGTGCTTGTTGTTGGGCTGTTCTTTGTCTATAGCACCCAGACCTTTTTGTTGAGTACCTTCTGCCCCATGCACAGGCCTGCCTCTGCCAAGTGAGCAAACATCTCTGCTCTGATCCCACAGATGGGACTGTCTTCCACTTCATCCCCGTGGTTCTTATCTATCTGCATTCAGTTCTATAAAAAAGTGTCCCCTGTAATTTGCATATTCTATTATCAGACGATGAAAATGTCATAGCTAAACTCAGTTTTCCTTTCAGCCCTCGTTGTTAGAATTCTTAAGCCACATTTGTCATTCAAATGTGGTCATCTTTCTGTGGTGGAACTTGTAAGCCTTGATTCTTCTGCCTCTTTATGTGATCTGTTTCTCATTGGTTGTTGTGTCATTCCTATGCCTACGTGAGTTGTAGCATAAAGCATAATAGCATGTTTTTGTATATGGGTAGGCTCGTGCATGTGGCAGTGTCAATGCCCATGTCATCAGTTCCCGGCACCACTTGAGCCCAGCTAGGCTCTGCCATGGCTCCCATGCCTTAGAATAGAAATGGGGTCTCTAATAGTATCCCTATTTGGGGAAGCAAAGCAAAGCAAAGCAGAAGCATCTTTCTTTTTTAAAGATTTTATTTGTTTGTTTATTACTTACTTATTTATTTATTTTAGAGGTAGAGTGAGGGAGAGTGAGTAGAGAGAGGAACAGAGGGAGAGGGACCAGCAGACTCCTTGCTGAGCACAGAGCCCACATTGGGCTTCATTTCACAATCCTGAGATCATGACCTGAGCAGAAATCCAGAATCAGCAGCTTAACTGACTGAGACACCCAGGTGTCTCAGGAGCATCCTTCTTAAATAAGTGCCAAGGGATGCCTCCCACCTTCTCACTCCACCTTTCTATTTACATGGTTTCCAGTGCTGAGGTGATATGAAAAGATAAATTTCTGAACAGATTATGCAACTGTGTGATAATTCATTTTGAAGTTTTGATTCAAGTTAATGCTTTTGTATTAAATGTATACCATGTACCAGATACTGAAAAAAAGAGCCTCTGTTTTTTGCATATTTGGGTAAAAGAAGAGTCTGACTAATACCGGAGACACGCACAGGAACAGAAAGTCAATGGATTGACTTTAAATTGAAATTTTAATTGACTGAAATTTAAACGACTGGTTTGACCATTTAAAAAGTCACCCACTTACGCAACAGCTTCTGTGGGTCTTTTTCCTTCACAAACAAGTTGTGAAAATTCAAAATCTGTAGAGATTCTACTCCTTTGGGTTTTTTTAATTGCACTGAATCAGAGGGTTATAGACATTTTTGTGCATTTCTGACTTCTTGGCAAGCTGCTGGACCAATAATGATCTGTGGTTGCCAAAAACACCATGTACCTGCCCAGCCTTGTGTGCATGTTCCCTGACTTCTTTGGAGAGGTCAGTAGCCTGGGAGGTACTCCTTTTACTCTCCATCTTCTCCATTCCTTCTGGCTTCTCTCCCTACCCACAGCCCATACAGTTCTTCTGACATGCCCAGTACTTTGAGATTTGATAAAGCCAATAGCATAACATAGCTACTACTTGGTGACCTTAGACAAACCGTTTGGTTTTCCAGGTTCCACTTTCCCATTTCTAAGATTAGGGGATGATCTGGGCAATGTCTCCAATTTCTCAGGTCCCTTACATTCTGTATGACAGAGATTTCCATTTTAGACTGGCCCTGGGGTGGGGTGCGGGATCGCTGTGAAGCCTTGGAATCCATTACAGTTCCATTAGGTGGCACACGGTATCTGCATGGGCCTGAAGCTGTTGGGCTTCAACAGGTAAATACTTGACTCTTGGGCGGCAACTCAAGCATGTTTTCACTTGTCTTAGAGCCTGAAAACTCCCCAAGTACTTCACACCCACCAGAGATAGTGCTTGCCTTGCCTGCATCTGATTCATGGGAGCTGCAGTACAGAGAGGTTTACTTACCTCTCTGTCTTGGAATTTACCTCTATGAGAGATCTGAGGGCAGAGATGTTTGGGTTTGTTTGCTAAAATGGTAAATCTACAAATACCTGTGTAATGCATGAATGGTGATCCTAGGTAAATTCCTTTCGAAACATTTCCAAAGGATTTAGAGCTGAAAACTTCTTAATATGGAATACTAAAGGGAAAGGTGAACATTTCCCACAGTGTTAATCCCAAATCCTAATTTTTTAAGGGAAATTCTCACGGCCACCATTCTTTCTATGGTTGACTTTTTTTCTGAATGTCATCCACACTTCCCAACCTGGCCTAACATATGGATTTCCATACAGAGGAATCCCATGCTGCTGTCCTTGTCTCTCTACACCAGGTGGGAGAACCTCATTCTATTTCCATGAATAGAGTGTAAAGGAACAAAAGCAAACAGGAATTTTAGTTATGGCTGGGGTTTAAAAGTAACAAACACACTGCTCTGGGGAGGATGACAAAAACGGAGGTGATTAAAAAATAATCAATGTTTACTTCCTGTGAAGATAAAAAAGGAGCAAGTGATGAGAAAAAAACCCTTTCTCACCCAACACAATGGAGCATAGAACATAAAATCAGCCTAATCTTTGGAGCCAGTCTGAAAAACAGACCCTGTAGACAGACAATATAGAAAGCCTATGGCAGGGGCAGCAGGGAGGGACGTTGTCAAAACAGGTATTAAAAGTGAAAGAGCACACCCTGAGAAGTCTAAGTTATCTGTTTCCGTGTTGATGTCACATGGTAGTTTGCCTGGGAAAATCCCAGTTTATGCCCAATGTCCCAGTGTACTAATTAACACCACCTCATTCATTCTTAAGAGTATGCCAGTTTGAATGACAAATTATGTGATTGTCTTCTCTATTTGCCCTGGCCTACAAAATTTTTTTTGCTTGTATTTAAAAAATTTTTTTTTTCAATAGTCCTATCCAATTTTTCATGCCTCTGCCAAGTTGATTTTCCTTAAGCAAACCTTTTACTGTGCTACTCAGCTGCTTTACTATTGCTTCCAGATTAAGGTCTCAATGCTTAGGCAGGCTTTTGAGCCCTACTCAGCAATTACTCAAAAATTTACTGAGTGCCTACTGTTTGTACAATGCTGTGCTTGCTACAGGTCTGTGTATCTTTCTTCCATCTTGCCAACCCCTCTCAGAAGAGCCCATGGCTCCCCCCACTTCTCCTGCTTTTTCTAGCCCTACCCATCCTTCAAGGCTGCTCTCAGTGACATTTCACTCTGACAACTTGACCTGTGTTGTTACTCTTATTCCCTCTATCTGCCCTATCATTTGTTCCTTAAATTTTGCCATCTCTCCAGCTTCCACACACAGATTTTCTGTTATGAAAATTTTTTTTTAACCTAAGTTGTTGTTAAGGAAGTACCTCCAATATAATGGATTAAGTGCAATGATTTTTTTTCTTTCTGATAGTTATTTTCCAGAGGTGAGGACTGTAGGGTTAGTGGGGTGGCTTTGCCATTTTCGGCATATGACTCCAAAGATGGCTGCTCTCTCTGCCATTCCTAACCCATAAGAAGAGGATAGGAAAGAACAGAGTTTTCACCTTCCTTGAGATTGGTCAGAGTTTTACAGTTTACTTCTGCTCATGACCTATTGTCCTTAACTTAGTCACACATGCATACCCAGCTTCAAAGGAGGCTGATATATATTTTTATGTAGGGGCCATTTGCCTAACTAAAACTCCAGGATTCTATAACTGAGAAGAAGGGAATGCTGGAGGACAATAACCAGTTTCTTACACAGTATTCATTTAAAATTTGCCTCTTCATTGCACAGCTGAAATTAATATAGTATTATATGTCAATTATACCTTTTCAAGAAAAGAGGAAAAATGAAATAAAATTTCTCTCTCTGCACATGAAATTAGAGGATTAGTGCTAGATATTGTCTGGACCCAAGCAGAAGGTACTTGTGGGCAGTTTCAGGCATCAAGTCCAGCTGTAGCCTTTGAGGCTAGTTAAGTTGGAGATCAGCATTAGGGCAGAATCCAAGGAAAAGACAATATCCATACCTCTTCCCAGATATCCTTTGCACTTAAAAGATTCCTGGATTTTTACCTTCTTAATCCCTGTTGACCTACAGGAACAGTCTTGGGCCATTCTTTTGGAACTTCAGAGCTCCTAGCATCTACGAACACTTGTCAAGACTGATGATAATTTAAGATGATCTGGGTATGTTTGCCTTTTCACTGTATGTAAGTATGTGTATGTGTGCATTTGGGGACATGTTTAATTCAGTGGTTACATGAACTCTGTGTACGAACATTTCTTTGGATTCTTTCTTAAGGGTTCTGCATCTTCTGCAGCCGAAACATGTTTTTCTTATTCTTGTTTTAAAATGATAACTATGCCTGGTGATGGGAATTAAGGGGGGCATGTATTGCATGGAGCACTGGGTGTTATGTGTAAACAATGAATCTTGGAACACTACATCAAAAACAAATTATGTACTGTATGGTGACTAACACACAATAAATAAATAAATTAAATTAAATAATTCTTGTGAAATTTTTAAAAAGGAAAAAGGGAATTGGCTAACAAAACTTGAATGTGATGTTACTAATTTAGCTGAAAATATTTTATTTTGTTTAACTAGATGGCATAGTCATTTTCACATATAACTGAGAATATACATGTTTAACAAAAAAAATTGATAACTGAAATTTTAAAATACTGTTGTTTCCCATTAAAATCTCTATAAAGATTATTGGACTTTGTAAATGTTATTTACTTAAAACAATTAATTAAATCAAAATCTCCTTTATTAAATTTCTTGCATTTTCCTTTATAAAGATTCTTTATTCAGAGATTGCTCTCTAATGATTTAGTGTTAAGATATGAAATTTATAACTATCACCTTTGAACAAAATCAGAAGTAACCCACAGAATACCGAGAAAAATTTATTAAATGGAAAAAAATTGATTATATATATTCTTTAAAAATTGCCCTTTTTACCTTAAATGTTGTGTTTTATAAAGAATCCCAGGAGACTACATGATTGACTATTGCCCTGGCTCTAGTCTGAGTTGCTTGAAGCCTGTAACTCTGTCATTTATCCCTCAATTCCCAGGGCTCATCTCAGGAGTTGGTCCAGCCCTGGTGGTCAGTGTTTATATCCAAAAACAGCTTTGGGGTTTCCTTGCTTAGACTTGCAAGCAGTAGATTTTTTCCCTCATTATTAGTAGTAGATGTATCAATTTACTAATATTATTCTGTTTTCTTAAACAATCACATACATCACATTTACATTATCATTAAGGTGATTTTTTTTTGTAAGAACAGGTTGAGTTCTCCTTTTTCCAGAGTGTTGTGAGATTTTAGTGGGTCAGTGGTTCTCATGTATGAGAACAGGGCATGATTTCTCATCTGTTTCTGATTCTCATGGGTCTTAGAAGGCCAGGAGGGGTCCCCTCTGTAAAAATGGAAACTCCTGTGAAAATGCCTCAAGGGCTCACTTTTAAGGTGTCTCCAGGAGGTCTCAGCTATTGATGACCCAATCAAAATCACCCAGTCTTATTGGACATCTGTTTGTCCTCAAAAGGGCTTATTCTGATTCTTTCAACTTCAGTCACTGAGAAAGTATTGGATTCTAATGTGAGACAGGAAAAAGCACTAAACAAAGGGGAAGATCTTTTATTTTTGGTAGCAGCTTTTGCACTATACTCACTCATTGCTTTATGTTCACTATGCTCTATGTTCATCTATATTACAGGTGCCCTAGGTATTGCTAGGCAATAGACTTATTAAATGAATGTTTAATAAAAAGTTTAAAAATAATACTTTTCTCCCCCTGGCTTAAAAGTAGTGCATATTTACTGTTGTAAAGTCCAAAAAACATAAAGAAGAAAATAGAAGCAGTTAATCTTACCACTCAGACATAATCAATCTTATATTTGTGTATTTACATTCAAATTTTACATATATATATATTTATAAAACTTTGTGCTGTATTTTTCTACCCACTTTACATCATAACATAAACACTTTCCCAAACCAAAGAAACTACTTTTAATGCTGTCTGGATACAGTATGATTTCCTTAAGTTATCAAACCTATAACTTAAGGAAGCATACATTGCATCAGTGGTAGTATATAAGACTATTTTTAGCTAATATCCAGATGAATATTTTTATTCTAACAGTTATGTATTTTGTATTTCTGTTAATATATATTTGAGAAAAATATCTAATTACTATATATTCCTGTTACATCATGAATATTATTGCATAGATTGAGGATAAGTAAAAAGAAAAGCAATTGGCTTAAAGTAGATTTAAAGAAAAGTGTTGAAAAAGTAAATGTTCGGGTTGATTATAAGTCTAGAAAGCAATGTTCTTAATAATTTTCCTTTTTTCTGGACAGTTAAGTAGCTACCAATGTTTAGCTACAATATATCATACTAGGGTGAATAACTCTATACATAGCTCTTTGTTTATATGTGTAATTACTTCTTCAGGATTGATTCCTTGTAGTAGGATTCTAAGGTTAAAAGTCAAGTCATGAGGGCACCTGGGGTGGCTCAGTTGGTTAAGCAACTGCCTTCAGCTCAGGTCATGGTCCCAGAGTCCTAGGATCAAGTCCCACATTGGGCTCCCAGCTCCATGAGGAGTCTGCTTCACTCTCTGACCTCCCCTCTCATGCTCTCTCTCACTTTGTCTCTCTCTCTCAAAATAAATAAATAAAAATCTTTAAAAAAAAAAAGTCAAGTCATGCATAATAAGCCTGGTTCAATCTCCGTAACAGAAAAATAGTATAAAAATTTTGTGTCATAGTTTCCTAGTACTTGTATCAATGAAAGATTTTTTTAAAAGTCAAATTCCTAATAGATAGGATCAGCAAAGTAATACAAATCAGTTGAACATATCCCCAAATATCTTTGGTCTTTCCAAGTCCTACCTCAATTATGTATCTGATGGTAGGAGCTCGGGCAGGTACACCTGAAAAAATCTGACAGAAGAGACAGATGCCTGTGGATCATATACTCCCTCTTACCACATGTCATAATGAGGGCTGGATTAAAAAAAATATTAAAAAAAAAAAAGGGCTGGATAGAAAGCATGGGTCATGGGGGCATGACAGAATGTCCATTCAAGACAATCTGAGACAAGACTCAAGACCTGGCATGAGACCTTTCCTGGTAATAAAATCAAATTCAAAACTTGAAAGCTGTGCAGTCACAGGAGAAAAGCATGGTGTCCATTGGACATTTTCATCTTATTTCTGATTCACTGAATAGATAATCTTTAAGTGACACCAAATAAGATATAAGAGGCTCAAATGGTAATCAGTACAGATTATCAGGGAATTACAAATAGGTGATACTCTGGGGTGGAGGTAGATGATCAAGATGACAGAGGAGTAGGAGACCTAAATTTTATCTAGTCCCAGGAATTCACCTAGATAGTCATCAAACCATTCTGAACACCTACAAACTCAACAGGAGATCAAAGAAAAGAATAGCAACAATTCATGAGCAGAAGATTACTACATTCTGGAAGGTAGGACATGCAGATAAGTGAATCTGAGGGGATATTTAGGAAGATAGACTGCAGGGGGCGGGAGCCTCCTTCAGCTGGCTACTGGCAAGTGATAGAGCAGTGGAGCACAAAATAAAAACTTTTAGAAGTCTACTCCATTGATGGATGTCACTCCAGTGGCTAAGCAGGGGGTCAAAGACTTGCTGGGACAGTGTGGTCTCAGAACCTTCAGGGTCATAGAATGACTGGGGGTGATGAGTGTGGTAGACCTCCCAAGTATAAGAGAGGGAAAGCTGGCTGCAAAGACAGAGTTGAGAATTGGGCTCAGTTGGGGTTGCCACAAACTATGATCCACAGCACACCTGGGCCACTGCTCTTAGAGCAGGGACTCAACAAGTAGCTTGTTGAGATTCCCCTTCCTACCCTGGGAGGAGTGGCATGGGAGCACACCACAGGAATCTTCTGCATTTGGAAACTCCAAATGGGGTCATGGGCCAGAGATAGAAATGCTTGGTCCACAGACTGGGTGAGCACAGAGTGTGGCTGGAGACCAGGGAGACTAGAGTGATTGACCGCTTTTCTCCGAGGACACACTGAGGAATGGGGCCTGGAGCTCTCAGCTCCTCTGGGGCTAGATAATGGGAGGCTGCCATTTTCATTCTCCTCCTCCAAAGCTGTACAGAAAGCTTTCTGGGGAAAAAGCTACTCAGAGCAAACCAGAGCAGATTACTTAGCTATCCCCTGGCAAGGGAGGTGCAGTTCAGCCTCAGGCAAAGATATTTAAGAATCACTGCAACAGGCCCCTCCCCCAGAACATCAACAAGAACATCCAGCCAAGACCAAGTTTGTCTACCAATGAGAACTGCAAAACTCCAACACTAGGGGACTACTCCCCATAGAATTCATGGCTTTAATTCCATGACTTACTCTTTCAAAGCTATTTTTTTTTATTTTATTTTTTCTTTTTCTATTTTTTTAAATTTTTCTTCTTTCCTTTTTTAACAATTTTTGTCAACCAATTTTCAACCTATTTTTACAATCATATTCTATCCCATCATTGTATTTAACCCAATATTTTGTGTGTATATATATATATATATATATATATATATATATATATTTTTTTTTTTAAGATTTTGGGATACAGTTTATTCTGATGGACCAAAATATACCCTAAATCTAGTATATGGCTTTATTATAGTCTCCCACCTGATCACATTCTTTCCTTTTTAAAATTTTTTTTCTTTCTTTTTTCAACCAACTTCTAATCAATTCTTTTTCTAAAATATTTTTAAATTTTCATCTTTATAGTCATATCCCATCTCTTCATCATATTTACCCTTATTTTTGTATATGTATATAAATTTTTCTTTCTTTAAAATTTTCGGAGGGAGTTTCCTCTAACAGACCAAAACACATCCAAAATCAGTGTTTGGCTCTGTTCTACTCACCAGCCTAATCATGTTCTTTTTTTCCTTTCTTTCTTTTCCTCCCAGTTTCTGGTCTCTCCAATTTGTTTAGTGTATATTTTTTTCTGGGGTCATTGTTACACATTTAACAGTTTGTTCTTCCATTTATCTACTCTTCACTGGATAAAATGACAAAATGGAAAAACTCACCTCAAAAAAAAAAAAAAAAAAACCCAAAGAGGTAGTATCGACTGCCAGGGACCTAATCAACATGGACATTAGTAAGATGTTGAAAATAGAGTTCAGAATAATGATTATAAAGGTACTTGCTGGACTTGAAAAAAGCATAGAAAATACTAGAAAATCCCTTTCTGGAGAAATAAAAGAACAAAAATTTAATCAAGTCAAACTCAAAAAGTCTATTAATGAGGTCCAGAAAAAAAAAAAAAATAGAGGGTCTAACTCCTAGGATAAATGAGGTAGAAGAGAGAATTAGTGATATAGAAAACCAAATGATGGAGAGTAAAGAGAATGAGAAAAAGAGAGATAAACAACTACTGGATCACAAAGGGAGAATTTGAGGGATAAGTGATACCATAAGAGAAAACAATGTTAGAGTACTTGGGATTCCAGAAGAAAAGGAAAGAGAGAGGGGGGCAGAAGGTATATTGCAACAAACTATAAATCAGAGAACTTCCCTAATTTGGGGAAGGAAACAGGCATCAAAATACAGAAGGTACAGAGACCCCCCAAAATAAATTAAAATAGGTCAACACTCCATCATCTCATAGTAAAACTTACAAATCTCAGAAACAAAGAGAAAATCCTGAAAGCAGCTCAGAACAAAAGGTTTGTAACCTACAATGGTAGAAATATTAGATTGGTAGCAGACCTATCCACAGAGACCTGGCAGGTCAGAAAAGACTGGATGATATATTCAGAGCACTAAATGAGAAAAATATGCAGCCAAGAATACTATATCCAGCTAGGCTGCCACTGAAAATAGAGGAAAGATAAAAAGCTTTCAGGACAAACAAAAACTCAAAGAATTTGTGAACACCCAACCAGCCCTACAGGAAATATTGAAAGAGGTCCTCTAAGCAAAGAGAGAGCCTAAAAGTAACAGACAAGAAAGGTATAGAAACAATATAAAGTAAAAGTCAACTTATAGGCAATATAATGGCACTAAATTTATATCTTTCAGTAGTTACCCTGAATGTAAATGGGATAAATACCCCAATCAAAAGACACAGGGAATAAATTGGAAACAAAAACAAACAAACAAACAAACAGCAACAACAATAAACAAGGCTCATCAATATGCTGTCTGCAAGAGACTCATTTTAGACCCAAAGAAACCTCCAGATTTAAAGTGAGGACTTGGAAAACCATTTACCATGTTAATGGACATCAAAAGAAAGCTTGGGTGGCAATCCTTATATGTTCTCAATTAGATTTAAAACCAAAGACTGTAATAAGAAATGAGGAAGGACACTATATCATACTTAAAGGGTATATCCAACAAGAATATCTAACAAATTTTAAATATCTATGCCCCTAATATCAAAACAGCCAAGAATAAACAAAATCAAAGAAACACACTGACAATAATACACTAATAGTAGGGGACTTTAACATCCCCCTCCCTGAAATGGGCAAATCATCTAAGCAATAGAACAATAAGGAAATAAAGGCTACAAATGACACAGTGGACCAGATGGACTTTATAGATATATTCAGAACATTCCAAATCAAAGCAATGGAATACACATTCTTTTCTACTGCACATGGAGCATTCTCCAGAATAGATCACATCCTGGGTCAAAAATCAGATCTCAACTAGTACCAAAATATTGGGATTATTCCCTGCAAATTTTTATACTATAATGCTTTGAAACTAGAACTCAATAGGAAGAGGAAAGTTGGAACGAAATGAAATACATGGAGGCTAAAGCGCATCGTACTAAAGAATGAGTGGGTCAATCAGGAAGTTAAAGAAGGATTTTTTTTTTAAATGCATGGAAATAAAAATAAAAATAAAAATAAAAACACAACTGTTCAAAATATTTGGGATGAAGCAATGGCAGTCCTAAGAGGAAAGTATATAACAAAACAAGCCTCTTTCAAGAAATAGGAAAGGTCTCAAATACACAATCTAACTCTACACCTAACGTAGCTGGAGAAAGAACAACAAAGAAAGCCTAAACCCTGCAGAAGAAAAAGAACAATAAAGATCAGAGCAGAAATCAATGAGCTAGAAACCAAAAGAACAGTAGAACAGATTAACAAAACTAGTAGCTGGTTCTTGGAAAGAATTAATAAGATTGATAAATCCCTGGCCAGACTTATCAAAAAGAAAAGAGAAAGGACCCAAATTAATAAAATTGAGAATGAAAGAGGAGAGATCACAACCAACATAAAAGAAATACAAACAATTATGAGAACATATTGTGAGCAACTATATGTCAGCAAAGTAGACAATCTGGAAAAATAGGATGCATTCCTAGTAATGTGTAAACTACTAAAACTGAACCAGGAAGAAATATAAAACCTGAACATATCCATAACCAGTAAGGAAATTGAAGCAGTACTCAAAACTCTCCCAAAAAACAAGAGCCCAGGGTCAGACAGCTTCCCAGGGGAATTCTATCAAACATTGAAAGAAGATTTAATACTATTATCCTGAAACTGTCCCAAAAAATAGAAATGGAAGGAAAACTTCCAAACTCATTTTATGAGGCCAGCATTACCTTGATCCCCAAACCAGACAAAGACCCCATGAAAAAGGGAGAATTACAGACTAATATCCTTGATGAACATGGATCCAAAATTTCTCACCAAAATACTACCCAACAGGATCTAACAGTACATTCAAAGGATTATGCACCATTACCAAATGGGATTTTGCAAATCAATGTTATACAATACATTAACAAAAGAAAGAACAAGAACAAGAACTATATGATACTTTCAATAGATGCTGAAAAAGCATTTGACAATGTACAGCATCCTTTCTTGATCAAAACTCCTCACAGTGCAGGGATAGAGGGTACATACCTCAATACCATAAAAACAATCAATGTAAACCCCATAGTGAATATCATTCTCAAAGGGGAAAAACTGAGAGCTTTTCCCCTAAGGTCAGGAACACAGCACAGCTGTCCACTATCACCACTGCTATTCAATATAGAAGTAGAGAAGAGACAAAATGGCAGGGCAGTATGAGGAGGCACCATTTTGCCCTGTACCCTAAAGGGAGATGATTACCTACCAAAGAACTCTGATCACCCAGGAAATCAGCCTGAGATTAGAATTATACACTTCTGGGTCTCTATGGGGGCAGAAGGTGCCAGTGGGGCAGGTAAAGCAGAGTGGGAACATCAGACTGATATTGGAAGATAAACAAAAATGGGAGGGAGCCACCAGAAGTGACCCATTGGAAAGCAATACCCCAATATGAGAGTGCCCTGCGATTGGAGACCAACATTAACTTGGAGTCTGGTTGAAAGCACTCAAAAAGAGCAAAGGATTGTGAAGGGAAATTGTGGGAATCAGGGCGGTTAGGGACAGGGACTTAAGTCCCCAGACCCAGGACAGCCACCCCTGGCACTGAGCCAGAGAGTGTGGCAAAGAAGCCAGGTATTGGTCCCTGAGCCACCAGCACACCTGAGAGCATCTGGGTGGCAGCTCCCATGAGGGGCAGGGAGCCTCACCAGCCAGCGATCTCAGACCTAGAGAGTCTGAGCACTCCCAGCCCAGGCCAGTGGGAAAATCTCAGTGTGCTATTGCTGCTTGGAACCTCTCTGGTGGTCTGGAGCTATCCAGAAAGCCACTGCTTTGGTGGTTTTGGGTACAAGCAGGAGTTCCTGTGACCCCAGAGACCATGACTGGGAATGTGCTCTGCCAGCGACAGAGGGGGAATTTCTGTGCTCTGGATCATGCAGAGGGGAACAGACTGAGGCTTCTCTCTGAAAGGGAGGTCTGGGAACAGTTTGCTTTCCTATAAACTTCCAAAACCATCAAAAGCTGCCAAGATGAGAG
Organism: Mustela putorius furo; assembly: GCF_011764305.1. Taxonomy (NCBI): domain Eukaryota; kingdom Metazoa; phylum Chordata; class Mammalia; order Carnivora; family Mustelidae; genus Mustela; species Mustela putorius. The sequence goes on along the minus strand of NW_025421286.1, from coordinate 1,397,960 downwards.
AAAACAAACAAACAAACAAAACCACAGAGAACAAAAGCCTGAAAAACGGGTTTCCTCAGAGTCCACCCCATTGATGGGGGCAGGAGTACTTCACTCAGGGAACACTGTCTGAAAAAAACCACATGGCAGGCCCCTCCCCAAGAAAGCCAACCAAAAAAAAAAAAAAAAAAAAAAAAACAACAAGAGAACAACTACCACTACTTCATAGATACAAATTTTTTTTTTTAAGATTTTATGTATTTATTTGACAGAGAGAAATCACAAGTAGATGGAGAGGCAGTCAGAGAGAGAGAGAGAGGGAAGTAGGCTCCCTGCTGAGCAGAGAGCCCAATGCGGGACTCCATCCCAGGACCCTGAGATCATGACCTGAGCTGAAGGCTGCGGCTTAACCCACTGAGCCACTCAGGCGCCCCCATACATACAACTTTTATTTTTAATTTGTTCCCACTATTCTGGTTCATTTTTTTATAGATAATTTTTTTAACCTATTTACCATCACAGTGAGATGTCTAGTACATCAAATTCCACAATAACCTTTTAACCTGAACTTTTTGGTACATATACCTGTGTTTTTCTTTTGCGTTTCTATTTTTTTTTATTTTTTTAATTTTAGTTTAGTTTATTCTCTTTTTTATTTTTTAATATTCATATAGAGTTAAACTTAAAGGTAATCCCCTTTCCCCAATCAATGCTACCCCTATAGGTAACCAGTTTTTAATCCCCCCTTATCTTAGGAAAGCTGAGTCCTTTAACAAAGACATCAAGATATATCCAGGAAGAATCAAAATAACGTTCCTCGCCCACACTGAGAATTTATAACCATTCTCCCTTCTTTTTCTTCTGCCAGCGTTTCTGTGTATTTGTTTTTGTCCTGGTAGTATATAAATCTTATAGTTGGGGTTCTTTTTGATGAGGTTCTTTTTTTGTTTGTTTTGTTATTACATATTTGTGTTTTTTTCTCTTGTCATCTACTTTTATCAGTCTTTTTGTTTATCTGTTTTTGTTAGTATACTTCATAAACCTTACCCTGGGGCCCATTTGGGCTGGGCCTTCTCTTATTTTATCTTCCTTTTTCTCCTGTATCTCTCTCTCTCTCTCTTTTCTTTCTTTTTTCTTTCTTTTCGGTGGGGACTCTTGATTGCTCAGAAGCATTCCAGGGTGCACCTTGCCTGTACCATGATTGATACATTCAGCTACATCTGTTCAGCCATCTCTCACCAAAATGGTTAGGAGGAGGAATGCACAACAGAGGAAAAATTCAGAGGCTGGGCCTTCTGCAACAGAGCTAATGGCTGTGGACATAAACAATACATTGGAAAGGGAATTCAGGCTAACAATGATCTAGGCAATAGCTAGGTTGGAGAAAGCCATGGATGACCAAATGGAATTGATTAGGACAGAAGTGAAAACCACCAGGGATGATGTTCACAATGTTCTCAATGAGTTCCAATCTAATCTAAATTCTCTAAAAGCTAGGGTAACAGGGACAGAAGATAGAATTAGTGATCTGGAGGACAAACAGATAGAAAGAAAGGATCAGGAAGAAGTCTGGAACAAACAGCTTAGAAGCCATGAAAACAGAATTAGGGAAATAAATGACACCATGAAATGTTCCAATGTCAGAATTATTGGAATCCCTGAGGGGGAGGAGAAAGAAAGAAGATTAGAAGATATAGTTAAATTCTCCATGAAAATTTTCCCAATCTCGTGAATGGAACCAGTGTTCATGTACTAGAGGCAGAACAGTCTCCCCCTAAGATTATAGAATCTAGAAAAACCTCAAGACACCTGATAGTAAGAATTATAAATCATAATTGTAGACAGGACCTCTTGAAAGCAGCTAGGACAAAGAAGTTTCTTATGTACAGAGGAAAGTCCATAAGGATAACGTCAGATCTGTCCACAGATACCTGACAAGCCAGAAAGGGCTGGCAAGACATATTCAGGGCACTAAATGAGAAGAACATGCAGCCAAGAATACTTTATCCAATAAGACTGACATTCCAAATGGATGGAGAGATAAAGAGTTTCCAAGACTGGCAAGGTTTAAAAGAGTATGCGACCACCAAAGAGAGGGAGGATTCTATAAAAGAGGAAAAATCCTATGAATATCATTTAACAGAAATATATGGAGACAATCTACAAAAAGAAAGACTTCAAAGGTAACATGATGTCAATAAAAACGTATCTCTCAAAAATCACTTTCAATGCAAATGGCCTAAATGCACCCATAAAATGACACAGGGTTACAGATTGGATAAAATGACAGAACCCATCCATATGTTGTCTACAAGAGACCCATTTTTGAACCTAAGGATACACCCGGACTGAAAGTGAAGGGATGGAGAAGCATCTTTCATGCCAATGGGCCACAAAAGAGGGACAGGGTAGGGATTCTCATATAAGATAAATTAGATTTTAATTTATTTTAATTTTTTAGATTTTATTTTGTTTATTTGACAGAGAGAGAGACCACAGGTAGGCAAAGAGGCCAGCAGAGAGAAAGGGTGAAGCAGGCTCCCCACTGAGCAGAGAGCCCAATGTGGGCTCGATCCCAGGACCCTGAGACCATGACCTGAGCCAAAGGAAGAAGCTTAACCCACTGAGCCACTCAGGCACCCTGATAAATTAGATTTTAAACTAAAGATTGTAGTCAGAGATACAGAAGGACACTACATAATTCTTAAAGGAACTATACACAAGAAGATCTAACAACTGTAAATATTTATGCCCCCAATATGGGAGCAGCCAATTACATAAGAAAACTGTTAATCAAGATAAAGAGTCATATTGATATGAATACATTAATAGTAGGAGATCATCCAAACAGAAAATCAATAAAGAAACAAGAGCATTGAATGACACATTGGACCAGTTGGACCTTATAGATATATATAGAACATTCCACCCTAAAACAACAGAATACTCATACTTCTCAAGTGCACATGGAACCGTCTCCAGAATAGACCACATACTGGGTCACAAATCAGGACTCAACCAATACCAAAAGATTGAGATTATTCCCTGCAAGATGCAGGGAATGCAGAGAATATCTCAGATCACAATGCTTTGAAACTGGAGCTCCATCAAAAGGAAAAGTTTGGAAGGAACTCAAAAATATGGAAACTAAAGGCCACCTTGCTTGAGAATGCTTGGATCAACCAGGAGATCAAAGAAGAACTCAAACAATTCATGGAAACCAATGAGAATGAAGACACTTGGGCCCAAAATCTATGGGATACAGCAAAGACAGACTTAAGGGGGAATACATAGCCATCCAAGCTTCCCTCAAAAGAATTGAAAAATTCAGAATACACCAGCTGTCTCTAAACCTTAAAGAACTAGAGAATCAACAAAAAATTAAGCCAACTCCACAAACAACAAGGGAAATCATCAAGATAAGAGCAGAGATCAATGAGATAGAAATTAGAGATACAGTAGAATGCATCAATAAAACTAGAAGCTGGTTTTTTGAAAGAATCAATAAGATCAATAAACCACTGGCCACACTAATCCAAAGAAAAGAGAGAAGGCCCAAATTAATAAATTTATGAATGAAAAGGGAGAGATCACAACTAACACCAAGGAAGTAGAAACAATCATCAGAAGTTATTATCAATAGTTATATGCCAATAAACTAAGCAACCTAGATGAAATGGATGCATTCCTGGAAAACTGTAAACTTCCAAAATTGAACCAGGAAGAAATTGACAACCACAATTGACCGATATCTAGTAACGAGATTGAAGCAGTGATCAAAAACCTCCCAAAAAACAAGAGCCCAGAACCTGACGGATTCCCTGGGGAATTCTACGAAACTTTCAAAGAAAAAAGAACACCTATTCTCCTGAAGCTGTTTCAAAAAACTGAAGCAGATGGAAAACTTCCAGACTCTTTTTATGAAGCCAGGATTTTTATGAAGCCTCATCGTTCACCTCCCCTTCCAATTTCCTTCAACTCCCTTCTCCTCTCCATCTGCCCATGTCCTCCCTGTTATTTCTTATGCTCCACAAATAAGGAAAACCATATTATAATTGACTTTGTCTGCTTGACTTATTTCACTCAGCATAATCTCTTCCAGTCCCGTCCATGTTGAAACAAAAGTTGGCTATTCATCCTTTCTGATGGAGGCATAATATTCCATAGTGGGACCACATCTTTATCCATTCGTCTGTTGAAGGGCACCTTGGTTCTTTCCACTGTTTGATGACCATGGCCATTGCTGCTATGAACATTGGGGCACAGATGGCACTTCTTTTCACTACATCTGTATCGTTGGGGCAAATACCCAGTAGTGCAATTGCAGGGTCATAGGGAAGCTCTATTTTTACTTTCTTGAGGAATCTCCACACTGTTCTCCAAAGTGGCTGCACCAACTTACATTGCCACCAACAATGGAAGAGGGTTCCCCTTTCTCCACATCCTCTCCAACACATGGTGTTGCCTGTCTTGCTAATTTTGGCCATTCTAACTGGTGTAAGGTTGTATCTCAATGTGGTTTTAATTCGAATCTCCCAGATGGCTAGTGATTATGAACATTTTTCATGCGTCTGATAGCCATTTGTATGTCTTCATTGGAGAAGTGTCTGTTCATGTCTTCTGCCCATTTTTTGACATGATTACCTGTTTTGTGTGTGTTGAGTTTGAGAAGTTCTTTATAGATCTTGGATATCAGCCTTTTTTCTGTACTGTCATTTGCAAATATCTTCTCCCATTCCCCGGGTTGCCTCTTTGGTTTGTTGGCTGTTTCCATGGCTGTGCAGAAGCTTTTGTTCTTGATGAAGTCCCAAAAGTTCATTTTCACTTTTGTTTCCTTGCCTTTGGGGACATATCTTGAAAGAAATTGCTGTGGCTGATATCAAAGAGGTTACTGCCTATGTTCTCCTCTAGGATTCTGATGGATTCCTGTCTCACGTTGAGGTCTTTTATCCATTTTGAGTTTATCTTTGTGTACGGTATAAGAGAATGGTCGAGTTTCATTCTTCTACATATAGCTGTCCAGTTTTCCCAGCACCACTTATTGAAGAGACTGTCTTTTTTCCACTGTATATTTTTTCCTGTTTTGTCGAAGATGATTTGACCATAGAGTTGAGGGTCCATATCTGGGCTCTCTACTCTGTTCCACTGGTCTATGTGTCTGTTTTTATGCCAGTACCATGCTGTCTTGGTGATCACAACTTTGTAGTAAAGCTTGAAATCAGGTAACGTGATTCTGCCAGTTTTGTTTTTCTTTTTCAACATTTCCTTAGCATTTCAGGGTCTCTTCTGATTCCATACAGATTTTAGGATTATTTGCTCCAGCTCTTTGAAAAATACTGGTGTAATTTTGATCAGAATGGCATTAAAAGCATAGATTATTCTAGGCAGTATAAATATTTTAACAATATTTATTCTTCAGATCCAAGAGCATGCAATGGTCTTCCATCTTTTTGTGTCTTCTTTGAATTTTTTCATGAGTGTTCCATAGTTCCTTGAGTACAGATCCTTTACCTCTTTGGTTAGGTTTATTCCCAGGTATCTTATGGTTCTTGGTGCTATAGTAAATGGGATTAATTCTCTAATTTCACTTTCTGTGTTTTTGTTGTTAGTGTATAAGAAAGGCACTGATTTCTGTACAGTGACTTTGTAACCTGCCACATTACTGAATTACTGTATGAGTTCTAGTACTTTGGGGATGGAGTCCTTTGGATTTTCCATATAAAGTATTATGTCATCTGCAAAGAGAGTTTGACATATTCATTGCCAATTTGGATACCTTTTATTTCTCTTTGTTGTCTGATTGCTGTTGCTGGGACTTCTAATACTGTGTTGATCAAGAGCGGTGAGAGTGGGAATCCATCAGAATCCTAGAGGAGAACATAGGCAGTAATCTCTTTGATATCAGCCACAGCAACTTCTTTCAAGATATGTCTCCAAAGGCAAAGGAAACAAAAGCGAAAATAAACTTTTGGGTCTTCATCAAATTGAAAAGCTTCTGCACAGCATAGGAAACAGTAAAGAAAACAAAGAGGCAACCCATGGAATGGGAGAAGATATTTGCAAATGACAGTATAGACAAAAGGTTGATATCCAGGATCTATAATGAACACCTCAAACCCAACACACACAAAACAGACAATCATATCAAAAAATGGGCAGAAGATATAAACAGACACTTCTCCAATGAAGACATACAAATGGCTATCAGACACATGAAAAAATGTTCATCATCACTAGCCATCGGGAGATTCAAATTAAAACCACATTGAGATACAACCTTATACCAGTTAGAATAGTCAAAATTAGCAAGACAGGAAACAACATGTGTTGGAGGGGATGTGGAGAAAGGGGAACCCTCTTCCACTGTTGGTGGCAATGTAAGTTGGTGCAGCCACTTTGGAGAACAGTGTGGAGATTCCTCAAGAAATTAAAAATAGAGCTTCCCTATGACCTTGCAATTGCACTACTGGGTATTTGCCCCAAAGATACAGATGTAGTGAAAAGAAGTGCCATCTGTGCCCCAATGTTTATAGCAGCAATGGCCACGGTTGCCAAACTGTGGAAAGAACCAAGATGCCCTTCAACAGACGAATGGATAAGGAAGATGTGGTCCATATACACTATGGAGTTTTGTGCCTCCATCAGAAAGGATGAATACCCAACTTTTGTAGCAACATGGATGGGACTGGAAGAGATTATGCTGCATGAAATAAGTCAAGCAGAGAGAGTCAATTATCATATGTTTTCACTTATTTGTGGAGCATAACAAATAGCATGGAGGACATGGGGAGTTAGAGAGGAGATGGGAGTTGAGGGAAATTGGAAGGGGAGGTGAACCATGAGAGACTATGGACTCTGAAGAACAATCTGAGGGTTTTGAAGGGGTGGAGGTTAGGAGGTCGGGGTACCAGTTGGTGGGTATTAGAGGGCATGGATTGCATGGAGCACTGGGTGTGGTGCAAAAATAATGAATACCGTTATGTGAAAATAAATTAAAAAAAATTTAAAAAAAAGATTATGGACATAGCTTGGAGCAACAGATGTGAAAAAATACTAAGATTACAATAGATAAATTGATTAAAGACATGACTAGATACATGAAAGAAAAAAATGATTAAAAATAAACCAAAAAATGCAAGTTTTAAGAAATGCTTAAGAAATTTTAACAAAATAGCATTTTAAGAAATGCTATTGATTTTTACAGCATTAAAATTAATATTCATTGCCAGTATAAATGCAATGATTAATATTTTCTAATATCACTACAAGAAGCAGTAAGCAAGATAATCTATTGAGAAAATAATTTATAATATGCATTAGAGGTTTTTAAAAAGATCAGATATTTTGATACAGTGATTTTCCATAAGAATGCTATTCTAATAAAATAATTATATGTATTTATATTATAATTAAGTAAAATGATAAATTATCAGGGAGGCCTTAAAATTATTCATCATAATAATAATCATAATCATAATAACAAAAAACTTTACTTTTATGTAAAAAACAGGACTAAATATAATAGATTATAACCTCAAAAATTCAAGGTATACAATAGGTTCTCAACTGAATAGAAAGTAGGAAGGGATAGAGAAGAGGGGAAGAATTATTGGCAGTAAAACTTTAAGACAAAGTTTTAGAAATACATCAAGTTTCACAATAAATTACAATAAATATAAATGGGTTAAACTAATTTATCTTCTAGAGGACAGAATTTCAGAACTGAAAAAAAAACTTTACAAGTTTTTTAGGTAGCATTACTGAGTGTTTAGAAGAAATAAAATTGCAAAGTAATAATACCAAATTATTATTTGGTATAGATTTGGTAAATATATTTGGTAAATATAGATTATTTCTGTGTGGCATTATGGGTGATCTCTGTTATTTTCTTTATATTTTCTATCATCCAAATTGTCCTGTGACTAAAGATACATTAATAGAAAGTAATTAAAGCAAAAATTAAGATGAAAAATAAGAATGAATTCTGTTACACTGAAAAGAAATTAAATTTAAAAAAATAATAAATATATATAGTAATAGAAGTCCTAGCCTCAGCAATTAGACAAAATGAAATAAAATACATCTTAATCAGTGAAGAAGAAGTCAAATTATCACTCTTTGCAGATAGTATGATATTTTATGTGGAAAACTCAAAAGATGCCACTCCAAAACTGCTAGAACTCAAACAGGAATTCAGGAAAGTGTCAGGATGTAAATTTAATGCACAGAAATCAGTTGCATCTCTGTACACCAACAACAAGACAGAATAAATGGAAATTAAGGAGTTGATACCATTTACAATTGCACCCAAAACCATAAGATACCTAGGAATAAATCTAAACAAAGAGATTAAAAAAAAATCTGTACTCAGAAAACTATAGAATACTCATGAAAGAAATTGAGGAAGACACAAAGAAATGGAAAAATGTTATATGTGCATGGCGTGGAAGAACAAATATTGTGAAAATGTCAATGTACCTAGAGCAATCAAAACATTTAGTCCAATCCCTATCAAAATAACATCAACTTTTAGAAAAAATATCCAGTGGAAAAGACAGTCTCTTCAATAAATGGTGCTTGAAAAATTGGACAGCTATGTACAGAATAGTGAAACTCTATCATTCTCTTACACCATACACAAAGAATAAAAGATTCAAAATGAATGAAGAATTGAAGATTCAAAATGGATGAAAGACCTCAGTATGAGACAGGAGTCTATCAAAATCCTAGAGAAGAACATAAACAGCAACCTCTTCTACATCAACTGCAGCAACTTTTTTTAAGACACATCTCCAAAGGCAAGGGAAACAAAAATGAAAATGAACTTTTGGGACTTCATCAAGATCAAAAGCTTCTACACAGCAAAGGAAACAGTCAAAAAAAAAATGAGGCAACCCACAAAATGGAAGAGGATACTCACAAATGACACTACAGACAAAGGGCTGATATCCAAGATCTATAAAGAACTCCTCAAACTCAACATTCAAAAAACAGATAAGCACGTCAAAAAATGGGCAGAATACATGAACAGACACTTCTCCAAAGAAGATATACAAATGGCTAACCAACAGACACATGAAAAAAATGTTCATCATCATTAGTCATCAGGGAGATTCAAATCAAAACCACACTGAGATACCACCTTATGCCAATTAGAATGACCAAAATCAATAGGACAGGAAACAATAAGTGTTGGAGAGGATGAGGAGAAAGGGGAACCTTCTTACACTGTTGATAGGGAATGCAAGTTGGAAACTCTCACTCTTCGCAGATAGTACAGCCACTTTGGACAATAGTGTGGAGATTCCTTAAGAAATTAAAAATAGAGCTACCCTATGACCCTGTAACTGCACTACTTAGTATTTATCCCAAAGATACAGATATAGTGAAACGAAGGGCTATATGAACCCCAATGTTCACAGCAGCATCATCCACAATAACGGACATTTGCACACTGTAGCAAAAGCTGAGATGCCCTTCAACAGATGAATGGATAAAGAAGATGTGGCATATATCCAATGGAATATTACTCAGCCATCAGAAAGAATGAATACCCAACTTTTCAAAAACATGGATGGGACTGGAGGAGATTATGCTGAGTGAAATTACTCAAGCAGAGAAAGTCAATTATCAAATGGTTTCACTTAGCTGTGGAACATAAGGAATAACATGGAGGACATTAGGAGAAGGAAATGAAAAGTGAAGGGGAAGAAATCAGATGGGGAGATGAACCATGAGAGACTGTGAACTCTGAGAAACAAACTGAGGGTTTTAAACAGGAGGAGCATGGGGGAATGGGTGAGCCTGGTGGTGGATATTAAGGAGGGTATGTATTTCATAGAGCACTGGGTGTTATACATAAACAATGAATCTTGGAACACTACATCAGAAACTAATGATGTAATATTTGGTGACTAATATGACACAATATAAAAAAAATCATCAATTTTTTTTTACAGAAATGAAACAAATAATTCTAAAATTTGTATGGAACCAGAAAAGACCCTGGATAGCCAGAGGAATGTTGAAAATGAAAACTAAAGCTGGTGACACCACAATTCCAGACTTCAAGCTCTATTACAAAACTGTAAATCATCAAGACAGCAGGGTACTTGCATATAAACAGATATATAGATCAACGGAACAGAATAGAGAGCCCAGTAATGGACCCTCAACTCTATGGTCAAGTTATCTTTGACAAAGCAGGAAAGAATGTCCAATGGAAAAAAGTCTCTTCAACAAATGGTGTTGGTAAAATTAGACAACTGCATGCAAAATAATGAAACTGGACCATTTTCTTACACCACACACAAAAATAGACTCAAAATGGATGAGAGATCTAAATGTGAGACAGGAACTCATCAAAATCTTTGAGGAGTACACAAGCAGCAACCTCTTCCACCTCAGCCTAGCAACTTCTTCCTAGAAACACCGCCAAAGGCAACATAAGCAAGAGCAAAAATAAACTATTAGAACTTCATCAAGATAAAAAGCTTTTGCACAGCAAAGGAAACAGTCAACAAAACCAAAAAACAATGGACAGAATTGGAGAAGATATTTGCAAATGACATATCAGGGTTAGTATCCAAAATCTATAAAAAACTCATCAAACTCGATACCCAAAGAACAAATAATCCAATCGAGAAATGAGAAGAAGACATGAACAGACATTTCTACAATGAAGACACTCAAATAGCCAACAGACACATGAAAAAAATGCTTAACATTACTTGGCATCAGGGAAAAAACAAATCGAAACCTCAATGAGATACCACCTCACACCAGTCAGTGTGGTTAAAATTAACATGTCAGGAAACAACAGATGTTGATGAGGATATGGAGAAAGGAAACCCTTCTACACTGTTGGTGGAAAGGCAAGGTGGTGCAGACACTCTGGAAAACAGTATGGAGGTTCCTCAAGACATTAAAAATAGAGCTACCCCATTTCCCAGCATTTGTACTACTGAGTATACACCTCAAAGATACAAATGTAGTGATCTGAAAGGGCACATGCACCCCAATGTTTATAGCAGCAATGTCCACAATAGCCAAACTATAGAAAGAGCATAGATGTCCATCAACAGGTGAATGGATAAAGAAGATGTGGTATATACATACAATGGAATATTATGCAGCCACCAAAAAATGAAATCTTGTCACTTGCAATGACATGGATGGAATTAGAGGGTTGCTAAGCAAAATAAGTCAATCAAAGAAAGACAATTATCATATGATCTCACTGATATGAAGAATTTGAGGAACAAGACAGAGGATTATAGGGAAAGGGAGGGAAAAATGAAACAAGATGAAACCAGAGAAAGGGACAAACCACAAGAGACTCCTAATCTCAGGAAACAGCCTGAGGGTTGCTGGAGTGGAATGGGGGTGGGAGTGATGGCGTGGCTGGGTAATGGACATTGGGAAGTGCGTGTGCTATGGCGAGTGCTATGAACTGTGTAAGACTGATGAATTATAGACCTGTACCTCTGTATTTATGTGTGTGTGTGTATATATATACACACACATATATATGTGTGTATATATAATGACTTTCTTTGTTTTTTATAAATATGTGTGTGTGTGTGTATATATACGCACGCATATTTATAAAAAGCAAAGAAAGTCATTACCTAAGAACTCTGTCTATGGGCAGCACACAAGTCATATATATATGTGTGTGTGTGTGTGTGTGTGTGTGTGTGTTTGTATAGAGGGAGAGACATATGAAAAACAAAGAAAGCCATTACCTAAGAACTCGGTCTACAGGCAGCACACAAGTTCAAGTGCTTGAGGTGTGGATTAATTTTTGAACTTCCAGGGAATCCAGAAGTGGCAGCTGGGGTTGACTTAGATGGACAAAATAGGCATGGGACAATAGGGCAATGTGTCCACAAAGGATAGAATAAAATGAACTAACACATTTAGTGAAACTTCTAACAATTCCATGAGTGTAGCCTTATAACATGAAGATCTCAAGCTGAGCCAACCTGCCATAGATAACTCATGTGACAGATCTGGTTAACCCTTCCCCAATATCAATTTTCCCATTTTTCCTTTTGGAAACTGTTTGGCTGTTGGACACATGTCATCTGTCTACAGATTACATTTTCTTGTCTACCTTGCAGCTAGTTGTGGCCAAGTAGTAAAGTCTGATCCAGTGAAATGTGAGTGGAAATGAGGCCACCTTAGATGTCCTTTCTGTTTCTTTCCAGTTAGTTGGAAACCAGTGATGATTAGAACAAATTTGTAAGCCAGGTGCTGTGGGTAGCTTTGCACATTACCTAAGAGGGAAATAAACTATCCTTTTTGGAGAATCTAGCTAATATCCTACAATAGCCACTAATTTGGCATAAATATATGCTCACTAGCAGTGAGACATGTAAGACTTCACATGTGGCTTTTGAAGCATTATTTTTCACAAGTGGTCATTAATCCAATTCTAGACAAAGGCATTTCTAATGCCTGAGGGACTGGGAAGAAAAGGCAGTTGTTCAGGTCCAAATTATCAAAGGAAGAGCTGTATTTGAATCCTCAAAATCAAGCAAACCCCTTCCATTATGGTTTATTATTTGATGAATCACAGGGATAGGTGGGGGCTCATTTAGCCCTCTTTCCTTTCCTCTTCTGCTGAGAGGGATGCCACAAAGTCATACTGTTGGGCAAGCAGAGTAGAACTGTCCATACATTAGAACATCTGCCATACCACTAGTCTACAAAGGTTTATGCTTTCCTTTTTTTACTTTGTTGTTGTTTCATGACTTTATTTACAAATTCAGAGACTCTGGTATTTAGAAGAGCACATTGATAGGTGGTAATAATAGGATTCTTATAACCAACTAGGTTTGAGGATGATGTTTGGAACAATAGCTTTGACCATTCTCTCTGCTTCCTCACTCAGCCCTAGGACCTCCCTTGGAGACAGCCACTTTCCCTTTTGGCATTTTGTCTTGCCTTCTCTCCAGCTTGGGCATTGCCTCCCACTCTACGCAGTGCCATAATCTTGTTTTGGGGGAAGACAGGCAGCACAAGTGCTCCAGAAGGGATGGACCAAATTCCAAGGTGGGGGGTATAATTATTTCCTACTCTTACAGTTCTAATGATATTAATAATTGATAATTATAATAATTCAATACTGTTACCATTCTCTACAATCCATATTTCTTAGAAAAGGGAAAGGTTTCTTTTGTTTGTAGAAAATGATAAAATTACAATTCTCTTGGGGAAAAGTTAATGGATTTCTATTTTATTGACAATTAGACCACTCAGAAAAATTAACTACCCATACATAAGAGATTTGATAGAAATGGTCAGAATGAAGCAAAGCTCCAGTGGAGGTGAATGAAAACCATCAGATATTACAAATCATTACAGCCCATTGAAATAAAATTGGTTATGTACATAACAAATGGAAAATAAATACCTTTTCCCCAACAAGCTGCAATAGTTATTCTTGAGTTGCTATTAGGTTAGATAATAACAAGCCCCAGGTCATTTTTAAAAGCAAGTAGCAAAGATACATACCTTAAATGGTGTGGCCTATTTGGGCAACAGTTTGGCAGTGTCTTAAAATTTTAAAAATAGGTTTACTATATGACCTAGCAATTTCACTCTTGGGTGTCTACCTAAGATAAATAAAAACATTCAAAACATATGTTCACACAAAGACTTGTATGCAAATGTTTATAGCATTACGCATAATTGCCAAAAAAGTGGAAACAATCCAAATGTCTATAAACTGGTGACTTACCAAACTGCTATATTCATTCAATGGATTATTATTCAGCCATTAAAAGGTGAATGAAGTACTGACACATACTACAACTTGGATGAACCATAAACACATTATGCTAAGTGAGAGAAGTCAGTCACAAAAGATCACGGTACCATTTCATGAAATTTCTAGAAAAGGCAAATCTATAGAGACTGAAAGTAGATTGGCAATTGCTGGGATGAAGTAGATGGCAAATGAGCACAACGCTGCTTTTGGGGGGGATGGAAATGATCTAAAATTAGATTGGCATGATGATTGCAGCTAAAACCATTTAGCTGCATACTTAAGATAGTGAATTCTCTGTACAGTTATATACGTTACCCTTCGATAAAAGCTTTTGTTTTTTTAATTTCTTTTCACTGTAACAGTATTCATTGTTTTTGCACCATACCCCATGCTCCATGCAATCCGTGCCCTCTCTAATACCCACCAGCTGGTTTCCCCAACCTCCCACCCTCCGCCCCTTCAAAACCCTCAGATTGTTTTAAAGCTGTATACTTCCTCTGTCCCTGCTATCAAATTAACTTTTCCTTTTATTTTCATGCCAGCTTTTGTTCTACAGAGTCTGACTAGTAAAGAGTATCCACTGAGTTATGTTCTCAGATGAATTCAAACATTTTTGATTCTGAAGGAATCCTCTCAGGTCAAATTTGCCTAGATAATGTCACAGATATCTCATGACGAGTGAAATTATTTTAAAATGCATTTCAGAAGTCTTAAAACGAAAAACTCTACAGAAGAATCTCTGGTAGCAAGTCCCACCCAATTACCTTTTAGATATTTGCCTTTTAGTGAAACACTCAAGTGTCTCTAGGTGTGGCATACATGGAATGTGAGGAACAAGCAATTAAAAATGAAATAACCTGTTCACTGCTTCTTCTGGAGAAAAGAGCTTGTCATTTTCTAAGGTAAAAACCTCATGCTCCACTGATAATGTAAAGGAGATATAACTTATATATGCCCATGAAGCTGATAAATATGAATGAGCTGGTTCCATATGTACTGATATGAATGGAGAAATCAAATGTACTGATAAATGAAGCTGATAAATATGAATGAGCTGGTTCCGTATGTACTGACATGAATGGAAATCAAAAAGCAAAACGCTGAAAAAGAGTTAAAAAAATAGCACAAACATGTATATAATGTACATACATGTATTTGTATTTACATAGGACACCCCAAATTGCCAAGAGTAACTTTTTTTGTTGCTGATAGGATTGGTTGAGGAAGGGGTAAGGGTTGAGGAAGCATTCATTTTGCTTGGACACTTCTGGATTGATTTTTAAATTGTGTTAATTTTGTAAATAGAAGAGCAAAGAAAAAGAAAAATGGAAGGTGTGATCAAGTTATCTCTTCGTCTGTGTCTTATACTCTTTAATTCCTCAAGAAATGACACAGCTATATGTCCCAATGGGAAATAATACAGTGGGGAAATAATCTAGACTTGCCTAAGGGTTTAGCACCATATTTTGGAACGCTGGCTACACAGCATAATGTGTCTGGTCTGTGCAGCTGCTCATAGGGCAATGAGGATTGATCAGACTGATCTGGCTAATGAAACACTTCATCGAGCATGCTGCCTATTGGATTATAAAAATTTTCCACCCTAGCTAAGACTGGATGAACATATTGTGAAACAAAGTGATAGTTTATCCGGGAAAGCTGTGCAATAGAAAAATCCACATGATGGGCTGAACCTGATTGTTTTAAAAGGTGGATTTATTCCTTTTAACCTAAAAGGAGTTGTGGCCACAAGCACTAGTGGAGGAACATTCCTGCCCTTCCATTTATAACCTCTCCCTCTTTTTAAAAAGCTAAGTTGTTTTAAGATTTCTTGCCCCAGGCAACAACCCTTTTACAAACAACTCTTTATATTCTCTACGTGACCATTCTTCAGTACACACAACAAGAGAAAATTGTCTGGATGGCCTCCTCAGTTTTCCTCTGTTCCAGAGTTCTCATGGGGGCCTAAGGTGGAGAATATCAGCTCATGGTAAAGATAAAATATTTTCCATCTTCCAAGGTCCTATTGGCTTGGAGCAGGGGTCAATGAACTATAGTCTCTGGAACCAACTGCAGTTTATAACCTGTTTTTGTACAGCCCAAGAGCTAAGGATGGTTTTTACATTTTTTAAATGTTGAAAAAGGTCAAAGAAGAATAATATTTCAAGACATGTGAAAATAATATGAAATTCAAATTTCAGAGTCTATAAATAAAGTTTTATGGCAATATAACCATCATTCTTTATGTATTTGTGCTACAAGAGCAGAATTTAGTAGTTGCAACTAATGCTTTATGATCCCCAAAACCTAAATATTTGCTATCTGGTCCTTTCTGGAAACAGCTTTTCAATCCCTGGCTTAGTGGAGCTATATTGCCATCAGGGTTTTGACAGTGGCAACTTGGAAAGAGTTTGAATTCAAGTTCTCCTTCAGTAGTCCAGTGAATGGACAACTGGTATGGGGAGTTACTCTCTAGCTATCTGGGAAGCATAATGAACCTTTCCTGAAATTAACTAAAGTGATCCACATGGGATATTCAGAATAAGAGAATGCTAGGTATAGTGAGTTATGTGACATCATCCTTAAAGGATGACATTACACTGCTTCTGAGAGACTATTCATTATAATACATACCATTCATTTAATAATAGCTTTGCTAGAAAAGAGATAAATGTATTAATTGCATAACACATGCTAGCTGGAAATGCTAAATGTATTTATTTTTAATGTGGTTGTTTTACCCCTTGGAAAGTATATATCTTGAAGTCTGACCGTGTCCTAGTCATTTTGCAAACCAAGGTTGTCACGTGGAGCTCCAGGATGTCAGGAACCTCTGAACAGAGTTTTGTAATCATTAGTGAATTGTGACATCAATTTGGTGAACCTACTTCTAACATTTAAAAAATAAAATAAGACAGAATAGTACTAGAAAGAAAGATTAGAATAAATAATAAATTAGGATGTTAGAATTTATTTATAATTAATTTAATAAATAATTACATTATATTCGTATTAAAGATTTAAGTTATTTATATTTATATTAAATATTTATAATATATAATGATTTACTAAATTAGGATTTATTAATAACAAATTAGAATGTAATACCAAAAATGGAACATGCACATCACATGATGTATGCTTTATTTCATGATGCTCTTCTTTCAGCTTACATATATGATGGACGATGATGGAAACATGTTTTTTACCATGGATTGTAGTAAAAACAGTTTGAAAGCTTCTGCCCTGGTGGCTTTGTTTAAGCTGTACTCAGCAGGAGTATTAAAAGAACAGCTGTGATATGTGATATGAGGTTTCACAGAAGCATCAGGACAGAGAAAGCAGAGTGTGGTCCCAAGAGGATGGTCAGCCCAATGGCAAGAGTTCCCCAACACCTGCCATGGGCTTTACCCTGATGGAGTGCAGAGAAAGCTACAAAGCAATAGGTGACATGATATCTATCCGTGAGAACCTGATAGCCTATTGAATAACAAGATTCACGCCCTAACAATAACAGAAGCTAGGGGATGTTTAGCACTTCTGGAGAATGATAGGGGAGGATCACATCTGTGGTTATAGTGGAAAACAGGCTTACCTAAAAAAGGTTGTGGGGGTGATTGTTGAATGATTTTAGTTTGCTCAACTCAGAGTATTTATTATTCAAGTTTCAACCAAAATGAGAAGCCTTCCTGCCAATACCACTTTATCCCCCCTTCTCCATTGTTTGTTAATTCCCTTTCTGCTAGCAGTAACCTTGGGGGGCAGGATGGTTCTCCTTCATATTCAGGTATGCAGAGCCTTCTGTCCACAACCCTTGGTGAGAAGCAATTTGATTGATTCTGATGATAAATTAATGAATGAGTAAATCTGGTGAGTAATTGTTTAGTTACTGTCCATCTGTAAAAATGGTGAGCTTCAAAATATCCATTTAGGTCAGAGAAATTGGCTTGATCTGAGCCTCAGGGACCTGGTACAGTTATGGAGGATATCTTGTTCAACAGGCTTTTGGAAGTGAAGTGGGTTCCTAGAAAAGGTTACAAGATACCTTGAACCACATCTTGGAGTCTCATTGAGGCATGATGAGTACCATAAAAGAGAGTCATAAAAAATTGCTTAGGAAAAAAAAAAAAAAACAAAACCTTAGAATATCTGTCATCTCTAAAAGTTTACAATTTTATGCAAATAAGATTTTGAATTTATCAAGATTGCTTTAATTCAAATTCAGGTGTCTCTCATTATGTTTTAGTGATGCAGCTCATTCATCTCTGCATAATTTGAACTACCTAGCAGAGGGACCAGCACCTTAATAGTGCTCTATGTACCTTCGTTTGGATCCAGTTGAGTTAATTTCATTCCATTTTGTGGCAATACAGATTTCAGGTTTGTTTTTTAAAATGATTACTTTTTTTTCTTCAAGTAAGATAATTGGCATGAGACAGCAACTATTTAAACTCTTACCAAGAAGATACACAAAAAAATGAAGCATATCCTTTTCTACAAATGAAAATTTATCAAAACTGGAGCTTCATTGACTTAGATGTAAAAGGACTCACATCCTAGATTATATTCAAAGAAGAAAATGTTGCCTCTGCCAAGAGCAAGATGAGTTGACAAAAACTTGGCCTTGGGAGTAGAAAAGAGTCCTGCAGGCCTGTATTTATGGTGCTGGTAGTATCACTTTCCTAGGAAAAGTGGCTTACTACCCTGCTCAGAATGAAAGAGGAGACAAGAAATCATCTTCCACTTTGAGCAGAATGGGAAGTCACCCAGTGCCTTAAAACTCTAGATTTGAATTGGTGAGCCACATGGCTCAATTTTTCCTTTTCCAAAGATGTCTTCAAAAAGTAGAAGATGATGATGACTGTCGTAGTCAATTAGAGCCGCTATGACATAATACTAGAAACGGGTAGCTTATAAACAACAGAAATTTATTTCTTAAAACTCTGGGGGCTAGAAGTACCAGATCAGGGGGTTGGGTTCTGGCGAAAGCTCTTTTCCAACTCTCAGACTTCTCATTCTTCCCCCACATGGTAGCTCTCTGGGTGGCTACATAACCCTCTGTGGTCTCATTTATAAGGACAATAATTCCATTTGTAAGGGCCTCACCCTCATGAACTAATCACTCCTCAAAGCTCCCACATCTTTAAAAAAAAAAAAAAAAACCAGAAAATATTTATTTATATATTTGAAAGAGAAGGAAAGAGAGAGAGAGCACACTAAGGGGGAGGAAGAGGGGGAGGGAGAGAGAATATCAAGCAGACTCCCTACTGAACATGGATCCTGATGTGGGGCTTGATCCCACACCCCAAGATCATAACCTGAGCCCAAATCAAGTATGATTTGCCTAACTGCATGAGCTACCTAGGTACCCCAAAACTCCCTCCTCTTAATACTATCACATTGGGCATTAGACCTTCAACATATGAGTTTTGAGGAAACACAAATATGCAGACCATATAGGAAACACAAATATGCAGACCATATCTATGATGATGATGATGGTGGTGGTGATAGCAACATCTATTATATCGCATGGTTTTATGGTTCTGGAACCATATTTATACAATTGCTTTGTTTATGCCTCACATGTCCTTTCCGGAACTGCTGGGCTACTATTATTAACCCTATTTAGGAGAAGAAAAAAACTGATAGAGAGGTTTTGAGAACAATTCAAAGTTGTATAACTGGTGCTTGAGAACAGTGGACCTACTAATTCCCCACACCACACCCTGCACTCCACATCTCTGCAGCATTCTTTGATAGTGTTACTTGCCAGTCACTAATGGACTAAAGCTAATCTGGTTATAATCTAGGTATGAGGTCACTGGCAGAAGACACAGTTCTTCTCTCACCTTTATTTGAAAAATTGACTTTCACTGTTTAAAAAAGGAGAAAGAGAATATATATATATAAAGCAAAAGTTTATATACGAATATATAAAATTTATATATTTAAGAATATATAAAAAGTCAAAGTTTCCCAGTTCCCACATCTGAATTATCTGACTTCACTCTGAGACATTAAGAAGGCCAAGGAACTACTCAGAAATATTTTAAAGTTCCAGGAGAGAAGGGCAAAGAAGCCAGCCATTGAGACTAAGAAGCAGGAGTCAGTGATGTGGGGGCAAGCAGAAGAGTGAGTGCTTCTGAAGGATCCAGAGTTGATCATGGGAAGAGCTCCTGGCCACTGTAAACAATTTAATGGTTTTGCCTATTAGGTTTTTGTCTTGTACTTATATTGCTATTCCATGTAAATATACCATATGGTAGATATACTTGTTACTTTATGCACACACCATATTTGTTAAGATGTTTTGGGCTGCTAGTAAAACAAAGCCCAGACTCAATGACTCTGAAGAAGTCAAAAAAATGTATTACTTCACATAACAAGAAGTCCCCAAGCTTAGTTTGCTCCATTTTAATTCAGCATCTCTAGAGTGTCATTTAAGACTCAAATTGTTTCCACATTCACCCCTTCCTTCTGTATATGTGAGTTTTGTACTTAGCTTGTTCATTGCAGATCAGTGATGGTCTCTGCAGTTCTAGCTATCATAAGAAGATATTAGACATTTAGTGGAAGAAGACAGTTTCTTCCTATTTCTCTTTATCAGAGGGGGAAAAAAAGGTCCTTTCTCAGAAGCTTCCTAGCAGATTTCTCAGGTTTTAATGACCCAGAGTAGGTCATTAGACCATTATTCAACCAATCACTGGTATTAGTGTGATTAGCCTGGTTTATTTAGAGTGGAGGCAATACCAATGAAGAGAAGGCAAATAACTGTCTTCACTCACTGCTCCCTGCTTTTTAAATATAACAATATATAATTTTTTCCCATGTCAGTACAGCATAATCTACATTATGCTTTTCAGATGGTCAAACATTCCATAATATGGGTATACTGTAGTTCATTTAAGATTTCCCCTACTGATGAAAAGCTATTATTTTTTTCTGTTTTTCTGTTACAACTTTTGAATAACTGTGGATATAAAACTATTACTTGCAAGATGCATTCCTAAACTATAAATTCCTGGATTCCTTGGCTTATAGACTCATGATCTTAGATTTCTCATGGGCAGGGTCAAAGGTCTGCAACTCTTAAACTATGATAGGTACTTCCCTTCTCTACCCTTAGAATGGATATGTGACCTTGAGAGTGGTGGTACCAATATGCATTTCTACCAAAGTGTAAGCAAGGATTTTTTTGCACACTTCCACCAACTCTGGATATTTAATGACCTTTTGATTCTAGCCACATCATTTCTAAAGAATTATAACTGATATTAAATTGCTTTTATTTTTAATTTTTTTTTAATTTATTTTTGGCATAATGGTATTCATTATTTTTTCACCACAGCCAGTGCTCCATGCAATCTGTGCCCTCTATAATACCCGCCACCTGGTACCCCGACCTCCCACCCAACCATCAATTCAAACCCCTCAGATTGTTTTTTAGAGTCCATAGTCTCTCATGGTTCACCTCCCCTTACAACTTCCCCCAACTCCCTTCTCCTCTCTAACTCCCCATGTCCTCCATGCTATTTGTTATGCTCCACAAATAAGTGAAAACATATGATAATTGACTCTCTCTGCTTGACTTATTTCACTCAGCATAATCTCTTCCAGTCCCATCCATGTTGCTACAAAAGTTGGGTATCCATCCTTTCTGATGGAGGCATAATACTCCATAGTGTATATGGACCACATCTTCCTTATCCATTCGTCCATTGAAGGGCATCTTGGTTCTTTCCACAGTTTGGCGACTGTGGCCATTGCTGCTATAAACATTGGGGTACAGATAAATTCAGAGATGCAGATGCTACTAAGGATACTATCTACCTCAGAAAGAAAGAGGAAGAAACACTAACTTTTTTCTTCCACTTGCCCTTCTATCTCCCAACAAAGGCTCCCACTTACCAACCTACCAGAGAGTCACAAAAACCGGGAACACTGAGAAATATAGTCCAGTGATGCATAGCAAATCAGCAAAATGTGGCAGAAAGACAAATGACAAGCATGACTACTCTTTCTTCCACAAGGATGGTTTCTTTCTCTCACTTGGGTTTCTGCTAAGGTGATATGCCTTGTTTAGCAGTCTTTTTTTTTTTTTTTCCCCCTCCTCTTTTCCCTTCTCCCTTTACAATAACTGATCCATTTTAAAATGTACTGATCATTTCAGACTTAAATATTATTTTTCTGTGCCAAGTGGCTGTGTCTTTACCATCTCAGCCAAACATTTTCAAGCTTTGCCTTGTAAGAGTTCTTTTTATATTAGTGAAGCTTCTGGACTTACAAAACAGAAGGATTCACTCAGAACAGTTAAAGAAAAGTGAAATGTATCATGAGGCTGAGCGTGACAATAAGGACAAAAGAATCCCATGCAATTTGAGAAGAGAAATTGCAAAATAGTAAAATTTGGCCTACAGAAATTAAACCTGGAAGGTCATTCAGCTCTAGAACCTTTTCAGCAGGATATTCTGGTTCGTTATCCCAGAGCACAAATTATACCATAATTCAATCACTGTCTCTCCCTCTTTCTGTGTATTTTTGTATTTACTTATTACTGATCTCTACATCCTTTCTCAAAATTTACTCAGTTTGCTCATAATTTATCCTTCCTCCAACTCTAAAATCATGGTATTGATTTGCTTGTGCTTCTGTCAGCTTCTTTTCAGCTTCCACTCCCAGTATTTGCCACTAATTCCCTCAGTTTCTTGAGACTAGAATCTGATATGCCCCACTCAGGGAAAACAGTTTTGTGCCAGGACACTACCTTGCATTGTATCAAAATCTTCCTTCAGTCCAATGAGCTTGGTTTGGAGGATGGGTGGTGGTTCATGAAACAGATAGAGGCCTAGGGCCATACCCTGAGAGGGGAATGTGGGTGTGGTAGGTTTCCTAAGAAAGAGATGGTATGTAGAGCAAAGAAGACACTCCACTTTCTTGTGTAGCTCTTAATTCTTTTTGTTAATTTTCTTATCAACCTGATTGTAAGCTCCTTGATTATATTGACTATATTAAACAATCCTTTTGCATCCTTCACAATATTCATTCATTCACTCATTCACTCATCCATTCATGCTTTCTTTGGTTTATTTGTTCATCCATTTAATCAACATTTTTAGTGAATTCCTATCATGTTTCAGGCATCAGGTAGGACCCAGGGATATAGGAGAGAAAGATTACATCTCCTCATCAGGACCTCTCTCATGGCCCTTGTAGTTTCCATTTTTTCAAAACCTTATTTGCTCTGAATCATGGTGCAAGGATAAATCTAAAAACCAGGAACTCAGAAGTCACAAAGTCTCATTTAAGTTCTTTTGTTGCTGTTGTTGTTAACATGTTATTTATTTATTTGAAAGAGCAAAAGAGGGAGAGAGAGAGAGCGCAAGTAGGGGGAGCAGCAGAGAGAGAAGGAGAAGCAGGCTGCCAGCTGAGCAGGGAACCTCTTGTGGGGTTAATCCTAGGACACCGAGATCATGACCTGAGCCAAAAGCAGATGCTTAACCAACCTAGGCAACCAGGTGTCCCTCATTTAAGTTCTTTTATCAGAATTTTTTAAAAATATTTTTATTTATTTATTTGACAGACAGATCACAAGTAGGCAGAGAGGCAGGCAGAGAGAGAGAGGAGGAAGCAGGCTCCCCACTGAGCAGAGAGCCCAATGCGGAGCTCGAACCCAGGACCCTGGGATCATGACCCGAGCCGAAGGCAGAGGCTTTAGCCCACTGAGCCACCCAGATGGCCCTATCAGAATTTTTCTGAAGGTCAACTACATATCTTTCTTGAACTATGGTGGGGTTACATACCAATTAATCCATTGTAAATTGAAAATATCCTAAGTAAAAAATGCATTTAATACACTGAGCCTATTGAAAATTATAAGCTTAGCTTAGCCTACCTTAAATGTGCTCAGAACATTTACATGAGCTTACCAGTGGGCAAAATCACCTAACATAAAGCCTATTTTATAAAAAATACTGAATATCTCATGTAATTTAATGAATATTGTACTGAAATTGAAAAACAGAATAGTTGTGTGGGTAACAGTATGGTTGTAGATATATCTGTTGTTCAACTCATGATCATTGGTGACTGGAACTTGCAGTCACTGCCCAGAATCAGGAGACAGAATTGTCCTTCATATCACTAGCTAAGGGAAAAGATCAAAATTCAAAATCCCAAGTATGGTTTCTATTTAGTGTGTATAGTTTTTGTACATTACAAAGTCAAAAATTTGTAAATTGGACCATTGTTAAGTTGGGCACCATCTGTACACTCTTCCTGCAGTGGGGTCTCTCCACATGACATCAAATAAAGCTTCTGAAGGCTTTCAGCTTTGTCTCAGAAATATGCTTTGATTTGTTGTTAGCTTGCTGCTTGAGTCAGCTGTCCTGATTTTCACGTATTCTACCCTTTAAAAGGGAGATAAACACAGACAATACCAAATCTGCAGTAGCACCTCTCCACCCTCCAATTCTTATTTTTCTCATTATGATAACCAACCCAGAAATTCAGACACTTAACTATTGATTTTTAGGTCTCCATCTCCTTCAAAGCACATTCCATATGTCATTAGCCTATTTATTTATTTATTTATTTTCAGCATAACAGTATTCATTATTTTTTCACCACACCCAGTGCTCCATGCAATCTGTGCCCTCCATAATACCCACCACCTGGTACCCCAACCCCCCACCCCCCTCGCCACTTCAAACACCTCAGATTGTCTTTCAGAGTCCATAGTCTCTCATGATTCACCTCTTTTTTCAATTTCCCCTAACTCCCTTCTCCTCTCTAACTCCCCATGTCCTCCATGATATTTGTTATGCTCCACAAACAAGTGAAACCATATGATAATTGACTCTCTCTGCTTAACTTATTTCACTCAGCATAATCTCGTCCAGTCCCATCCACGTTGCTACAAAAGTTGGGTATCCATCCTTTCTGATGGAGGCATAATACTCCATAGTGTATATGGACCACATCTTCCTTATCCATTCGTCCATTGAAGGGCATCTTGGTTCTTTCCACAGTTTGGCGACTGTGGCCATTGATGCTATAAACATTGGGGTACAGATGGCCCTTCTTTTCACGACATCTGTATCTTTGGGGTAAATACCCAGGAGTGCAATTGCAGGGTCATAGGGAAGCTCAAGGCTGCACCAACTTGCATTCCCACCAACAGTGGAAGAGGGTTCACCTTTCTCCACATCCTCTCCAACACATATTGTTTCCTGTCTTGCTAATTTTGGCCATTCTAACTGGTGTAAGGTGATATCTCAATGTGGTTTTAATTTTAATCTCCCTGAGGGCTAGTGATGATGAACATTTTTTCATGTGTCTGAAAGCCATTTGTATGTCTTCATTGGAGAAGTGTCTGTTCATATCTTCTGTCCATGTTTTGATATGATTGTCTGTTTTGTGTGTGTTGAGTTTGAGGAGTTCATTATAGATCCTGGATATCAACCTTTTGTCTGTACTGTCATTTGCAAATATCTTCTCCCATTCTGTGGGTTGCCTCTTTGTTTTGTTGACTGTTTCCTTTGCTGTGCAGAAGCTTTTTATTTTGATGAAGTCCCAAAAGTTTATTTTCGCTTTTGTTTTTTTTGCCTTTGGTGACATATCTTGAAAGAAGTTGCTGTGGCTGATATTGAAGAGGTTACTGCCTATGTTCTCCTCTAGGATTCTGATAGATTCCTCTCTCACATTGTGGTCTTTTATCCATTTTGAGTTTATCTTTGGGTACGGTGTAAGAGAATGGTCGAGTTTCATTCTTCTGCATATAGCTGTCCAGTTCCCAGCACCATTTATTGAAGAGACTGTCTTTTTTCCACTGTATATTTTTTCCTGTTTTGTCAAAGATGATTTGACCATAGAGTTGAGGGTCCATATCTGGGCTCTCTACTCTGTTCCACTGGCCTGTGTGTCTGTTTTTATGCCAGTACCATGCTGTCTTGGTGATCACAGCTTTGTAATAAAGCTTGAAATCAGGTAACATGATGCCCTCAGTTTTATTTTTGTTTTTCCACATTTCCTTAGTGATTCAGGTCTCTTCTGATTCCATACAAATATTTGGATTATTTGCTCCAGCTCTTTGAAGAATACCGGTGGAATTTTTATCAGAATGGCTTTAAAAGTATAGATTTCTCTAGGCAGTATAGACATTTTAACAATGTTTATTCTCCTGATCCAAGAGCATGGAATGGTCTTCCATCTTTGTGTGTCTTCTTCAATTTCTTTTATGAGTGTTCTGTAGTTCCTCAAGTACAGATCCTTTACCTCTTTGGTTAGGTTTATTCCCAGGTATCTTATGGTTCTTGGTGCTATAGTAAATGGAATCAATTCTCTAATTTCCCTTTCTGTATTTTCATTGTTAGTGTATAAGAAAGCCAATGATTTCTGTACATTGACTTTGTATCCTGCCACGTTGCTGAATTGCTGTATGAGTTCTAGTAGTTTGGGGGTGGAGTCTTTTGGGGTTTCCATAGAAAGAATCATGTCATCTGTGAAGAGAGAGAGTTTGACTTCTTCATTGCCAATTTGGACGTCTTTTATTTCTCTTTGTTGTCTGACTGCTGTTGCTAGGGCTTCTAATAATATGTTGAAAGATCCAGAACACAGCAGCTGTCTCTACACCTTAAAGAACTGGAGAATCAACAACAAATCAAACCAACTCCACACATAAGGAAGGAAATAATCAAGATTAGAGCTGAGATCAATGAGGTAGAAACCAGAGATGCAGTAGAACGTATCAATGAAACTAGAAGCTGGTTTTTTGGAAGAATCAATAAGATCAATAAACCATTGGCCACACTAATCTAAAAGAAAAGAGAGAAAGCCAAAATTAATAAGATTATGAATGAAAAGGGAGAGATCACAACTAACACCAAGGAAGTAGAAACAATCATCAGAAGTTATTATCAACAGTTATATGACAATAAGCTTAGCAACCTAGATGAAATGGATGCATTCCTGGAAAACTATAAACTCCCAAAATTGAACCAGGATGAAATTGACAACCTGAATAGCCCGATATCTAGTAACGAGATTGAAGCAGTGATCAAAAACCTCCCAAACACAAGAGCCCAGGACCTGATGGATTCCCTGGGGAATTCTACCAAACTTTCAAAGAAGAAATAACACCTATTCTCCTGAAGCTCTTTCAAAAAATTGAAGCAGAAGGAAAACTTCCAGTCTCTTTCTATGAAGCCAGCAATACCCTGATCCCCAAACCAGGCAAAGACCCTACCAAAAAGGAGGATTTCAGACCAATATCACTGATGAATATGGATGCTAAGATTCTCAACAAGATCCTAGCAAATAGGATCCAACAGCATATTAAAAAGATGATCCACCATGACCAGGTGGGATTCATCCCTGGGCTACCAGGATGGTTCAACATTCACAAATCAATCAGTGTGATAGAACAAATGAATAAGAGAAGAGAGAAGAACCACATGGTCCTCTCAATTGATGCAGAAAAAGCATTTGACAAAATACAGCATCCGTTCCTGATTAAAACCTTTCAAAGTATAGGGATAGTGGGAACATTCCTGAACTTCGTCAAATCTATCTATGAAAGACCCACAACAAATATCATCCTCAATGGGAAAAAGCTTGCAGCCTTCCTATTGAGATCAGGAACAAGACAAGGATGCCCACTTTAAGCACTCTTGTTCAACATAGTCATTAGCCTATTTAAAACAAAATTGCATTTTGAATAAATGCATCTGATCTCATGGTGAAATTATTCCAAAATCTATATTTGTTCATAAAGTAAGTCTTCTCCCTTTCTTTTTAAAATTGATTTTACTTTTTTCTATTATTACAACTTTAATTCAAGAAAAAAGAGATTTCCAAACACTGGAGAGGCATCAGTGGTGAGTCAGCTTACTGCATTCTTCACCTTCCTGTTCCTGTTCCAAATGTTGTTCTAGAGCCTTTGATGCAAGGTGAAGTGAGGCCTTGTTCATAGTTTGTTTTTCAGTTTGTCGATGTGTAATCACCTGAAGTAGTTATGTTATGGCTACAACAGGAAAATAGTTTGTAGTGTCTGAGCTATACATGTTCCCACAGGCGATCTCAGTGGTCATAAATCTCAATGCCATGTGGGGTTTGTTTATTCCCAAATATAGGGTAATTTTATTTCAGTGAAATCATCCCTCTCTCTTTCTACTGCTAACAACCCCACTCCTAAAGGTATTTGGATACAGTTGAAGGGCTTGCTGTCTGCTTTCCTGCCCTTTCTAGAAGTAACTCAGCTCTAAATTGATCTAAAACTCATTTCCTTACAACCGTTTGATGTAGAAGTCAACACTATTTTCAAATTGTATCTACACCAAATGATTTTTATTTATTTATTTATTTTAAGGCTCAGTGAACACTGAATGGATTGTAGTAGGTTAAAAGCAATTGATTCCCTCTCAAAAAAGCTCTGCCAGTCTATGTTCAGGAGTGTGAAACAATGGTATTCATTGCTGCTTACCCAATAACCAAAAGCTGTTCTTCCTTATTTTTCTTCCTTCCCCTTTTTCTTTCCTCCTTTCCCTTCCTCCCTCCCTCTTCCCTCTTTCCTTCCATCCATCCTCATACTTAATTTAATCTGCTTGCTATTTCCAAGGAAATATCAATTCCCTTTCTAACTCCTACATTCTAGTATGTTACATAATAAAATTCTCTGGGTGTGTGCTTTTTAAATTAATGCCACCACGTAAGCAAACCCCAAACGGATGTTCATACCCACACACTCAGATACACATATTCACATGCATGCCAGGAGCCTCTGTTGAAATATATTAATCCCTGAATTTAGGAAAATTGGAGCTTTGGGCTGTCTTGATTTTATCTTAGATATCTAAAGAGATTACAAACAATCTTCAAGTTAAAATGCCATTTTTATGTGGGTAAAGGTAATAATAGCTTTGTTTCAAAGAAACAAGGCTCTATTTCTGTGTGAGTGGCGTTTTCTCATCATAACTCCACAGACCTGCTCTTAGAGGACCTTAAGTGGCATTGTGCCTATTTCTTTGTAGAATAATGAAATGTTTATATTACATGGTCCCATTGTAAGATCAGTCAGTCCCTGCCAATGGATTTATAAACATCGTCTGCAGGTGGTCTCTGTGTGTCACTTCCAGAAGACAAGCTTTCATTCTCAGGAAATGGGCTCCACTGAAGTCCCACACAGTGCCCAAAACACCAGACTGAGCACAGTAACTGATGATGTTCTCATGCATCTTGACCCTGAAAATACCACATTTTAAAACCCTGTTCCACCAGAGCCTCTGGTGGGCATGCCCTCTCTGGGCAAAGAAGGATGGTAATTATCTATGGCATTTTGAAGAATGATAAACCCAGAACTTATCTCACAGGGAAAAGTTGGCCCAGACATTTAGACTTTGTCTCTTTCTTTTGTAACTTACCTCTCTTTTTCCCATTCTTATCATGGCAACCTCTGCAAAGATGGGATACATTTTGCCTGTTCTCTTAAGTGGCAACTTTTTTGTCAGTCACTAAGATTTCTTAAACAGGAAAGATATATGATGAAATATAATTTTATAGTTCCATGTCATATTTTCATTTTCTAGGAAACATTCAGTAGGTTTTTCCTTCTTGCTTAGATAATATTCAGGATAGGGTTTTGAATTTCTTGGAAGAACCACTGGGCTATATATATGTATTTCTGGATATTTGCTTAGGGATAATTGCAAAGAAAACCAGCCCAAAGAAAATGTGAGTATTCTTTAGGGAACAGTACCTGCACTTTTTATCCCCCTTGTTTTCGTATTTGTTCACATGGCAGTGTGACTGCTAGGCAAGAGCTCTAGAAAGTTGGAGATCAAAAGATGTAGCTTCTAATGCTAACTCTGCCTTCAACCAGCCAGGGTGTCTTGCAGTAAACCCTAAGCCTCTCTGGGTCAGGGAGCTCCTTTGTCAAAGAAGGGGGTTGGTCTAAATGGGCTATAGGTTTCTTTTAACTCTCCATAATCTATTATTCTTAACTTCATGCTTCATTATAATCCTTGTGACTCTAGTATCGAGTTGGCATAAACCCAAGCATATGTTATTGGCTAAGAGAAAATAAACATTTCTGGGTCTTTGAAATCATGGGCTTTGCTTTTGAATGTTTAGAGGTGTGTAGGCTATCTTAAGTATAGTACAACAAGAGAACCCACAGGCA
Organism: Mustela putorius furo; assembly: GCF_011764305.1. Taxonomy (NCBI): domain Eukaryota; kingdom Metazoa; phylum Chordata; class Mammalia; order Carnivora; family Mustelidae; genus Mustela; species Mustela putorius. The sequence goes on along the minus strand of NW_025421286.1, from coordinate 1,368,027 downwards.
GAAAGATGTTTCTTAAGAGGAGTGTTAAAAGACAAGGTATTATTCAGTAAAGAATAATCTGCTGAGGGCAAGGTGTTGTTTTTATTTCCCCCTGTAATTTATCTTTCAACAGGCCAACTGAAAAAACAATAAACTATGAGCTTGCAAATGTTAGGGCTTTGATTCTAGTGGGGTGTTTTTCAGGGCCCCTGTGAGTTGGAGATGTTGTCATGCAAGAATATTTGAGAATCTCACTGATATTTCTCAATCCCAGAACACAGCCTAATGTTAAGTCTACTAGAAACTAGATGAGCACCTGGCCGCTGGGGAAGAAACTTGCTTTGCTTTTCTGAAGATATCTGAAGATAACAGGCTGCTAAAGTCAAACCAAATGAACAAGCCATCTAGACCAGCAAGGAACCCAAGAGGATTGACTTTGCTTAAGGCATGTTGTATGATATTTTCTTTGGGCTACCTATTTCAGTTGAGTCTCTATGTGGTCCTGGATCAAAAGTTACCTTTTAAATTATTCACTTCAGACTTCTGTGTTTCCTCTGCACTGAGAACTGTAAAAGACCAGATGCATTCATGCTTTGCATGGTGGACTCATCAGAAGTCTGTGTGATCCTGCTATATGTCTGAGACCAAGACTTTCTTCCTATTGCCAGGCAGGTTATTTTGGACCTTTTCCAGACTTCTCAGTGCATTTCCAGAGCATTTTGCAAGTGGTTGTGTGGGGGTCATTATAACACTGGTTGTTTGTGGCTTCTCTGTATAAACCTTCCATGTAAAAATTCATGTTTGTCAAATATAAATGAAGAGGTAATTATTCACATTTCTAGAAGACTTTTCTCCCTTTAGGAAAGCATTTACACAGGAATGTCCCTTGTCCCTATTTCTTCCTGGCTCTGCCCTGATTCCTATCTTGATGAGCTCTGGCCATTACCTGGTTTCCAGAGGAACAAGGAGGCTGTCAAATTTGTTTTTATTTGGTGGCTGCATCTTCAGTCTTGTTGACTGGAAGAAAGAGAATCTGCCTCTGTCCCAGGGAGCTAAGAATGTGGTATAAGGGAAGTCATACATTTTACTTGAGTCTTCCAGAAGAGAAAGATTTGAAGCAAAAAGAAAAAAGGGCATGCCCTGGAGGTGGATGGCATAGTGGGAAGAACCTCAGGTTAGATATGGGTGGATCTGGAAATGAATCTAATTCTAGTTCTGCCACTGATTCTTGGTTTGAACTTACTCCAGTGAGATCACCTCTTTGGGCCTTCAGTTTCTTCATCTCTGAAGTGAGTAGCATTTACTAAATGATTTGTAAACTTACCCTAGCACAAGTATATTATGCTTCCTTAGCGTAAGAGAGATGGATTTGATATGTGCAAGGCAAGGTTGAAACTGCCATTTGAAACAAACATCTTCAGGCCATTGCCATTTGGAGATTTGGTAGAAGGGAAGACAGATGTCTCTGGAAATAGAAAGTCAACTAAAGGTGAACTCTATTTGACTTATTAAGCTTCTTAAACACCCACTTCCTCTCTTGTGAGGTCTGGGAGGGCAGGAAATTAGCCTGGTTCATTCACTGCTATATCCATACCAACCAGCATTGGGCCTGTTACGTGGGATACCCTCAATAAATAATTATTAAATGGAGAAGTTACTGAGCTTACATTGCTCATTCTTTGAGATCTAGACTCCATTTCCTGTATTCCAGAGCCCTGCCTGCTCAATCTGATCATGCATCCAGGTGATCAACCGTGTACCCTCTATCTCATAGGTGCCAAACATTGTTACTACCCTCTCATTGTTCCATAATCATTACCACTTCCATGATTTTGCTGATTTTGTTGCATCTGCCTAAAAACTATACTGTAGCTTAGTAATGCAGTTCTTCAAGACCACTCTGAGCTCCTCTTCCTCAGTGAAGCCCTCCTTTGTTGCTAGACCCTGGCTGAATACCCAGGTTAACTGTGCTTAATTCTTATCACCAGCCAAAGTGGACTCATTAGCAGTCAGGGTCTGTGTATAAAACAGAAGTAATAGAAGAGGTGGTTGGAGGCTTAACACCTGAGAGTTGGACAGCATGGTTTGCATTCCTTTCTACCCATGTCACCTGGAGGAACCATTCAGTCTCTCTGTGCCTTGACTTATTCACATGTAAATGGACTAAAGCAGTGCATGTTTGGAGCATTGTTGTGAAGATCAAATTAGGTGCTTCTGAGAAGCATTTATGAGCCTGCCCTCAGTAACAATCCATGAAACTGTGCATCATTGCCAAGGCTCAGGTGATAACTATGAAATTTGATTATATCCTTATTCACAGCATCAGGTCATCACCTCAAGCAGTTTTTATAAAAATAGCATCTAATCTGGCAAGAATGTGTCACCTTATCACCTTAGAAAAATAGGATCATCAGGTTTTAGGTCTGTAGATTTCTCAGTAAGGTAGAAAGAAGGAAGAAAGGAGAGACGAGAGAACAAACTGAATGCAACTTCCCTTCAGGAAATTTTTCCTTCCCCCTCCCCCTTTACTGTTCTGAAAAAGGCATTCCATGAAGTCTTGTAAACTAAAACTTCATAAAAATCTCATATTTTCCACAAATTGTTGAAAACTTAAAAATTTCAAAGGGGATTCGCTATTTTAGCATTAGACACAGAGCTCTGGTTTCAGTACTTTAGTGTATTGAGATAGATAGAACCGGGGTGGATTTCCTAGGTTGCCATGATGAGGAAATAGAAAAACGCCTGGTGGCCTTATTGGTCCTTCTCCTTTCTCTCAAAAGATGCTTAATTTCTTCTTGCTCCATCACGGTTGTGTTATAGGTTTGCTAAGATTTGGAGGAACAGAGAGATTTACAAGCAGACAATAGTCAGACTTCAGGGAACAATGTACAGAGTGCTCCTTACAGTACTCATGACCCTACAGACATTAAAAGTATTGGATTTCTAGAAAAAGTATCTGGACATGCAACTCTCTTTTTCTCTTCAAAATCAGTGCTACACAAGGGTGATTAGAAGATATCAAAGTCTGCCTCACTTTATTCTAAATTTTTCTGTTTCCTCTTCTTTTTTAACCTCACAATCCATAGAGAAGAAATAAATGAGAATGGAAATAGCTCTCTTGTGTTCTCCTTGTTCTCTGCTTACTAAAGAATCTGGACTTGAAGTCTTGACTTATAGGGAGAAGCCTGCCTCCTCAGTTCTATAGTTATTGTTCTCTTCTGACCTATCTACCCAGGTACAGTTTCAGAGTGATTTCCAACCCCACACAGTGAGATCCTCCAAGGAGCAGAACTGGTTTGATTTTTAAGATTGCTAAACATATTCAATCATCAAGTTATTTCCCCAACCAATATTACTGCTACTTTACAACAGGCTGCTGCTAAAACCATTTTAACATCAAGTCCTTTAATACATCAGCAGAGAAAGAAAGAGAGAGAGGCGGAGAAAAATAAAAGCTAAGCATGATGCCAATAGACTGAGGGAGGGCATCGGTTGGTTAGTTGGTTGGTTGGTTTTAAATATCTCCTTTATTTGATAACAATCATTGTTTTTTAAGTGAGGGGTAAATTGCTTCTTGTCTCTGACATGCTTAGTGGCTCTCTAAGTAAACTATTTGAAGATCACTCTACAATAGCAAGTAGTAACATGTCTGAGAAACTGCAAGTTAGCCCAGCTGGTACTGTTCTTTTTTTTTTTTTTTACTAGACTCTATTTTATTTTTATTTTTTTAAATTAATTTATTTTTTATTTATTTTCAGCATAACAGTATTCATTATTTTTGCACCACACCCAATGCTCCATGCAATCCGTGCCCTCTATAATACCCACCACTTTGTTCCCCCAACCTCCCCCACCCCGCCACTTCAAACCCCTCAGATAGTTTTACAGAGTCCATAGTCTCTCATGGTTCACCTCCCCTTCCAATTTCCCCCAACTCCCTTCTCCTCTCTAACTCCCAATGTCCTTCATGCTATTTGTTGGTACTGTTCTTAACAGTATTTGCTAAGTTCCATCTATTAGAATATTTTTAAACAATAGAGAGACATGTCACCATGATTCATCAGTGTGCAAAACTGGTTTTTAACTTCACTATTACTGACCCTCAGATCAGAGGTGAAGTAAAAAGAACTGAGTAGAAAAGTTCCCCTCCTCCTTAGTACCTGCACCCTTGCCTTAGCTCCCTAAGCTCCCACTCTGCGCTAACCCCAGCCTTCTGTTGGAACTTGGCAGCAGCTAACAATCTCTATGTTATTTCTTAGCTACTCCACAGACCCTGTATTTATCTTACTTGCCTTGCTCAGTTAGGGCTCTGCCAAGCCCTCCACTACTATGGAGTTGATATAACTGAAACTTATCTTAGTGGCCAATGTATTTTTTCTCTTCAGCTTGGACTCCATAGGAGACAACTATTTGAATGACGGTATACTAGCAGGAGTAGGGCACTACCATGTCTATCTATTAATATCAATGAAAATACATATTTTTTCTCCTTTCTGTACATAGCTGTATACATGCTCAATACTCATTTATTACAAATGTAACATTTCAAAAGAGATGATTTATGCACATCAAATCTATTTATATGAATTACATTAATAAATTATAATTCTTGAAAGTAGCAATCAACTTCAAAAGCAAAATGTCTAAATTGTTGAGTTTAAAGTATAAATGCTATTTTTACAAAATAAAAAAATCACTTAGAAAATAGTTAAAATTTTGGGACGCCTGGGTGGCTCAGTTGGTTAAGCAGCTGCCTTCAGCTCAGGTCATGATCCCAGCGTCCTGGGATCGAGTCCCACATCGGGCTCCTTGCTCTGCAGGGAGCCTGCTTCTCCCTCTGACTCTGCCTGCCACTCTGCCTGTGCTCGCTCTTGCTCTCTCTCTCTGACAAATAAATAAATAAAATCTTTAAAAAAATAAAAAGAAAATAGTTAAAATTTTGATTCATTATTAGTTAGAGCCTTGTTTGCATTAATTAGGAATTTCACAAGTATTGTTAAAAAAACAGAAGGTATTTTAGGAGGGCACATATTGCATGGAGCACTGGGTATTATATGCAAATAATGAATCATGGAACACTACATCAAAAACTAATGATGTGTTGTATGATGAGAAACATAACATAGAAAAGATTAATTAATTAATCAATTAACATTTAGAGCAACTTTTGCTTTTTGATTTTCTATTGTATCTATCTAATATTTCAAACAAAAAAGAATTGGCAAGAGTCATCTGGCTGAATCAGTTGGTGGAATGTGTGACTCTTGATCTCAGCTTCATGAGTTTGAGCCCCACATTGGGCACAGAGATTACTTAAAATAAAAAAAAAAAAATTGGCAAGTAATTATAAGCTCAGGAGTTGTGCTAAATAAAAGTGGAAAAGTATTGAGTGATTTTAAAGATATTTTAAATAAGTGATAGTGTAAGTTAATAAATATTTTTAGTTTTTAAAATTAAATTTATTTATTTTTAGAAAAACAGTATTCATTATTTTTTCACCACACCCAATGCTCCATGCAATCCATGCCCTCTATAATACCCAACACCTGGTACCCCAACCTCCCACCGCCCCGACACTTCAAACTCCTCAGATTGTTTTTCAGAGTCCATAGTCTTTCATGATTCACCTCCCCTTCCAATTTACCCCAACTCCCTTCTCCTCTCTAACATCCCTTGTCCTCCATGATATTTGTTATGCTCCACAAACAAGTGAAACCATATGATGATAATTGACTCTCTCTGCTTGACTTATTTCACTCAGCATCATCTCTTCCAGTCCCGTCCATGTTGCTACAAAAGTTGGGTATTCATCCTTTCTGATGGAGGCATAATACTCCATAGTGTATATGGACCACATCTTCCTTATCCATTCGTCTGTTGAAGGGCATCCTGGTTCCTTCCACAGTTTGGCGACCATGACCATTGCTGCTATAAACATTGGGGTACAGATGGCCCTTCTTTTCACTACATCTCTCTCTTTGGGGTAAATACCCAGGAGTGCAACTGCAGGGTCATAGGGAAGCTCTATCTTTAATTTCTTGAGGAATCTCCACACTGTTCTCCAAAGAGGCTGCACCAACTTGCATTCCCACCAACAGTGGAAGAGGGTTCCCCTTTCTCCACATCCTCTCCAACACATGTTGTTTCCTGTCTTGCTCATTTTGGCCATTCTAACTGGTGTAAGGTGATATCTCAATGTGGTTTTAATTTTAATCTCCCTGAGGGCTAGTGATGATGAACATTTTTTCATGTGTCTGAAAGCCATTTGTATGTCTTCATTGGAGAAGTGTCTGTTCATATCTTCTGTCCATTTTTTGATATGATTGTCTGTTTTGTGTGTGTTGAGTTTGAGGAGTTCATTATAGATCCTGGATATCAACCTTTTGTCTGTACTGTCATTTGCAAATATCTTCTCCCATTCCGTGGGTTGCCTCTTTGTTTTGTTGACTGTTTCCTTTGCTGTGCAGAAGGTTTTGATTTTGATGAAGTCCCAAAAGTTTATTTTCACTTTTGTTTTTTTTTTGCTTTTGGAGACATATCTTGAAAGAAGTTGCTGTGGCTGATATCGAAGAGATTACTGCCTATATTCTCCTCTAGGATTCTGATGGATTCCTGTCTCATATTGAGGTCTTTTATCCATTTTGAGTTTATCTTTGTGTATGGTGTAAGAGAATGGTCGAGTTTCATTCTTCTACATATAGCTGCCCAGTTTTCCCAGCACCATTTATTGAAGAGACTGTCTTTTTTCCACGTATATTTTTTCCTGTTTTGTTGAAGATTATTTGACCATAGAGTTGAGGGTCAATATCTGGGCTCTCTACTCTGTTCCACTGGTCTGTGTGTCTGTTTTTATGCCAGTACCATGCTATCTTGGTGATCGCAGCTTTGTAATAAAGCTTGAAATCAGGTAGCATGATGCCCCCAGTTTTATTTTTGTTTTTCAACATTTCCTTAGGGATCCAGGGTCTCTTCTGATTCCATACAAATTTTTGGATTATTTGCTCCAGCTTTTTGAAGAATACCTGTGGAATTTTGATCAGAATGGCATTAAAAGTATAGATTGCTCTAGGCAGTATAGACATTTTAACAATGTTTATTCTCCTGATCCAAGAGCATGGAATGGTCTTCCATCTTTTTGTGTCTTCTTCAATTTTTTTTAAGATTTTATTTATTTATTTGACAGACAGAGGTCACAAGTAGGCAGAGAAGCAGGCAGAGAGAGAGAGGAGGAAGCAGGCTCCCCGCTGAGCAGAGAGTCCGATGCGGGGCTCGATCCCAGGACCCTGGGATCATGACCTGAGCCGAAGGCAGAGGCTTTAACCCACTGAGCCACCCATGTGCCCCTCTTCTTCAATTTCTTTCATGAGTGTTCTGTAGTTCCTCAAGTACAGATCCTTTACCTCTTTTGTTAGGCTGTTAGGCTCTCAATGAGTTCCAATCTAATCTAAACTCTCTCAAAGCTAGGGTAACTGAGACAGAAGATAGAATTAGTGATCTGGAGGACAAACAGATAGAAAGAAAGGATTAGGAGGATGCCTGGAACAAACAGCTTAGAAACCTCGAAAACAGAATCAGGGAAATAAATGATGCCATGAAGCGTTCCAAGGTCAGAATTATTGGAATCCCTGAAGGAGAGGGGAAAGAAAGAAGTCTAGAAGATATAGTGGAACAAGTCCTTCATGAAAATTTTCCCAATCTCGCGAATGGAACCAGCGTTCATGTACTAGAGGCTGAATGGTCTCCACCCAAGATTATACATTCCAAAAAAAAATCATGACACCTGATAGTCAAATTGAGGAATTATAATTGTAGGTATAATCTCTTGAAAGCCACCAGGGCAGGGCAAAGAGGCTCCTTATTTACAGAGGGAAGGCCATCAGAATAACGTCAGACCTGTCCACAGAGATCTGGCAAGCTAGAAAAGGCTGGCAAGATATATTCAGGGCACTAAATGAGAAGAACATGCAGCCAAGAATATACTATCCAGCAAGACTGACATTCAAAATGGATGGAGAGATAAAGAGTTTCCAAGACCGGCAAGGCTTAAAAGACTATGCAACCACCAAGCCAAGACTGCAGGAAATATTAAGGGGGATTCTCCAAAAGAGGAAAAATCCTAAGAATAGCATTGAACAGAAATATAGAGACAGTATACAGAAAGAAAGACTTCAAAGGTAACACGATGTCAATAAAAACGTATCTATCAATAATCACTCTCAGTGTGAATGGCCTAAATGTGTCCATAAAATGACACAGGGTTGCAGATTAGATAAAGCGACAGGACCCATCCATATGCTGTCTACAAGAGACCCATTTTTTAATATTTTTTTAAAGATTTTATTTATTTATTTCACAGAGTGAGATCACAAGTAAGCAGAGAGGCAGGCAGAGAGAGAGAGAGGAGGAAGCAGGCTCCCCACTGAGCAGAGAACCTGATGTGAGGCTTGATCCCAGGACCCTGAGATCATGACCTGAGCTGAAGGCAGAGACCCATTTTGAACTTAAAGATACACCCAGACTGAAAGTGAAGGGATGGAGAAGCATCTTTCATGCCAATGGGCCTCAAAAGAGGACTGGGGTAGTGATTCTCATATCAGATAAATTAGACTTTAAACTAAGACTGTAGTCAGAGATACAGAAGGACACTACATATTCCGTAAAGGGACTATCCACCAAGATGATCTAACAATTGTAAATATTTTTAGGTTTAAATATCAGGAGGACTTTAATGGAACTACTTTGAGAATTACCAATATACTCTCTGTACTTAAAAATTCTCTTTATGATTAGCTTATTTAGGAGGCTGGGGTTAAAGAGATAAAGAAGCTCTCAGTCTATACTTGAAAATTTTTATACAGAATGATGTTATCATTTTTCCCCTTAAAAAAGTAGAAGCTCTCTCCTGCTATGTTTAGGTGAGATGGTGATTCTTATGTATATAGTGGGTGATTCAGTACTGATATTTTGCTGACCAGCACAACAGTCAAAAAAATGTTTTGACTGTGATTTCTACTTCTAGCTGAATAGTTGCCTTCTAATGATTAGATCCTTCATTCTTCTGACTGGGTCTTATCCAGAAGCACTATGACCCACAGCAAGGTCAGCCCTTCACTTCCGACACAGTGTGCTGGCAGGAATGGGCAAGGACCTGGGCTGAGAGTGGAGTGGGCTGAGAGAGGCTTGTGTTGCATCTGCCTTCTCAGAGTGAAGCCTAACTTGTGAGTCTGACTTGTAAGTCTAGCCTCAGGACAATAAAGATGGGAAACTTCATAGCTGAGTCAAGAGCCACTATCAGGCATATGCCGTTAGCCACACTTATTCCAAAGGGAAGCATACTACTAAGCCAGAGGTATGAATAAACGGAGTCGTAGGATCTGATATCCCTCAAAACTACCAAATTCAACAGACCTTTCCTTGCATTGTCTGACATGTTTTGTGGGCCAGGGAGATCTCAACAGGACCACCTGTAAATCATGCAGGCTGACCCAGAATTCAACACTGTTTTTCCATTCCACTCAGAGAGGTCTTTATTGTTAGAGGTTTATAAAAATATCTGGGAAGGGAGCACCTGGGTGGCTCAGTCAGTTAAGTATCTGTCTGCAACTCAGGTCATGATCTTGGGGTCCTGGGATCGAGCCCTGCATCATGCTCCTTGCTCAGTGGGGAATCTGCTTCTCCCTCCCTCTACCTCTGCTTCTTCTCCCCACTCATGCTCCTATCTCTCTTTATTTCTCAAATAAATACAAAAAATATTTAAAAAAGATCTTTAGGAAGATTCACTTTCACTGTGACAAATCCTCTTCCCCCAAAGCAATCAATCTTCCTCTGATCACTAAGCTGTGCAAACATATGGGTAACTCCTAGGAAGCAAGCTTAAAATATATAAATAGGAAGAAGGAAGGAAGGAAGGAAAGAAGGGAGGAAGATCAGTCAATAGAAGGAAAGAAGGATAGGAGGATAGAAGGAAGGAAGGAAAGAAAAAAGAAAGGAAGGAAGGAAGAAAGGAAATCAGTCAGTCAGCAAAGACATCATTGACTATACAATGAGAGTGACACAGTCTCACTGTTACTAAACAAATAAATGAAGAATATAACAATCATTCCCTTGGGGAAAATGAGAATCCTAAATTCCTACAATACATTAAACAAAATATCTACTAATCAGTAAGAAAATTAGAAGATATACAAAGTAACAAGAAATTGGGACTTTGCTCAGGAAGAAAACAAGTCCCTGACTCAGAAAGAAGACTTTTGAAGAATGTCTGGAAGAATGCACTGAAGAACCTCAAAATCCTAGATTCTCCTGAGCCATCTAAGTCTTCAGGCTTTTCCCTGTTAAAGGCTAGTGCATTCTCACTTGCTTGAAGACAATGCAGAGGCCTATGCCTTGTAATACAACATATATCCTCCTCAGGGTTATCACCCTTCCAGGTGACCAGACCAACAATTAAGGTCAGATCACAGTACATTCTAACTATGGAAGTTCTAGCTTGTCCAAGGAGAAAAGGGACTATACAGTGTAGGAACTAGGTGACCTTGCCATGCCATGGATGCTGGGAAAAAAGTGTCCACAAACTACCACCATAACTGACAAAATTTGTACAAAGCAATGCCTCACACTTAGTGAAGTAGATGTGCCAGACTGGGGCGACAGATTATAGAGAAAGGGAAACAAAAATCATAGAATTGGGCCTTCCATGTGTGAAGTTGAAAATGTACCAGCCGTGTATAAAAGAGACTTCATTTAGCATCACTGAGAAGTGGTGACTATCCTCTACCACCGAGGGCTCAGACTGTCTACAGGGATAGTTACAGAACTGGGGTTCCTGATAGCAATAGGGATGACAAGACACTGAAATAAAAAGGCAAATTGGTGGCACTTACCTGTCAGGAGCAAGGTAGACATAGTTACTAGAACAAGTAACATGTCAGAGTAGCTTCCAAGGAGTCCTGAATACAATGTTCTTAGGGCAAGATAGATAAGCATTCAATAAAGGTACTGCTTAACTTCTATAACCAAGTCATGATCTCTTTCCCAGTTTCTGGAACTGAGAAAATTATTATACTTGGAACCTATTGACTGAAGGAGAAGCTGGGTGTCTACCAGGAAACATACGGCAATTCCAAACCATGTGTCCAATTAGTGATTCTCCCAGTATTTCCCCAAATGAACCTATGACCATTTACTTGGTTCATCACTACTGGAGAATAGAGAATACACAAGCATTCTGAGGAGTGTTGGGCACAGGGTTTGAGCTGTTATTGATATCTGAGACCTAAAGTATCATAATGGCTCTAATTTTAAAGTGAGAGTCCCATGAAAACCCGAGCATAAATGAAGTCTTGGTCTGATTCACAGTGAGTTCACTGCATCCAGGGACTATTAATGCCACTTCTTAGGTTCCTAAATATATAATGGGGGTAGGCATTTTGGTATAAACCACACATTACTCCTTTTGCTTGTGTTCTGAGATCTCATGGAAGACCACTGGAAGCCTTTGAAACTGCCCCCCAACCTATTTAAGAAAATAAAGAACAAATAATATTGCTTCCCCAAGAACTGAGACTAGTGCTACCTATAAAGCCTTGAAGGATACACAGATGGTGCTTTGCATCATATCCCCACTTAATCCACATATCTGGCACCTAACAAAAGCTAGTTAGGCCTTTCCAAGAAGAGAACAAAATTAGACTCAAAGAGGGACAAAGAGATGTTCAGAGTCCATCTCATTTTACTGATCAAAAAATTGAGACCAGAGAGGAGCAAAGCATACCCAAAGTCACTCAGCAAGCTCCTGGCAGGACCAGCTCAAGAGTCCCTGTCCCCTGACCAACTACAGTCACAATAGGAGTATCAGTTTTATTCCTGGCATGTTACTCACTTCAGGTCTTGAACTAAAATGAGGATTTCATACTGGTTTACCAAGAATGGAGGGAGGCTACACTCATACTCTTGTTTGGTGTAACGTTACCTCAATTTAGCTTCCCAACAAACCTGCAAGGTATAAATTATCATTGTTTATAGAGCAGCGATTTCCTACTCCAGTACCATTGACATTTGGGGTCTGCCTATGCATTGCAGGGTGTTGAGCAGTATCCCTGTTCTCTATCCAATAGATGTCAATAGGATCCTTCATAACAACTTGTATCACCTGACATTGCCAAATGTCCCCAGCAGCGGGGTGGGGGAAACACAACTAACCTGGTTGAGAACCACTATTATGGTGGAAATAAAGTCTTCTAGACAAGCTCTACTGTCAGTAAGCGGTAGTACAGGATTTGAACTTGGGTTGTTATAACCCAGAGTCCACACTCAGAAGTGGCAAAAAAAGAACAGAAGGGCTTAGCAGATGAGGCTGGTCAGGAGGCTGAGCTGTAGAGACAACCAGTGAGGTTTTCAGCCACTCCACCCCAGGACATCAGAAATCAATCATAGTTTAGTTTGGTTTCATGTAAGTGTGAGAGAAGCAGGATATGTCATAAGCTGTACTGGATGTGATTATTAACTGCTTAGTATCTCCTCCTTCTCTCCCTTCCACATTATGAGTTATGAGCAAAGTTGAGTCTACCCAAGGGTCATCATAAAAGAGGGACAATCAGACATTTTGTGACTCCTAGTACAAGTAAACATATGACATCACCTACAAAGGATTCTTACCAAAGATGTTGAAACTGAATTTGATCAACCTCTAGATATAATTACCAAATAGAGAAAATAAAAAGGATAGAAGAACACAGAGGTATAATCAACAAAATTCAGACCAGACCTGTTTTCTTCTTCAACAACAAGAAAGTCTGGGGAAAAGAAAGAAATGTCCAATGAATCAAATGACCTATTAACCAATCACAAAGTATAGGCCTTGTTTGGATTCTCAGTCAAACACTTTTTTTTTTTTTAACACAAATTCATGATACAATTGGGGAAATGTGAAAACTGATTGGACATTTCTTGACATTGAAGAAATTCAAATTTTTTTGTGTGATAATAGTGTTGTGGTTATTTAAAAAAGGGGAGTCTAGGCCTGCTGATGACACATATTTTTTTTTAAATAAGGTGAAGGTGGAATTTGTTCCAATTTAAATAATCCAAGAACGTAAGGAAAATACAGGAATACAGAAAAATAAAATTAGCTATGAATCATTTGTTGAAGGTAGGTGAAGGCAAGGAGGGATTTAGTTTACAGTTCTCTCTACTTGTGTTTATGTTTGAAACTTTCCATAATAGAAATTTTTAAAAGAAATGAGGTAGAATGACTCATGTATAAGCAAAGAGGTGGGTGGACTCCCTTTCTTTTCAGTTATTGGTTCCAATCTGCTGAATCTACTCATCAGGCCAGGGAGCAGACAGTGCCTAACACATTGTTCTACGGTTCTCCGGGGTCAACTTTGCTGCCTTCCTGGAAAACAGTGAGAAATGGGGAGGACTGGTGAGCATTCCTCTTTGGAGAACAGTGCTCGGAGTAGCATGGATAAGCCCCAGTACTTAGTGTGAAGAAACAAAATAATGGATGGGCTGAAAGGAGACCAGCTTTCTGTCCCTGCAGGATCCCTGCTTAACAGAAGATTCAGGGCAAGTTACATATTACCTATCCTCCCTTCACAAAGTGCTCACAAGGAGAAAATAATACTTGCCATGATTCACTAGCAAGTTTGTGGTGATGATCAAATGAGAAATAGGTGTGATTTGTAAATGAGAAATCATGATACAGAGGGAATACACTGCTATTAAGATTATGCAACATAGATCTTAGGGTTGTGAGTCCAAGACCTGTGTTGGGCTCCATGCTGGACATGGAGCCTACTTATAACAAAACAAAAATGCGTTATGCAACATAAATGATAATCATCAGTACCCAGTGGGGCTGATGTTGGTCCACATTGGGCCGGCCAGACTTTGTTCCTCACTCTCACATCCTCCTGCCTATGCACTTTTTGAGGATTGTGTGACAGCAACATCTCAAGGACCAAACAGGCAGGGAGGAATGTATGTGGCAGGACGAACTGGTTAGAAGCATAGCCCCAGGACTGAGCAGAGTCTGGAACCAGGTCCACCTCACAACCATGTACTCTTGGGCATGTCATTCAAACTCTGAGATGGAGAGTGCTTAATGGAGCAGTGGGACTAAAACAACAACCCAGGGAGGCAGGCACTATTCAGCTGTTGAGTCTACTCCCATCCACTGAGTGCCTTCTGTATGCCAGGCACTTTCTTAGGCACTGAGAATATGACATTGAACAGATAGAAAAGAACCTTTGTCCAGAACTTAGAATTGAGAGGAGATAGACAATACTCTCAAGAGAAAAAAAAAAAAAAAGCTGTGAATGGGGAAATATAATCTGTACCTGTGCTCTAGGATGCACCAGATGTGGGTTTGGGTAGAAATTTTATATACTGTAATCTGAATAGGTAACTTTTAAGTTAAACTCTCAAGGAAAGGAGGAAAGGAAGGAGGGAAACAGTGAAAAGGGGGAAAGAATTGGCAAGGGCAACCTCAGGCTCAAAGTGCCAAGGTCCAGAGTGGGGCAGGCCTGGCATGTTCAGGGGTCAGTGTGGATAAAGGAGAAATGGACAAGGGTAGGGAAGAGGTCAGAGAAGAAGCTGAGAATATATATATGTATATATATTCATATATATATATACACACATTTTATATATAATATACATGTATATATCTATACTATACATGATATATACATATATAATATATACATATACATATATATGTAATATAAAATCATGCAAAATGCCTACCAGACAACCAGCACACAGTACGTACTCAAGACCATGTGACTATCACTGCTATTTTAAGATGTAAGCTACATGAAGTCAAAATTTGGAAGTGAGAGAAAAAAATGAAGAAAGGGATCCTTCTCTGAGGTCAACAGACTGGCCATTTCTTTCCCCAGGGCCACTAAGCCTCCCTGGGGAGGGATGTTTCAGACCATCAGTGACCAACTAATGACCACTGCGGCTTTGCCTGTCACGAAGGGCTCCTTTCCCCACCCCTTCAGGAGAATAAAACATGGAGGGCAGAGGCCAACAGACCTCTAGTCCTTGAACACCACCTACCTGGTCCTGACAAGTTGAAGATAAAGCAAGTGAAGAGTACTTTTAGAGAACAGGTGAGGGATGGATGTTTCTAAGCTTCCCTTAACTCTTCCCTGCTTTATGTCTATTCACAGAGAACAGTATCACACAGTCATACACTGTGTGGAAACCGTGCTTTTCTAGAAGATCAATTTCGACAGAACAGAAACAAGTTTCACTCAGATGTTAGTGAAATGTTGCTGGTCATTCAGGCTCTCTACAGTTGATGCTTTATTTTTTAAAAAATATCTTATTTATTTTATTTTAGTTTTTCAGAGAGTGTGGGGCTGGGGAAGGGACAGAGAGGAGAGAAAGAGAGAATCCCAAGCAGGCTCCCCACTGAGCACTAAGCCTAATGCAGGGCTTGATCTTAAGACCCTGAGATCATGACTTGACCCAAAATTGAGTCAGACCCTTACCGACTGAGCTACCCAGGTAACCCCACAGTTGATGCTTGTAATGTCCTTGTTTATATTATTGTTTTAGGCATATCATATGGTGATTCTGAGAGGGCAAAGCCTTTACCCTTTTTTTAAATATTCGAACAGTGCTTATTGGTAAGGAGGCTCCCCAGTATTTTCATTTGACACCTGGGAAAGTTCCTTAGGGGCCTCCATGAGACACTTCCAAGGTCAGCTTCTGGCTGTGTTCTTCACTGTGTTAACTAGTGCTATGT
Source organism: Mustela putorius furo (assembly GCF_011764305.1). NCBI lineage: Eukaryota > Metazoa > Chordata > Mammalia > Carnivora > Mustelidae > Mustela > Mustela putorius. The sequence continues at coordinate 1,352,285 of NW_025421286.1, read as the reverse complement.
GAATTCAAAGAGGTACTGCTATATAATTGTCTGTTTAGGAAACAATCCTTGAGACTGTTCTTAGCAGAATGCCTAAGAGGATGGTCCATGGAACCACTCTGCCTGGGCTGTCCTCAAGAGCTCTGTCTTCCGATGGACAGCCAGCACCTATCTATGTCACTCCCCTGCAAGAAGAGTGCAAATTTTCTTCTGTTTTTCAGGGCATGAAGGCACCAAAAGTTGTGATGAATCCCATGCTAGAATGCCCTGGGCAGCTGGGGAAGAAAGGATCTCTTAGATTCACATTCCTACTGTCTCATGTCCCTGGATGGTATCATGAGGAGGAAGAGCCATCAATGAATTAGACACCTACTCAGACACTGCAGTATTGACTTTCTATCTTTAGAGAGTTATTCCTGTGATGAAAGCAGCTTTTTCCTACTATTGACCTATCTTCTTTTAAAATACAACATTCCTATGAAAAATAATTAAATGGCACTAATCTGTCAGTGATTTAATACGTTGATTGTCTTCTTCCTTAATAGGCGGGGTTAAAGATAGAATATAATTAGGGAAATTCTCATATTTGTTAAGAAAAACAAGGAAAAAGACTAATTTCAGAATGGAGCTGTTGTATTTTAATTCAGAACTGCTAAATAAACTATTGTTAATTTGGTGTAGTATAAAAGCAACATCCAAGAGAACGACCAAAAGTGAGCAAAAAAAAAAAAAAAAAAAACACAGTAGAGCTCAAACCCCAAATTTCCCTTCACTGGAAATTTTTCTAAGAACTAACATTTCTTTTGGGGCACCTGGGTGGCTCAGTGGGTTAAAGCCTCTGCCTTCAGCTCAAGTCATGATCCCAGGGTCCTGGGATTGAGCCCCGCATGGGGCTCTCTGCTCAGCAGGGAACCTGCTTCCCTTCCTCTCTCTGCCTGCCTCTCTGTCTGTCAAATAAATAAAATCTTAAACAACAACAACAACAACAAAACCCCAAAAAACAGAACTAACATTTCTTTTGAGTCTTCCCTTATCAAAATAACTTTTAGTGTCAGAGAAATATCTTCAAATAAGGGCTAGATTGAGACAACAGAATGGAAAGAAGAATGGAAATAAGACATAAAGGGGACTCTTGTTCTAGGATTTAAAAAGTTAGGTCCCCATCTGGGGTGTGTGTGCGTGTGTGTGTGTGTGTGTTGAGGATGTTTGTGGGTATTGTGTGCATGTTGGGTATGTACTAGGGAAATCTGTGTGTGCTGGGTGTGTGAGTGTGTGTTGGATGTCTGTGGGATTGTTTTGGAGTGGAGAGTGGGTGGGTAAATGCATGAAATGTTCCTCCTTTTAAACTTAGGCTTTTGACCCTGGAGGCTTTATTCTTAGCTTCCTGGGATACTAGGACATTTTCTTAGGAGAAACCACCATACAGAAATCTCTTGAATTATAAAATCCAGTTCAACCAGATTTTATTAACCTCTAAGATACAGTGCAAAACCTCTCAGTTCTCTAAAACTTGAGCCAAACTGATTTTTTTTTTAAAAAAAAGAAAGAAGGAAAGAAGGAAAAATCAGCACAAATGGTCCAGAAATGGGCCATGACAGTGGGCCAAATGAGAAGCTTCTCTAATCTTGGGAATAATAATTCACTCCCCAAAAGCAGTCCAATTCTGGGAGAAGTGATACTTACCCACAAAAAGATTCCAAGTTAATTCCTTGTGGGCTGGGGAATATTTCAGTCACCCTGTAATTGTTGTTTTTCACAGTAGAATTCTAAGAACCTATGTGGGAGAAAAATGACCCGAATGTAACTGAAATGATAAAAAAGAATATTTAATACTTACATTCAATGTTTTAATGCTAAATTGTATTTATATGAAGTCTTTCATTGATTTATCCATTCATTCACTGAGAAGACATTTATTTTGTGTTTCCAGTTTGCAGACAGTAATGATAAAGACAAATATGACACAGCTTACATCATTTACTCACCAAAACTTTTGTCCCCTGCTATGTGTTGGTTGCTGGGCACAGAGCAGAATAAGGCAAAGTGTGTCTCTGCTGTCATAGATTTCACATTCTAGTTTAAGTGCCACTAGGAGAAATCAGGGGTTAAGGAAGGATTCTTCAAGTGACAAGTATTCTGGTATTCTGAAGATGTTGGCTAACCAAAGCAAATGCTGGCAGGAGTGAAGAGAGAGGGAAGAGCTAAAGGTCCACAGGTGGCCCTGAGATGGAAAGAGTGCCGTGTGTTTGCAGAACTGAAGGAAGCTTTGTGTGGCTGGAGCACAGAGCCAAGAGACCATGATGAAAAGATACTGGAAAGGTAGGCAGGAGCCAGATCAGGCAGACTAAGAGATCATATATTGTATTTCATCTATGCTAAGATCAAAAGGTTTCTCTCTCTCTCTCTCTCTCTCTCTCTCTCTTTTAAGATTTTATTTATTTATTTGAGAAAGAGAAGAAGAGAAGAGAGAATGAGAGGGGGAAGGTCAGAGGGAGAAGCAGACTCCCTGCTGGGCAGGGAGCCCGATGCAGGGCTCAGTCCCGGGACTCTGGGATCATGACTTGAGCCAAAGGCAATCACTTAACCGACTGAGACACCCAGATGCCCCAAAAGCTTTCTTTCTTGAAGACAAGCTTTTCAAGACCATAGGGACAATGTCATGAAGGGTCACGTTCTAGTCCACTGTCTTCAGATCACTGGGAAACATGCCTCCTTTTGGCTGGGTGCCCAGGCTACAACCTGACACTTCATTGTGAATGCAATTTGTGGGAGTCAGTTTGAAATAAAATGAAATCTTCCCCTAAAGGCTAGCTTTGAATTTGGGGTTCAGAGGGAAGAATTGCTATGAAAGTGGGATATGAAAAGGAGGAAATATTGTTTCTCGTTTTGTGGTAGTTGTGTTGGTCATGGTAAACGTCAACAGGGTCTAAATTCTAAATGTGCATGATTAATGTTCATTCCTCACTCATCACCATTTCCCCATCTAAAGTAGAACAAAACCTGACTACAAGTCTTTATGGAGCCATGCAGGAGTTATTTGTGCATTACATGATAAATGAACCTAGCCCTATGCTCCAATACATAGATTTGAGAGTGTGTGTGAATATTTTTTCAACTCTTAAAAGGGAGTTTAAAGATTTGAATCTACTTTTTCATATAATAGAATTAGAGGAGTGTGACTGGCTTTTTAAAAAAGTCCTGTTGCTGTGTCATATTGGCCAAGAAGCTCAAAGGCACAAATAAGGAAGTGTCATATTACTTATAGCAGCAGATCCACGCCAGTAGGGAAACATCTACTCAAATCCTGCTCTGACTGGATTTACCTGAGGCCCTGATCACCATGTAGGCATTTGGTTTTGATCCCTCACTGGGACTGTGGGCTTCAGACTTTTCCTCAAAAACCCTATGCCTATATATATGTCCCGTCCCTGTAAGCACTCAATATATATCATCCAACTACATGTGTTACTGTAAATGTATCCTTTTTGGAGAAGTGTCCTAACTCTGCCAGCTTCTTATAACAAAATACTCACAGAGGCATCAATTACCTTGATCTGTGGATGGCCTTAAACCTTCGCCTTTGATTCTGACCTTGTAGCAGCTCTTAGTTAAGCTCTGGCTCCAGTCCAGTCTCTGAAGACTATGGACTCATTCCCTTTCCTTTTTCAGAAGCCAGGGAAATGGAGAGAGGCTACAAATTTACTGTGGTGTTTAAAGATGCACCAAGGGAGAGAAATTACAAAGTTTTGAGGACCTACAATCCAAGACAACCAGTTGCATGAGATCTGGGGGTTGGAGATATAAATAGTCAGAAGGGTTAGGATGGTTGCTATGGGCAACTGCTCAGTTCATGTCTCTAAGGAGATGGTCTGTGGATGGATAATGAGTTTGAGAGTGCTTGGAAAATTTTTTAAAAAATACAGTATTTTAGAAATCTAGACACTAAATATAATTTGCACATACTTCAGAAAGGTGACAAAAGAAAAAGATTTTAATTTTCCTTTATTTCCTCCCTATTGAAAAGGTTATTGATCAGCTGAGTAAACATGAAAGGTTCTTGGAATAAATCAATCTTGTCTTAATGAAATGCTTGGGGTCTGAATCTTCATCTCAATTATTATGTTTTTTACATTCTTGTCTCTGTTTTTCTCTATTATATTAATGAGTAATGAATAGACTAGAGTTCATTGAGCATTTAATATGAATTATTTTAGTTGATAAAGAGTTTAATCAGGGAGGTCTTTTAAATTTTACCTAAAACATTTTGATAACATGTTATCTTCATTGCAACTACCTTAGTAATATTGTTTCTAGTTTTATTTTGGAGTCATTATAGCAAAATGGTTTAAAGAACATCCCAGATGTCATTAAGAAAAAGACCAGCAAACCAATGGAAAACTGGTCAAGGGGTATAAACAAGAAAAAGGAATGGAAAAGGAAATGTGACAAACAAGCATTAACATGTGAGAAAATGTTAAACCTCACTAATAATAAGAGAAATATGAGGGTGACTGGCTGGCTCAGTTGGTTAAGTATCTGCCTTTGGCTTAGCTCATGATCCCAGAGATCGAGTCCCTGAGGGGGCTCCCTTCTCAGTGGCAGGTGGGGGGTTATGTCTCCTTCTCCCTCTGCCCCTCCCCTGCTTGTTCTCTCTCTCACACATAAAAATAAATGAGCACAATCTTTTAAAAGTAAGAGAAATACAAATTCAATGAGATATCTATTTTTAAACCTATGAAATGGGCAAAAATTCAAGTACATTTAATAGCATATTCTGTTGGTGAGGCTGCTAGCAAATAGGCACGTACTCAAATTGCAGAAAGAAGTGTAAATTGGTCAATAAGTATAAGGAGGAATTTCTCAATATTAAGAAAATCATAACCTAACTTTTGACCTGAAAATCCCTCTTCTGGGTAGTTGCCTGGCATATATACTAAAACATAGGAAAAGAATGACGTTGAGATTATCCATGGCAACAATGTATAAACAGCAAAAACTGAAATAACCTAAATTCCATCAATACAGAACTGGTTAAAGAAATGGCACACCCAGAATATGTACGTATAAAAGGATGAAAAGTTTCATTTATGGAAAAACCTCAAAAATTTATGAAAAGATCTCAAAGACTGATTACTAACAACAAAAAAAAGCAAAGTGTGTATAACATACTACCTCTCATATAAGAAAGGGAGGAACATAAGAATATGTTATTTGTATGTTCTTGCATTCACATTAAAAAAAACAAAAGGGAAACACAAGAAACTAATTAAAGTCATTACCTGCATATTGGAGTTGAGGTCAGAGGCAAGCAAAGAGAAAAGAGGCAGACTGGAATGGGAGCAAAACTTCACAGTATGATTCTTAAGATTGTTTTGATTTTTGAATGAGTTGAGTGTATTACCAATGTAAATGAGAAATTAAAAAATAAAGAATTTGCTCTCCTGGCTCAAATCCAGGGTCTGCCACTTGGTGGATGTGTGACCTTGGGCAACTTATGCTTCCTGTGATTTATTTCCTCATGTGTACAATAGGATGATTACCCAAACCATAGTTTAGGATGAAAAGAGGATAGTGTGGGGTGCCTGGGTGGTTCAGTGGGTTATGCCTCTGCCTTCAGCTCAGGGTCCTGGAATGGAGCCCCACATTGGGCTTTCTGCTCAGCAGGGAGCCTGCTTTCCCCTCTCCACCTGCTTCTCTGCCTACTTGTGATCTCTTTCTCTGTCAAATAATAAATAAAATCTTAAAAAAAAAAACCCTAAAAAATAAAATAAAAGAGGATAGTGCTTGGAAAACATTTATAAAAGTGCCTGACACACACAAAGCAGAGAAGATATTTGCCATAATTGTTTCTTACCAAGGACTCTTTGGAAAAGGGGAATTTTTTTTTTTTTTTTTTTGAAAAAGAAGATTGGGGTTTAGAACATTAGTTATTAGATTTGGAAAATAATTTAGAAATGTGTTTTATTAAGCAGATTAATCTTGATTTTGAGAACTAAACTGTAGCTATGATTTTACAGAGGAAGTATACAGGTAAAGTTTTTGGAATAAAATTGCAGTACTTAAGACAAAATGAACAGCTGCCCAATGAGGCTTTGTTAGCTGAAGGGCCAAGAGCTTACGTAAACAATAGTAATGATACCAGCTTTTTAAAAATTACATTGTATCATCTTTTATTATATATCACTTTACATGAGTACATTGTCTTTCTTAAGTTGGTAAGGATACTCCACCCAGCTGCATGATTCAGCATTTTAGGTACTTATGGTTAAATAGGATGATGATTAAATAAGAACAAATCAGGGAAAGAAGTTTCCAATCTGTTTGTATAACCTTGAGGCAATCACTGCCACCTCTGATGGGTGGCTTTCCTGCAGATGCTTGAGGCTTGAGTTGGCAAGAAGACATTTGTTTAGTAATTCAATATCTCTTATTTTAATTTGTTCTGGTACAGTGCTGAGCATTGACGATACCACGATGAATAGTCTATGATTTGTAGTTTGAGTGGCCCACGAGGGCAGGTTCAGCAAAGTAACTACAGTGGAAGCTCAGTGCCATCAGGAAATGGGTAGGAGGCTCAAAGGTAGAGGGCAGTCAGCAAAGATTTCATAGAGAAGCAAGCCGTTTGGTTTGTTCAGCTGGAATATGATCACTATGGTATGAAAGAGCAAATACTTTGGAATCAGGAAGCTGTAGTTTTGAATCACATTTATTCTAGGCAAGATTCAACTTCTTCACCTGTTAAATGGGATAATAATTCACCTCGCAGCGAGGTTATGAAAATTAGAGATAACATACAGGTAAGGCAGGTAGAACATACTCTAGCATAGAGCAGGTGCTCAATAGATAGCAGCAATAATGATGGTGAGCCATTAGAATGTGAAATCTTTGGAGACAGGGATTTTTGCTGATTTTATTCCCTTTCGTATCCTCTAGATGCACCTAGGAAAGTGGTACTTAATATATTTTACAATGAATGGATGACGAAAAGAGCTAATAGAGAAAATAGCACCTGTAAAGAAAATGCCCGGCCTGTTTGGAGGCTGTAAATCACAAGATGAGACAAGTGTGTGTGTGTACATGTGTGTATGCACACATGCATGTTCACATGCACAGGCTCACACGCATGTGTGAAAGAAGCAAGGGTGGAGCCAGGGAGAATACACTTTGCTGAAAGAAGTTCGGAAAGCTGATCCTGCCATCAACTTGATTTCAGATTTGGGCAGAAGCCATCCGTAAAGTCACTTTTTATTATTATTTAGGGGAGAGAAGAAAAGGCGTGGCAGGAGGCATTGGGATTTGGTTCTGGTGGAATAAAAGGGCCATAAATCTTAGGTTCATTTTAACTCATACAGCCCGGGATTTAAATAACTAGTATTTGGATTTATGTTCTGCTTCTTCCTGTAAAGCATGGAGTTGCTTTGGGGGAAGAATTAAATCATCTGCATATTTTGCATTTTCAAGCTTCAGAGGCTTCTAATAAATGAAAATACCTCAGGCCTCAACTTCCCCCAGGCTGTTAGGCAGCCTGCCCTTGCAAGTCCGGCAGGGGTGTTTCCAGCTCCTTCACCAGGTTTCAAACGACCTGAAACTGATTTCTGTGACTTTCTGATGATGTGTGAAGCACTCAGATAGCTGCATTTTGATTGGCGGCAGTGGGGGTAGTGGGAGATGGTTTGACTCAATCTTTGAATAAACAAAGGAAAGGCTAAAGATGAGAAAAGTTGTCATTCCTGACTTTTAAAAATGATTCTTAGGGAAGGTCTGTTTCCAGAAATGTAGTGGATAAATAATCTGAATTCTTCCCAACTACAAATATCCCTACATGCTAATAACATGTTAGCAAACATCATTTTGAATGTGGAGTCGAGCTCGCAAGAAAGTATGGGGTGCTTCCAGGGGTCACATGAAAAAAGGAGCTGGAAAGCTGAACAGAAAGTCCAAGTCTTACCTTGTGGCCTGGCTGGGGGCTGGCAGGTGGCATCCTAGGGGTCTGGGGTTTGGGCTTGGAGCCACCCGGAGTAAGTAAAGTCACACTGAGAGCTGCACATGTTATCACTAGCCGGGGCCGGAAAGGATTGCCATTTCCATTAGCAAGTAGAATAAAGGAAATCTGTCTACCAGCAAAGAAAGGTAAGACCCAAGCTTCTCTGTATTGTTCTGGACAGAATCTGCCTGGGGAGTTCCTGACAATGGCCCTGCATCACATGGAGGTGGCCTATGCAAATATTAAAGAAAAGGAAGTCAGCAATAACTACACTAGAAACAACAAATTTGACTTCATGGCAAAAGAACATTATTAGAGATTTCTTAAGATTTGCTAAATAATAAGGAAATACATAATTCTGAGATTATATAACCCTGGTAACATGATCTCAATGTCTTAAAGCAAAAGATGATGGGCTTCCAGGAGAAAATGGAAAATCTTTCTTGTCCCCTGATTATAAACTGAGGACGGGCACTTCACCACTTTGCTCACAGTTTACCGCAAGGAGCTGGAATAGCAGGTGTTCGACTAATATTTGCTGAAAGAATTGGTAAATAATGCCTAAAAAGTCAAGGCTTTTGTCCTGACCTTTTTCGGCAGCCACTTACCCATGGTGTGGAAGACAGCCCAGTGAGAGCTCCTGAGATCTCCCATCCCAGCAGGGTGTGTTTCCTTCCAGAGGCCAAGCACCCCAGTCTTGGAGGGATTCATGCTGCTCGGTGGGATCTTTATAAAGGAAATTCAAGCACCCAAAGGATCAATCAAATTAATTCTCTGATTATGTAGCTTAAACAAGCTTAGAATAATTCTTGGTAGTACCTGACTCAGAGCAGGCACCATCAGTGACAGTTTGGGCCTTCTGGGCTGTGTATGGTCTGGCACAGAGCACACTCATAAAGATTACAAATTAGAGGTTTTGGAACACTGTGAACAGTTTTTACAACCTCTAGCCATGCAATTAACAAGATCAACCCTCTTAACTCCACGTAGGGAATTCTGCAATCCCAAGTCAAAAGATCACATTCTAGTCAAGTGTGCATGGAACACTGCCTAAAATTGGCCACACGTTAGCCCCAAACACAAGTCTAAACAAAAACAAAGAATTGTTATCACACAGACTGTGTTCTCTAGCAAGCATCCAATTAAACTAGAAATTAACAACAGAATTTACCACCACCGCCACATAGGCAGAGATTGCAGTTTTATGGTTTCCTTTGGCTCTTTCTTCCATTTCTTCCCTTGCTGTAGCTGGGCCCTGCAGGCCCAGAGCAACAATGGACTCAGGAGGAAGAGTGGGCAAGCTGGTGTAGATGTTCTTGGCTTTAAACGAAACAATACACAAAGCTTGTTAGTTGTGGAATGTATGTAGCTATGCTTTTAGATTCAAGAATTTCTCCTCTATTCTTATTTTTCTAAGAGTTTTAATTGAAACAGTGTTGAAATTGATCAAATGTCAAGGTCTGACAGAGCTGGGTGGTGGTATGTGTGAGCACATTCCTTTATTCTCCATTCTTTACAGTATGCTTCAAATCCTTCACAATTAAAAACAACAACAACGGAAACAACTCCATGCTTCCCAGTAATAAAACAAGAGCTCAGATGTTCTTAACAGCAACGGCAGGCATGGAACACCAATCTCACACAATAGTTTCAGATAATTTATACTGAGTAAGAAATTCATTCAGAAAAAAATAAGAAACTTGAACTCAAACTCTTGAACCATATTTTGTGATAATACGAGCCATACATTAGTATAAAGCACCTTTAAATTATTGTACATTTATCTCCTGAGTTTTCATTTGGGACCAATGTCAGGCTTAGTAAGTTTATATTTTTATGTATTTCACTTTAGGGTAAAATAAGGCCTTCTATAAAATAATGCTTATAACACACGTATCCTCTGTATGATACAGATACCAATTCCTCAGGATGCCTGGGAGGTTAAGTGACTGCCTTTGGTTCATTCAGATCATGATCCTGGAGTCTCTGGATCAAGTCCTGCATTGAGCTCTCTGCTCAGCAGAGAGTCTGCTTCTCCATCTGACCCTTCCCCTTCTCATGTTCTCTCTCTCTCTCTCATTCTCTCTCTCTGTCAAATAAATAAATAAAATCTTTGAAAAAAATAAAAAAGATACCAATTCTTCTGTTTAAATAAAATGATAATATTAACATTTCTTATTACATGTCAACTGCCTTTGTAGAACAGGAGTTAAGATTATAGACTCTGAAGTCACATCCTCTGGGTTGAATGCCAGCTCTGTCTCTTGGCCAAGTTACTTTGCATCTCTGGACCTTTGTTTTATCTATCTAAAAATGGAAACAATAATGGCATCTACCTTTTAACACTGTTGTGAGGATTATGAGCAACAAAATATGAAGGGTGCTGTAACGAGATCACAGTTAATAAAAGTTAGCCTAATACTGTAAGAGCATTTGCTAAAAGCCAGGGCAATACTCTGTTGAGTGTTTTACTAACATTATCTCTATTAATCCTCCAATATTATGAGATAGATCCTGCCATCATACCTATTTTACAAATGAGGTAATTGAGGCTTAGAGAAATGAAAATTATTTTAAAGGTGTGTGAGTCTTTAATCTTTGCCCATATGAATGTTGTTCATATATATGGTCTGTTGATGCTACATTCTTGATTAGAAACACAATCCTTGATTTTATGATTATTCCCATGAGAAAATGTTATCCACCTTGCAATGATTAACTTATGGTGGCACCAAGGAATTCACTAAAGCAAAACAAAAACTAAAATTAAATGAAAAATTTACTAAATAAAATAAAATGCAACAAAATAAAGTGAAAGAAACTGCAGACCCAGTGTGGTACAGTAGAAAGAACGTTGAACTGAGATTCAGCATCCCTGGGTTCTATTCCTGGTCGGTCTGTTCTCTAATTGTCATCTGTAAAATTACAGACTCATGCACACGATAAATAGGTTCCCTTCTATCTATGTCAGCAGTGGCTTGAGAATGAGATCTGAATCTGCACTCTCATTGCTTCATTTCTCTGACCAGAATTTTTTTTTTACGTGCATGGATTGAAGCCAGCAATCTCAAGATTCACTTTCTACTCTAATATTCCCTTTATCAGAAAAATGATTCCCAATCTCAGATATTATATATCTTGAAGGTTATAGAGACAATGAGGTGTTAGCCAAGAAGTGTCAGTGCCTAAAAAAAGTTTACAGATTACTTTGGGGAATTTGGGGAATTTACTGCTCAGAGGCACCTACAGCTTCCTAAATCTTGCTCTGTCATGTCTCCATGTGTTTACTTTGTATAATATGGACATTGGGGAGAGATTTATCTTTTTTTAGGAAAAGTAAGAACATGTTACTTTTGTTACAATAGTTGATATTCCTATTCTGTGAAATCCTGCACTCACACTACACAATTTGGAAAACATTTTGTAACAGATGGCATAGGCAAATCCAGATGAAACTCATTATTCAATCAGATTAACCTCTTTCCTTGGCTGATGACATGAACTTTCCAGCATTCCAATTTGTTACAACTTTAATCAGTTTGGACCCCCTTGGTTTTAAAGTATCTATGTCAAAAACAGTCACATTTCGGAAAAGATTTGAAACCTCTCCAAGTCCAAATGTGAAATGTTTTAACAGAGATCTAGATGGAAAGAAAATTTGAGAAGAGTGGATATGCCAAAAGACAAGGTACTCAGAAATGCCTGATTTTGCTTTCCCTGTAGATACAAACTTCATTTGGGGCCCAGGGCAACTGTGCTGCCACCTCTGCCTCATTTATTCCAACTGTAAGTGAGATAATAGCTATTTATATACCTGGAAGGGGTAAGGTGGTGATTAATTAGTTAATGTGTTCACTGTGCTTTGAAGTGCTAAGTGCTATTAAGCTTCATTTAGATTTACTTTAATAATTTCATGAACTCAGGGTTCTTTTCACCAGCTGAGGAGCTGAGATCTCTTGATCAGATTTTGCAAATGTCAGAGCAGTTTTAATGCAAACTTCTTCTCAAAACCGGTTCACACTGGTATTTGCAATTAAAAAAGAGAGTTACATGGCAAGATGGAGAGAATGGAGGTGGGGGAAATTAGAGGGGGAGATGAACTATGAGAGAGAGACTGTGGACTCTGAGGAACTAACTGAGGGTTTTGGGGGGGGGGTGGGTGAGCCTGGTGGTGGGTAGTATGGAGAGCACATATTGCGTGGAACACTGGGTGCGGTGCATAAACAATGAATTCTGGAACACTAGAAAGAAATTTAAAAATAAATAAATAAATAAAAATTTAAAAAAAAAAAAGAGTTAAGCACTTGAACAATCATCATAATCAAGTGTAAGAGGCAAAGTAATCTCTTCGTGATAGTGGAGGTAAATATTAGTTCCTTTTCCCCTTTTTGCTTGCTTCCCTCTCCCCTAGTCTCCTGTATCTCCTTATCTGTTAGAGCTGCACAGTCTGAAAAGTTTGAAATAGAAACTCAAGGTAATGACCTTTCACAGCTCAAGAACTTTGTTCTGCAAATCCTGGCTGAGATGCTTCATGCTGACTGCTCTGGACAGTTTGGTGTGGGCATCTGTGCTGGCTGCTCACCGTTGCTACAGACCAAGTTTTAACAGGTACTTAAACAGAAACCTGTGTTTATTACCTGTGCCCCTCAAGGTGAAGAGTACTGGAGATCTCAAACAGGCGTACTCTGGAGAGACACTCAAAGTATTTTAAAATAAGAGATTGGAGTTACAGATAGAGTTTATGCTTGCTTTTAGGTGCTTGCTGGAAGTCAGTGAGAAGGGTGAGTGGAGAAGCCAGGGAAGGGACAGCTAGCGCTGGTCAGTAGACTTCAGGCTGATCCAGGGTCAGATCTTGCCATGCAAGCTGGCTGGCTCCAGCTGACTGACCCTCAAAGGCCTGCCTGGTTCCTCCCCCCACACCCCGCCCCAAGTAAACTTCCCACAGGTGTGGTCAAGCAGATGTCAGGGCAAGGACTGTGAGTGCAGTGGCAGCATGGTTTGCTGGTGGTGGGGTGGGGTGGGGGGGGGGCATTTGTGCTTTCCAGCACTGGTGGTCTGCCCTCTTACATCAGGCAGTGGGTTTAGAAATAATTAGGAATCCTAAAGCCCACTGGTTTATCGGAGAGCCCGTTAAGTAAGTTGGTCCTATCTTTGTTCATGTATTCTAAGAGCAATGTGGGTTTCCTGGGCAGTGATGTCAGGAAATCGTTAGGGATAGACATATAGACATAGAGCTTTCATTTTTTTGAAAAACATTTTACTAAAGAAAATTATGCTCATAAAAACCTTGGTCCCCTTCTTATCTTCCCTTTATTCCTTTAATGTTGTTCCTTTGCATTCATTGTCTGTGTCTCCTCTTTCAGAGTTGCGTGACATGTATTGCTTATCTTTTTTCTTGATTATATTTCATCAGCATTATCTAAATCAGGACACAGGGGAAATATTTTCTGTTTTTTAATTCAGCATGGCTTTGATATAAGATAAGGCACCCTCGATCGTGTTTGCATTCCCTGCTGGATCAACATTTCTGGTGTATGTATGTGTCATGGAAATAACATAGAGAGCTAAACTTCGATAACTTGCTGGACCTTTTCCAAGGAGTGGGTTGGGCTCCTTCACTCTGGGCCTATCCGGTGTGCTGAGCTGAGAATTTCCTGAGGTCCGATTAGCGGACCTGGTTTTCTGACAGTAGCCAGGCTTAATGCTCACAGAGTGCTTGGTCTTTACAAGTGAGGGATAGAATGAATTCTAGATTGGATAGAACAGATCCATGTATCTAAAAACAGAAGCTTCAGGTGTTAGAGGTGAAAATTCTCAAGTCATTCTACAAAGTAAATTTTGTGGAGGGACAATTCACTACAATTGTATACATTTTTCAAGAGTCTGTAAGTGTTAGAAATAGCCCTGAAAGAATGTAAGCCTACATCAGAAGCCAGAATTAATATATATCATAATACCTTTTCTAGAAAAATTAGAATGCAGTAATTGCTTTAGGAAATATGTTTATGAGTCTGATTTTTCTTGATATCTTCCTGGGGTACTGTGCAAAACATCTGTGTTTTGTTCAAGTCCTTGCACAATTTTGTTCTACAACATCAGCACTTATTTCCCACCTTGCCACATGCAGCATTACTGACCTAATTAAATTGTTTTGATTAAAAACCAGTATAAGTAACGTGTTGAGCCCATCCTTCCCCAAAGCTGTTCACCCCACCAGAACTCACTGGCTGCATTTCCCTCCGGTCTGCTGGCCTGGCTTTATTCTGGGGGAGGCGTTTTCAAGGTAACAAAATGGAGGAGAAACAGGATCTACAGAAAATTTGGGCCCTTCCTTGACCACCAGGCATTAAAAGAATGAAGAACTGATTATTGTCAGAGAGGAAAGTGAATACCCTAGAAGCAGGACAGTGCCTTGCAGATAGTAATTGTGTACCAGTGGCATGCCAGCTGGGGCTGAGCCTGGGCCAGGTTTCTGCAGAATTGCTTCACGACTCACCAGCCCCAGCCACCTAAACCCAAGAGCTGCTATCTGTGGGATAAGGAGATTTTTCTACTGAGGTTTAAGAAACAAGAAAATAACTACATTCTTAATACCAAAAAAGGAATATTATACCTTGTTTATTCAGAATTAAGTATATGATGGGCAATAAATCACACAGTTGAGTCCTTATATTTTCTTCCAGGCTCCCTGTCAAAGAGTGGCAATAACTCATAGCTGCAAGGGGTTCCTTGCCTGTCCCCAGTCTCCGTGTGCTCTGTGAAGTTCTGTTTCACATTCCATTTTGCTCTGCGCCGATGTGGCTGCATCTCCTATCAAGGCATTCATACTTATTGCTGCGAATCCTAAGATCTCCTGTCTCCAATTGCTTGTTCAGACTTTAAGTGATCAAGTTTTCTCCCTCCTTGTCTATTGCATTAGCTGTGTTGAGCTTCAAAATATTTTTCATAAGACTGCTGCCTGGCCTGCCCCAGAAATGTATATTTTCATGAAACTGTAGCTTTTTTATGTTCTCTCTTCCTGAGTGACTTCATGCATAGGAGCTTATGCTTATAGCGCAGGTAGGGATAACAAATTCCAAACTGAAAAAAGCTCCTTGATTATACAGAAGTTACAGATTAACTCTTGTGTATACCCATCAAATACCTGTATTTTGTCACGGCCAGCAAATTTCCCCATTTCACTCCAGAACATGTTTAATTAGGTGGTTTTCTCTATTGCATTGATGCTGGAATGCTTTTAACTCTGGGTTAAAATACATCCTGATCCATGGGAAAAATACCTTCCTGATAGCATGTATACTCAAAGAAAAAACTTTCTCCTCACAGTTTTCTAATTACTTCGTTTTCATCCCTGTTTCAGATATGCTTAGGACTTAATTTTCTATTTTGTTTCTGCCCTTTTGGAGAGAATTTATAATTACTTGCTGTTTGCAGAGTTGTTTGGAATATTAGCAAGAGTGTAAGCTTCTTGGGGGGGTGGTGGCAACGGTTTGCAACATTTTTGTTTTACATTCCACACAGAACTGAAAACAATGCAGAACAGAGAAATGTGCTAAACTATGCAGAGAAGTGAAGTTGTGAGAAGGACAAGGCAGACACAGCAAGCTTACCCCTCTGGCCCCTGGCAGCCTCTAGGTGACATCTCTTCCCTGACATCCTGACATCAGCAACTGTGGCAGAGTTGAGCATTGGCTGCACCCACCCCAGACAATTATGAAACCTCAAGGGGAGCCTGAGAACAAATTCACAGCTTATCTAAGAAAACCGTCCATGTTGATCAAGGGAATGGCTTCTGATAACATTTCACTTAAATTCCAAATAGACTTACCTATCTTGCCACTCCCATAAATTTATAGTCTGAAATCAGCTTAGTCATAAGGAAGAAAGTACTAGAACACTTGCAGGAGTTCTGGTGCTTTTTATTCAGTGCAGGTCAAGAACAGGGGCTGGCAAACCTCTTCTATAAAGCACCTGAGAGTAAATACCTTAGATTCTGTCACTGTCACAGCTGCTCAACTCTGCTGTGGCAGCAAAGCAGTCACAGACAATACATAAACAAATACTGAAGCTGTTTTCAAGAGAATTTTTTCAAACACAGTGAGCACCCTGGGGGTGGGGGCTGGATTTGGACTGTGGGCTGTAGTTCTCTGACCCTTGGTCTAAAAGATCAAGGGTACAATGTTGCTCTAACTCTTTGATGTGAGGTTTATTCGCCAGGTTCCTGAGCTTCCTGGGGGCTTCCAGGGGCCAGAAGGGAAGGAAGACTGGGTAGGGTTGGGGGAGGGGAGGTACCACTGTAGGCCTGGCCTCTGCTTACCTCTTCTTCACACTAAATCCACTTCTGGTCTTTCCCCAGAGGTTCTCAAAGCACAGGTATGGACATGAGTCTGGCATCTTGTGTCCAGCAGAAGACCCTAGTCTTTCTGGTTAACTTGTATGACTGGATTATTCATTGAAGTCCCTTCTTATTTGTCACTAAACCTAGTCTTTCTGGTTAACTTGTATGACTGGATTATTCATTGAAATCCCTTCCTATTTGTCACTAAACCTAGATTTTACTTTATGAACTTTTGGAGCAAGAAACATGCATGACCTTTATAACCCAAAACTTCAGTTCTTCCAATTATAAAAGACCAGAGAAAATTTAGGATCATTATGCCCAGAGAGAATCATTCCAGCTCACATGAATATATTTGAGTCTTAAACAAATTAGCTAATAAACTAAAATAATCTGAAGTAGAAACTAATGGGAAAAATAGCTGCTAAATGACTTTAAAGTTCAACTCTCAATGGTTGTATAAAGGTTATTAGTTTTGGTAAAGAGGTGTTTGGAAGTTCATATTATATTCATATCACTTTTGCAGGTTCAAATGTTCAAGACTCTACAAGACCAGGAAGCTAAAAAACACAAATGCTGACTTTGTGTGAGTTTATCCTAATCTGCATTTTCTTGCTTCCCATAGCAGGAAAATCACCACTATTACATAGCAATCTTGGAAAATCTACTGAAGACTAAGCATTCTGAACCTGCTCTGGGAACAGAAGAATGGATTTAAACAAATTCACTAACTCATTCTCATCTGTAGGGTATTGGCAAAATAAATCCAGTGCTTGCCTTGGTTAGGGTTTATCTGGTTGAAGGGGTAAAATCCTACCTGGGCCTAGCGAAAGGAACCATGCGCTAGAAATACAGAAAGAACCTCTAGGACCAAGGGTAGGCATAGGACCAGGAATGGGGCCTGGAAGTGGTCAGGCTTATTCTTTTTTCCCTCCCTCCTGTGTCCAGGTCTCTCATAATTGGTTTGACATAAAGACTTCTACAATTTCCAGCACTTCTTGCAGAACAGCCTTCTCTGCTTACTTATTAGGGTGCTGGTTCCAAATAGGCATCTTCAAAAAATCATCTCATTCCTGGAATCCCCATATCACAAAGAGGGTTGGCCCTTAATAAATCTTTATTAACTAGTCCCTTGACAGAATGGTCAGAATTAAATAACTATGGTGTGTATAGCTAACTAGATACTCCTTGGTCCAACTTCACAATTTGGGGAAGGAGAAGTCAATTGGCCAGTCTAAGCCAGCATCCTGTATTGTCCAGTCAGCTGTGAGGCTGTGATTTCAGACCTTACCTGCTATTGATGAGGCAGTTTTCAGAAGACACCTAGCACCAAGAAAAGTATTTATATTAGTGCCTTCATGTTGTCTAAAAACCTGATTCCTGAAACAGTGAGATATGAATTTAACAAGTTACTTTAGTGATGTCAAAGCCCAAACAACTTAGTGGATTCCTAAGTTACAACTACCACAAAGAAGGGCTCCTCAGACTTAACACGGTGGGTGGTATCTTGGCAGAATAGGACTCTGTCCATGTCCAAATCAACCTACACTGCTCTATCTGCCATTGATTCATGAAGGTCACATCAGAGGAAGGCATCAGTTGATTAAAGATAGTTTGTGTATTTGTATCATGTAGGTTTAAACATTGCCATACATCATGTCCTTTACAGGAATGCTCCTCTAGAAAGAAATGCTTCAGCTCTAATGGCACAACCCTACACACTAGGGTGCCCCTTTCTCCTGGTTTGCCTGGGACCATCTTTGCATTATCGTTAAAAGCCCCACATCCTAGGAAATCCCCCAGTTTGGGGCAAGCTAGGACAGTTGGTCACCCTCACCTACAACCAGCCTAAACCATAGAAGTGTGGTTGTGAGTAGTCAGCCCTCTTTACAGCCTCTAAATCTGATTCTAGAAGCAGCCTCTGAGCTAAGAGTGCCTTGCTGAGTCAGTGGGTTGCCTCACTGTATACTTCTTCAGTGGGGAGCCTTCTGTACTTTCCAGATACTATGCTCTGCAAGGACTTTGATTTGGGGAACCATGATTGAAGTTACAGCACTTAGCCCATCTGACAGTGCTCAGCATTCCTTCCATAAGGACATGCAGGGAGAATAACAAGTTCACCCTCAAAGACGCCTTCAGGCTTAGAGGGGATATAAAGTCATGCATGCAAACACAGCTTCTACCACCAACACCATCATATCAGAATACTAAGAACCTTATGTTATAAGAATATTTACCTATGATATACATCTGAAACTAATAGGGTTTTATGTGTCAATTATACCTTAGTTTAAAACAAGTTTACTTATTTCCCCCTTCCTATGGAATGTATGTACCCTGAGACAGATTATTTGTCTGTTTACTTCCTAGTAATTTGTTGTATTCCCCATGCCAAAAATAGTAACACACAAAAGGCTCTTAAATATTTATTGGATGAGTAAGAACAAATGAATGAACTGAAGATAGACAAGTTAGAAGGTGTTAGTTTTGGCTGCTATAACAAACAACCTTAGATTGGGTGGCTAATATAACAAATTTATTTCTCATAGCTCAGGAGGCTGGAAGTCCAAGATCAGGGAGCCAGCATGGTCAAGTTCTGTTAAGAGTCCTTGTCCAGGTTATACCATGCCACACTTTCTTATAGCTTTAACATGGCAGAGAGCAAAAAGGGGAAGCAAGCAACAAGAGTCTTGCTTGATGCTTAAAAAGGCACTAATCCTAATTAGGAGGCCTCACTTTCATGACTTCATCCAATCCTGATCACCTCCCAAAGGCCTCACCTCCTAGTATCATCACACTGGGGATTGAGTTTCAAAATATGAATTTGGGGGGTACATAAGCATTCAGTTTACAATTGGAGGATAATGTAACAGTCTGGAGAGATAATAAAGCTCTAAATGAAGCTGGTTGCTAGGAGAAAGAATTATAAAGATACTACTGCTCTTTGCCTGAACAGTGCATATTATATATTTTCTGTGTTTGAAATATTTTCAATTGCTTTTTTTCTGTAACTTCTACCCATTACAGACATACCCACACATGCACACACACAATCTTTAAAACAATTTTTATAGTGGAAAATCTCTAAATGTCTGAGACAGCATAATAGAATAATGAACTCCCTTCTACAGTGGTAAACTTTTAAGGAATCTTGTTTCATCTATACCCCATCTAGGTATCCTTTTTTGCTGGATTGTTAGGGGGGAAAAATCCCAGAAATCATGTGATTTCATTGGTATGATATTTTCTTTCTTTGTTTTTTAGTATTTATTTATTTGAGAGAGAGAGAGTGTGTGTGTGAGCAGGAGGAGGTGCAGAGGGAAAGAGAGAATCTCAAGCAGACTCCCCACTGAGCATGGAGCCCTACTGGGGGCTCAATCCCTTGATCCTGAGACCATGACCTGAGTTGAAATCAAAAGTCGGAAGCTTAACCGACTGAACCACCCAAGCACCCCTGATATTTTCTTTTAAAATAACTTCCTACTATTGTTAAAAATTATGGGTATGTATTAACCCAATTATACATTGATGAAACAGACAGGAGATGTAATGAACCTAAGATGAAACCACTGATAGTTTCCAAAAGTTTCTCTGGTGCTAATATGTAGCTAGGGTTGAGATCCTTACAGCTGGTTGATCTGCTTCTATGTTCTTATGGTATCTGGTAACATAGATGTGATTTGGGGACATGCTAGCCATGATACCCATGAGCTTGTAAGCTTCTGAGGGCAGAAACAGAGTCCTATTCACCACAGTGTCCCAAATACAGAAAATCCCTAATAAATACATGTGCATAAATATTGATTAAAGTCTAGTCAGTAGGATTTTTCAATTAATTGTATAGTATTCTACAGTTTATTCCCAGGCTTGTGTTGAAGTGAGTAATTGAAAAAATGGTGACACCATTGCATAAACAAGGAAGTGTGTAAGAGGAAGTGTGCTAGAGGACAGTGATTAAATCTGTTTGACAATTTTGAAACTGAGATGTCTGTTGGGTACCCAACAAAAAAAAGTTTGGCAGGCAGTGCAAAATGTGCATTTAGGGCTTAGGAGGGAGACTAAATCTAGAGAGAAATGTTTGGGTGTTTACCAATTAGAAATAACAGGGGTAGAGGAGAATTGAGGGAGCCAGTGTAGAAAGTTTGGGGGGTCAAGAGTAAGGGTAGGAATTTAGGTACTAGCAGGAAGAAGAGGCTGTAGCACAGATTTTTAACAGGTAAGTATTTGATTAAGTTAAATGAAATAAGTCAATTAAGAGAAAGACAATTATATGGTTTTACTCGTGCAGAATATAAGGAATAGTGCAGACGATCATAGGAGAAGTGAGGGAAGACTGGGAAGAAATCAGAGAGGGAGACAAGCCACAAGAGACTCTTAACTATAGGAAACAAACTGAGGGCTGCTGGAGGGAATGTGGGTGGGAGATGAGGTAACTGGGTGGTGGGCATTAAGGAGGGCACATGATGTCTAAGCACTGGATGTTAAATCAACTAATAAGTTATTGAACCCTACATCTGAAACTAATGATGTGGGCTAATTGAATTTAAGTAAAAAGAAAGAAACATTAGATGACCAGAGTCTGATAATAGTAACCTGCATTTATACTCAATAGAACAACCAATCAAAAATAGAAGAATTCATACTATATTTTTGTTTTACAGATGCCAGATAACTAGGAAGCCTAAATTCATAAATTGTATTTCTGAGATATAATGTTATGTAACCCTGAACCCAAACTAATATAATGTCCAATAAAAATTCCTTCCTAAAAAAAGAATTTGAGAGGCAGGAGCAGAATGTAGTTTTCAAAGGTAAGAGAACTGAACATTATGAATATAATTGATGCCACTGAAGTGAACATATAAAAGTGTCAAAAGGGTAAAATTTATGTAGTATATAATTTAACACACACACACACACAAACACAGATAAAAGAATTCCCAGAAGTGAGTAAGTGGATATGCAGCCCCTCCAAACACTAGAGACAGAGCAAGGAAAATAAAATCTGAACACCGGGACACTGATTTGCTAAGTATGAAGTCATTGCTTCTTCAACCTGGAATCAGTTTCAGGAACATCAAGGGGGATAGGGATGTCCGATCTCAGGGAAGAGGTGAGCGGGAGAAGCAGAAACTACAAAGGTGGGTTTCTTTTACAAAAAGATTGTAGACTTGGGACAGTGGCTTTGGTAAATTATTTCTCAAAGTGTTGTCCTTGAGTCTGCCACATCAGAATCATCTGGAATATTCATTAAGATTCTTGGGCGTTGGGGCACCTGGGTGGCTCAGTGGGTTAAGCCGCTGCCTTCGGCTCAGGTCATGATCTCAGGGTCCTGGGGTCGAGTCCCGCATCGGGCTCTCTGCTCAGCAGGGAGCCTGCTTCCCCTCTCTCTCTCTGTCTGCCTCTCCATCTACTTGTGATTTCTCTCTATCAAATAAATAAATAAAATCATTAAAAAAAAAAAAACAGATTCTTGGGCGCCTGGGTGGCTCAGTGGGTTAAGCCGCTGCTTTTGGCTCGGGTCATGATCTCAGGGTCCTGGGATCGAGTCCCACACCGGGCTCTCTGCTCAGTGGGGGGCCTGCTTCCCTTCCTCTCTATCTGCCTGCCTCTGTCTACTTGTGTTCTCTGTCTGTCAAATAAATAAATAAAATCTTTAAAAAAAAAAAAAAGATTCTTAGGCCCACCCCAGATGTATTGACTGTATTGAGTCAGACACTCCAAGGTGATGAGAGTCAATTTTTAAAATTTAATTTAATGTATTTATTTGAGAGAGACACACAGAGAATGCACAAGCAGGGGGAGAGGCAGAGGGAGAAGCAGGCTCCCTACTGAGCAGGGAACCCAATATGGGGCTCCATCCCAGGACCCTGAGATCATGACCTGAGCCAAAGGCAGATATTTAACTGATTGAGCCACCCAGGTGCTCTTTAGGGGTACTTCTGAACAGTAAATTTCAAGGACCACCATTAACCTGGAAGGTTGTTTGATGGAAGATTGAAAATGGGCACAGCCAGGCATGTTTCTAGGAGAGGGAAGGGTCAGGAGGAGAGGAAGATGTTTTTCATTTGGTGATAGAGGTGCTGGCCTCAAACAAGACCCAGAGGAGCCTGAAAGTGGATATAGAAGTAGATAAAGGGACAGAGAAATGTGGGAGGGAAGAAGAGGAATGGGGGAAGCTCTTCCTAAACTGGGAGGATGGACTGAATGCTGCAGGGCCAGTCCCTCTTCAACCAGAGAGCGCTAAACTTGGGCTTTCACAGGTCTCAGGAAAGATAGGCATCAAGCACTCCACAGTGCAGGGTGCTGCCATAGCAGCTCATCATCTGGAGCAGGAATTCCAGGGGCTGGCAAAGACCTCAGTGAGAGGGAGAGCTGTGTGCATGGTGGGAGGATGGTCAGGGATGCCAGACAGGGATGAGAGGCTTAGAGTGAGAAAGAAAGGGGACAAGGTAGAGGCTCTCTTCTGTGGTCAGAGGGTGTTCCAAAGGTGAGCTTACTCTCAGAAGGCCTGGTGTAAGACCCTTAAGTCAGGATGGGTAGAGCGTCACTGAAATACTTGAACCCACTGGAGTTACCGTAATTTGAAAAAGATATAACTGTTTATTATACAGATTCTATTACTCACACTCTGCCTCATTAGTCTTTCCCACTGTTACTCTGTTGAAAGGCTGTTGTTGGCTCTATTTATGTCTTTTATCTGGTTCTCTTTTATAATCCCCCTGAGGAAAAAAAAGCTTTAAAATAAGAGATGCAGAAGGTAGGGTTGAGGCACCCCTGCTTCTTGGATTGCAGGGGTCACACACAGCCTTTGGGAGAAGCTTGAGCTAACACCTACCCCATTGGTACTAACTGGGAACCTTCCTCTGCTCATTTTATGGCACAGAGACAATAACACCTGTCTCACTGGGTAGCTAGCTACAAGGGTTGACTGAAAAAAAATGTGCAAAATATAATTAATTATCAGGCACACATAAGCATTCAAGAAATGGTAACTGCTATCGAGGCAATAGGAATGAATTTTCATTATTATTATGTAAACTCAGATATTTCACTGGGAAGGAAATACCAGGAGATGCAGCCAGGACATATGCCAACCACTGCCACCAAAGGTATCTTTAGATGACTTGCTACCCTCCCTTCATGTCTCCAACTAGCTCAGTGGTTCCTACACCTGGTTACATATTAAAATGAAAATTTAAAGGATACTAATACCCAGGTCCTACCCCAGGTTAAAGAATCTCTTTGAAGTCTACTGAGGTCCATATCAAGCCACTTTTTGAAGGCTCCTTAGGCACCATCTGAGGTGAGCACTTCCAAGCTAGCTGGACACTCATAGCAGGTGGTGGGGTGAGGATGTTCAAGATGCTTTACAAATAGCAGTGATTTACTGTCACACAGTTTTAGGGGACTAAAAGTTTTAGGGGACTAAAAATGCTAGGAATACCTAGCATTTCTACCTACCTAGCATAGGACTACCACATATCCTCTAAGGCTATACCCTCTTTTTTGGCAACAGATGTATCCCTTCAGATGTTTGGTGTGAATGGACATTTCAGCACATGTAAAAGTAGTCATGGAACAGAGGATGAGTCTGCAGGATACTGGGACAATTTTTCCAAGCCTTACATTCCCAGGACAGATGTCCTGGGAAAGCATGGGGCATATCACCCTCCCAGTTGATCTGGCTGTGTGGGAAGTCGTAGCTCAAATGTGGACATTTTGCCCTTGCTCTCCACTTTGGTTCCTTTCTTAATTTTCTTGGACTACTTCTACAGTGACTCTCTCTTCTCTTTCCGTATCAGTGTGAAGTGTGGTGTAGAGGAGGGCTCTGTCCTCAGCTGCATTTTCCTTAAAATCTCTGCAACATCCGTTGGTAATAAGCATCATGTAAGCAGTCTGCAAAGCATAGGACAGTCTGAGGCTCCCTCACATTTGCCCTGAAGGGAGGCAAAGTTTGTGATCTCCAGGTAAAAATAATTCCATGACATTAAAGCCACTGCCTCATGTGCGTACACATGGGGTCTCAACTTCAGTTATGAGTTGCCTGTGCTTAAGGATCATGAGCTTTATTTTTAATTTTCAGTCCCAGTGGGAAAAATCAATCTGTACACACGGGTGTAGGGTGAGATAAGCAAGTGGAGTGAAGAGGAAAGAGTAGAAATCAGGAGTTATAGATTCCAGCACAGCACAAACTCCCCTACAAATCAGCTTTACTGACATGAACTTCCCTGACTCTTTAAGTAAAATGTGAAATTGGATCACATAGATGGTTTCCAATAGCTGTCTTTCCTTGCTACATCTAGGGATCTGGGGACCTTCTTTTTTTTTTTTTTTAAGATTTATTCATTTATTTTTAAAGAGAGAGAGAGCAGTTGGTGGGGCAGAGGGAGAGAATCTTTTTTTTTTTTTTTTAAGATTTTATTTATTTACTTGCCAGAGACAGAGGGAGAGAGAGAGAGAGCGAGCGAGCACAGACAGAGAGGCAGGCAGAGGCAGAGGGAGAAGCAGGCTCCCCGCCGAGCAAGGAGCCCGATGTGGGACTCGATCCCAGGATCCCGGGATCATGACCTGAGCTGAAGGCAGCCGCTTAACCAACTGAGCCACCCAGGCATCCCCAGAGGGAGAGAATCTTAAGCAGACTCCCCACTGAGCACAAAGCCTGATGTGGGGCTTGATCCCATCACCCCACGATCATGACCTGAAGTGAAATAAAAAATTGGACACCCAACTGACTGAGCCACTCAGGTGCCCCATTAAGGGCCTCTTTAGTAATTTAGAATTTTGCCCAAATATTCCCACGATCAAGAGCGTGTATGTTGGGAATCTTAACTTATGTCATCTTTATAATACCTTCTAGTTCTAATATTTTCTAATTTTTCCCATTCCATGTTTTCTAGCCTGTTAATGCTAAAACCTCTTGAACTGGGAAATACCCAAGCCACGAGTGCTAGCCACATCTGGCTTTGTAGTGGCTGAGAGGTATGTGTTGGCTCCTAGAACTATTTTAACTAATGAACCTGGCGAGGAAAATCACCATAGTAACCTAGCTCCTGGCTTCTTTCCACTCCTACTCTTCTTCCAGGCCACACCCTTTTTGGCTGTTGATGAGTTTGGGTTACACATGGACGAGGCTGTGCCATGTGGCAGTTGTGGATTTAACTTAACGAGGGCCAACTATGGTAATTGCCTTTCCCAGTCATGCTAGTAATTGGATGGTGAGACCATATCTGCAGGGCTCTTAGTCCTTAGAACAAATAAATGGCTCAGTGTTGCAACTCCTATTGCCACATGACCTACTATAACTCTTGAGCATTCTTCTGCCAAGAGGACGACAGCAGTGCCTTCCTTACAGAAATGCCCAAAATCAACTCAGAAATGTACAAGGGAAAGGTTTTCTGAAAGCATAAATACTGGTTTCAAACCAAAAAGCTCTGCTGAGTTGCTGCTGAGTCCAATGTGGGTAAGGTTTAAAGATGGCTTCCCTGAATAAAATCCCATTTCACTCTTTTTCATGCCTTCTACTTTCCCTGGCTAGAGTAACTGAAACTGAAAGCTTGGATGATGACACAGCAATTGCTAATTTGCAAATATTTACTTCCCATTCAACAATACAACAGTTACTGAGTGCCTGCTGTGCACTGGGCTGAAGCCTGCTTGAATGTGCAGGTCAGGCTACTGCCTACTGCCCTCCATGACTGTTTGGAGTGCTCTAGTTTCATGGGACATGTTCCCCAGCTGCACAGAGAAGCCACATCAGGGTGAGGGGTTCCCAGGATGTGGCAATCCAGTGCTAAAACTGGTACAGCCTTAGTGGGTCACCTTGAAGTACATCTGGATGGCTTTAAGCTTCTGAGGGATAAATACAGAAATGGAAGTAGAGAGAGCATGCTGACTCATTTTATCTGGTCATGTAATCTCTGGCAGCAGATGTGGCAAGGTCAGCAGTGAAGACAATCTGGAAGCAAAAGGACTGAACCAAAGTAGGTTATTGATAAATGGCGCCCTTTGGAAATGACAGCAGATAGCCATATAATACTGCAAAGACAAGCCCTGTAAACACCTACCCGTGCCCTGCTTATCACCTGAAAGATGTATAAGCAAAGTTACCCCACATGAGAGACATGCAAATGGGAAGAATCATGACAAGCCAGCCTCAGACCCTCCTCAGTAGGATCTAGAAAGATGTGAAACTTCACTTAGTGAGGTTTGAGATAAATTTCAAGGATTTCCAAGCTGGCCCATGTTGAAACAGGCATTTGGAAGCTCAGCTCTGTTCTAAGGAGAAGTCCCAGCACTGAGGTCCATGTTACTGTCCGCATGTCTACTCCATACAACTAATAGGCTTCAATCCAGGGCTTGAGCCAAAGGACTGTGGGTGATTTGTCTTCTGAAAGATGCAAAACAGGAAAACTGCAGTCGCTGTAATCTTAGTGCAGGGATGATGTAGCTCATAACACTTAACTCTAGTTTAATATAGATGGGGCCACTGATAATACATCAAAGTCAGTATTAAGTATCAAGCTTACTGTGATGACAGTCTTAGTTGATCAATTATCTGGAATGAGTCATGTTATTTTCATCTTTCAGGGAGAACAAGAATGGGCCAATATAGGGGCGCCCGGGTGCCTCAGTGGGTTAAAGCCTCTCCCTTCGACTCAGGTCATGATCTCAGGGTCCTGGGATTGAGCCCCGCATCGGGCTCTCTGCTTAACAGGGAGCCTGCTTCTGCTTCCCTCTCTTTCTCTGCCTGCCTCTCTGCCTACTTGTGATGTCTCTCTCTTGTCAAATAAATAAATAAAAATCTTAAAAAAAAAAGAATGGGTCAATATTACTGTCCAAAAACATTAGCCAATAAAGATAAAGAAGTTCCATCTTTAGCATCCTACTAGCATAAGCATTTTAAAAATCCCCTGCACAATGCTAAATAAATATTTGGAAATTAATGATTTAGTTAATCTGCTGGATGTTGGGAAATATAGCAAGACCAACTTCACTCATTTTTGAAGAGGTTTTGTTTATCATAAATAAGTAAAAATTTAAAAGGACTGAGAGTGACTGAAGATGACCCAGAGAGAATAAGAGAAACTGTGACCCGCCTGGCCACCAGGGAAACTGAGGGAGAGGAACTGCTTGCTTCCATCCACCCACCCAGTTCTAGTGCATGTACAGCTTCAGCATAAATCCCATTTTCACCTTGAAAACTCAAGTGTGTTTCCATTACCCACACTGATGATGAACATAGTTACAAACCATATCTAATGAGAAACACAGAATATCAACCATTTTTAAAAGACTTTTTTTTTTAATGGAAAAGGGAAAAAATAATCTCCCATAAGGATAACTCTGAATTTAGAAAGAGTGGGTAGGTTGCATGACTAGCTGTGCCTTCTCAGTATTGGTAAGGCACTTTTCAAAATCATACGTATATTAATCAGCACTAAAATAAAAAGAATTCAGGAAATTATCTGCTATCAAATACAGTCTACTTTTGTGTTTCTGATGATTTCACTATCAGCTTGAGTTATTTATTTTTTCAAGAATGTTATGTTTGGAGACAATTTTTATCAGTGAGTCAACCTTTGTTTGCTTTTATTGGTTTTAACTTCTATTGTTTTTCCTCATTGCTCTTTCAGCTTTCATGATTTATTGAGCCCTGACTAAAGAAGGATGTCTACTCATTGATATGCTGACAACTTGATAAATCACCCACACATGTACCACACACACCTCCCACACACATACCACATAACACACACACCACACATGCACACACACCACACCCCCACACATATCACACACACACACCATGCACTTACACAATATACCACCCACACAACCCCCATAAACATACCATACCCTACACACATATCACACACCACACAGTCAAGGTTTCAAGCCTTTTCTTTGGTTCCTGGTGTCTGTTCCATTCATCCACCCAGTTCTAGCACATGTACAGCCTCAGCATAAATCCCCTCTTCATCTTGAGAACTCAAGTGTATTCCCATTTCTGTATACTCACACTATATACCCCACACACTACGAACTGCATACTACACATACACACACCACACATACTGCTTACCACACATACAAATAACCACACATACACACCCCACACATATACCACACCCTCCCACATACCACACACCATACATTCACACCATATACCACACACAGTACATATCATACATACACATAAAACATACACATCACACACATACTACATGCCACATACTATACACACATACACATACTAGACTCACACACAATAAATAGTGTGGAGATTTTTCTTCAGAGTTGATGCTTAATAAGCACTCCATTTTCTAGAAATTCATGTTTGTCTATTCTTACTGCTATAAATAACCAGGTTGATCACCATGAGCTTTGGCTTTAATGAGGAAAGTTCCTTGGGCTCAAAGTTGCCCCAGACCGGCTTTGTGCTTCTGTTGGAGGAGGTCACTGTCTGTCCATCAGTAGCTGAGAGTGCATGCCTCTCTTCATGTGGAAGCCGAATGGCTCTCACTTGATAGGAGCCCTGGAATCTGGAGTTGCTGTTGCAGGCATTCAGTCAATAGAAAGCAGTACCTTAGAATATTCCAGTAAATGATTAGGAAAGCCACTTATTTAAATTATGAATGTGAGGTGCCATCTCTGAGGTTCTAGCTAATACCTTTCTAATTATTTTCATTTGTTAGTGGCACTTCAAAACTTCAAAGGACTCATATACTCTGTCTTATGACTGACTGATTCAACAAAAGAGTGAAATATTTGTTATTCTTATTGAATTCACATCAAGAAAGCAGAAGCTCTGAGAAACTAATTGATTTGTTCATGGTCACATGATCAGTCATCAGCATTTTCCAGGACAAGACTCAAGTTGTCCTGCTTTCTTCTTTACACGTAGGGAAAACTTTGTTCTTTTAATTTATTGCTTTAAGGTCTTTCATTATGTCTTTTACCAACCAAGCCACCATTAAGATAATAGGGTTAACATACGTTTAGAAAGATTTCTGAAGGCAGTTCTGTAAATTAAGTTAGATATATCATTGTAAATTATTAATTTATAGCTCTAGAATTGATAAAGAGCATGAACTTGTGACAACGTGCTCAGACCTGTTCTGTTTTGAACTAACTGCCTTGCTAGTGAAACATCACACAGGTCTTATACATGTGTTCCTCTTAGTTTGTGATTATGAAACCTAAAGACATGCCTTTTTGGAATATTATATTTTCTTCAAAACTCCCTCTTGCCCTCCAGTTTTATCTATCCCATCTGAAATGAGGCCCATGGGCATTGCTGAAGAGAGCTAAAACACATCTCATCAGCAGCTGCACAGACAGGCCAGAAACTATTTAAGAACCAGAGCCCTTGTCTGAAGCTTGACAAAACCATCAGATATGAAGGAGACCAAGAATTTTCACTTCTTCCCCTCTGCTCACTGGAGTGCTTCTGTTCGTCCAACTAATATCAGTGAAAAATTTGCTCACCGAAAACTTATTTCCCAGAATTTTATATTTCTTTAAGAAGCCCAAAGGAATAGTTGCTCCTTATACTCTAGTTGTGTAAGATCAGGCTGATGTCTCCTGGCCTAGATGCTACCCATTCATCCATTTGGATGGACATGGAAGTGGAAATCCTATTGTTTGCTCTTGTTTCTGTAGAGCAAATCTTGTCTCCTCAATTTTCTTGTAAGAGCCACGATTTATACTTGCTGATTATTTTAACAAGTATTCTCTGAAATGCTCAGTGGTGAATTTATAGGTAATCATAGATTGATAAAATCCATATCATTCTGTCTATAACAGATTAGATTAGAGAATCATGTTAACAAGAGTCCCACCAGGAATGCTGGGATTCCTGGCGAAGGAATTCATCACTCCATCTGTGTCAACCCTTCTGATCTATTCATAACCAATCTGGGAAACAGTCTGTTCCCTCAGATCAGAGCATATAATACCAATGTAGCTATAAGCATGAGTATAGAGTCAGACTCTACAGGTTGCCACAACCTTTGTGTGTGACCTCAGGCAAGTTGTTTAACCAACCAATGACTCTGTTTCCCCATTCTAATATGGGCCTAATAACAATAAGTATCTCAGCAGTCCTCAAAAATGTAGCAAGTATTTAATGGATGCTTGAGATATTTATGTCATTTTATCATTTCTCTGGCATCTTAAATGTACAAAATTCTTTTCTATTTACACAGTGTTACCCAACAATTTTTTCTTAGTTTACCTTTCTTTACATTCATCAACTTGTTTCCATTAGCTGAGCAGAAGAGTAGGTTCTTCTTATGAAGTAATGCATCACAAGTCTTCCCTGAGATTCCTTTTCTTCAGAGACAAAACAAAACAAAACAAAACAAAACCCAACATGGAAACTACTCCCATTTTGACCCTTTCCTTTGTTTCAAACTTATTTCAGATCTCTCCCTTTCCAAGGGGATATCCATGCTTTGTTATTTCCTTTAGGATACCCTGTCCCCTCTCTTTTCTTCCATCCGTCCTCAGTCTGGCTCTCTGCCCAGAGTAGTCATAGTAGCAGTGGTCACAACCTCTTAGGCAAATGCAGTTCACACGTGTGTGATTTAAAAAACAAGTCAAATTTGTTGCCAACACACTTAAAAATAGAAAACTTTCAAGATTTTGACTGCCTGGCTCTCCTGAAAGCCAGTAGCCAATTGCTGGGTCTGTATTTTATAGGATAAGAATCCTAGGATAGTAAGTGATTGTGGGCACCTGGAGCTGTTATAGACTCTCTCCAGTACCCTTCACCCACAATGAGGTCCAAACCAGCTTCCAGCTGTCCTCCTTCACCTGCTTTCCCTACCCAGATTTTGAAGATATTCAATTTTGTAACAGAGCATGAAAATTTGGGCACAGTGACCCAGGATGATATACCATCTTTGAAGTGCAAACATCTGACAAGTCCTGGCCTCTACAAGTTGTCTGATTGTAAGCTTGTCCCTTAATATTTTTGTTTCCTTATTTGGTAGGGGATAGGACATCTGACCTCTTTCCTTTACAGGGATATTGAAAGGAATTCAGGAGACAATGAAGACATTGCCTCAGTAAAAGGGGCCTCCCTTGTTTATCTCAAGCACTTTCCCTGGAGTCCTTGGTATCACTTACACAAGAGTTTGTGCCAAAGTGTTCCCTCTGTCTTTGAATTTCTGCATGTAAGAATTTTTGCTTATGGGTCTTAGAGGCCATGACGCTATCAATCCAGGCAAGTCATTCTTTTTCCATGTTTATGACTCCCTGAAAGGAAGAGGTAATGACAATCTTCCTTGCAGGCTGGCTACCTTACTTGGTCAAAGGAGGACGGTAATTCCTACATACTTATGCTGCATGCTAGTTTTCACTACAAAGAGACTCACACACCCACATACTGCCCACAAGCTGGCATGACCCCAGGATAAATAAAACATACATTTTTCTTATTAATCACCAATATAAAAACACATGGCCTCTCTTTCTATTGTTCTGTGCCTGGTTCACACCCTGTGTAATTTTATACTGCTTCTACAGCCCTGACATGCCCTAAGCTACAACTGACATTGATTCACTAACTTATAAAAATGTGCTCAGTGTCTACATGGAGTTCTCTAAGAGCTGCCCAGGCAGTGACTCAGGCCTTCAGAGAGCAGTGCATTGTAAGGTCACACACGGAGGGGAGCGATTTGTGACTTAGAATGCTTCTTGTCGGTAACCACATTTGGCCTTGATCTACGCAGTGATTTCTGGGGGAGCAACATCATGACAATTTCTAACAAAGGTTCAGCATTTGCTTCTCCAATCAACTAAAATTCCACTAGAATTAGGTCATTTTATGTCCACTTAACAAGGCAAGCTCTTTAAAAGGGAGTCATTGTGATAGCATGCCTGACACAAAGACACATGGCCTGAAAAACAGTCTTTACATAGCTCTGAATGTCTGCAGAGAGGAAAATTTTGCTTGTAAGAAGGCAAATATTTCACCAAAAGTACAATCTTTGAGAAAAAAAATCCAGCTTGGATTTGATTTATGCTAAACATGAGTTTATCAACCTAGGAGCTAAATGTTGTTTGAAGAAAATAATGTAAAATATGCATACTTTTTAAAATACGAAAAAATTTTGCTAAACTTCTAATTGAAACTAATGTTTATAAATTCCCTTTGAGCTAAAGTATTGTAATATAACATATTTCCTCAATTCCTAGCCATATTTAGGCCCCTCATCTTAAGACAGTTGAAATTAAGGAACAATATAGTCTGGAAGAATTGTTGGTGCTTGCTAAACACCCATGGGATTCTCTACATTCCCTAGCCTCTTTGCAGTTGTTCTGGGCCTGCAAAAAAGGAGCTAAAGTATTATGTGTCATATTCAGGTTGAATCAGTTAAAACCTTGTGAGCCTCCTTCAGCTTTCTGGTCCCTTGACCTCAGAGGCCATAGCCTTAAGAAGAAGGATGACTGTCCAACCTGTATTCAGCTGAGATATGAAAGAAGAATAAAGTATTGTTAAGTAAGATATGTGGGGTTTATTTGTTACTGCCTCATAACCTAGTCCAACTTGTTTAATCCATATGTTTAAGATAAAGAGAATTTCTCCACTGAAAAAGCTAATGTTAAATTCATGACAGATTTTCTAATCATTGTC
Source organism: Mustela putorius furo (assembly GCF_011764305.1). Classification (NCBI taxonomy): domain Eukaryota; kingdom Metazoa; phylum Chordata; class Mammalia; order Carnivora; family Mustelidae; genus Mustela; species Mustela putorius. The sequence continues at coordinate 1,319,339 of NW_025421286.1, read as the reverse complement.
ATAGAATCCAAAGAATACAGATGCTATTTATTTTAGTTTCAGCCGTAGATGGGAAACTTTTGAAAGCAGACTTTACATCTAGAGAAGTGGTTGTCAGTTGGAGGCAGGGATATGGCTTAAATGGAATCTCCTGGAGAACACTTTCAAACCCCCATTTCCATTCCATCCTAATCCTCTTACCCTCTAAATTTAGATTAGCTTTGTTTTCTACATCCTTTTAAGAACCACAAATTAGAGAAAGAAAATATTCTGTAAACATAGGAATGGTGTTCCAATTAACTGTCCTTTCATTCTGCCCTTTTCATTGTTTCCATTTTTTAAAAAATTTTGTGTTAAAAATATGTATGGGGGAAGCCAAGGAGGCAGACAGTAGATTAGGGTCAGAACTACGGAAGGAGCTGAAGGGGATACCTGCCAGGTCAAGGAGAGGAGGTGATGAGAAGGGGGCCAGGATGGGGAACACAGAGAAGGTGACTAATGTGGACATGGTTACATACAAGGCATGTGCAAAGTTAGTAAATAAATATACTAAGGGTGATGAGAGTTTTCTCAGTACTGAAGAAAGTAATTATCAAAATGGAAACTGAGAAGGAAAGCATAAGCCCTCAACTTTTGAACTAGAGGTGGAGCACCTGTGTGAAATCATAGTTTTTAATATGTAATTAGACATAGAGATATGTATTGTGTGTAGAGGATTTGGATATACGTTTCCAAGCTCTCTTTGCTAAGAAGACCTATGAGAAATCATACCACAGTGGCACTGAGTGTATCTTGTACCCAGATTTTAACTGCTAAACAACATTCTCTACTAGAAGGATAGAGGGTTTCTTGGAGAAATTGTTGATTTCAGGCTCAGACATGGTAAGTATAAGGTAGGCCTGGAATATCTTCTCCTATCAGAAAACAAAGAAGTACTCCAAAATGGGATATGTGATGAAGATACAGGAACCAGGCAGAAGGGCTCCCACTGGCTAAACCTTGAATAATCTGAGCATCAAAATAAATCATGATAGCAACAGATTATAAGTCACTGAATAAAATTGGAATCTGAGTTTATTCTTATACAAATAAGTAAATATGTAAGAGATGGGGAGGTAAAAGTTCTTCTTCACAGTAGAATGCAACTATGAAAGGTAGAAGGAAATATGACATTAGGAAATCCCCGCTTAGCAACCCAAATGGTAATAATTGAATTAAGCCCGAATCACCAATTGATGCTGAAACTAGTGGATGGACATTTAATAAAGCACAGGTGGTTGCCTATTCTCAAAGTATTTCACTACAGAATGCTCACAAATTATACAAGAGAAAACGGAGTGGAGAAACCTGGAAGACCCCAAACAAAGTGGCCAGAGTTGCCATCAGTGGTGATTAAACTCAGCCAGGTCTTGCATCTTCTGAGATGAGTCACTGAAAAGGACACTGATCACTTCTCTGGGATTCCTGCCCAAAATTCATGACTCCAACCCAATCACAAGAAAGTGCCAAATTTGTGGAACACTTTACAGAATAACTGGCTGTTTTCTTAAAAACTGAAGAAAAATAGGACCATGGTAGTAGCTGAGTGAAATGCATTGTCTTCAGTTAGATCCTGAACCACATCTTCCTTTTCTCTCCTCTTGTCTCCTCTCCTTTCCCCTCAGCTCCCCTCTCCCCCGCCTTTCCTTTCCATTAAGAACATCACTGGATGCAACATGGGGGCTTAAGTGGGTAAGAGAAGAATAAATGAAACAAGATGGGATTGGGAGGGAGACAAACCATAAGTGACTCTTAATCTCACAAAACAAACTGAGGGTTGCTGGGGGGAGGGGGGTTTGGGAGAAGGGGGTGGGATTATGGACATTGGGGAGGGTATATGCTTTGGTGAGTGCTGTGAAGTGTGTAAACCTGGCGATTCACAGACCTGTACCCCTGGGGATAAAAATATATGTTTATAAAAAATAAAAAATTTAAAAAAAAAAGAACATCACTGGAATGAACAGTGAGATTTCAGTGAGCTCTATGGGTTAGAGTACATTAGTGTTAATTTTTATTCTTTCCCTTTTTGTTATTATGGTAGAAAATCTGTAACATAAAATTTATCATCTTAACCATTTCTAAGTGTACAGTTCAGTAGTGTTAAGTAGATTTTTATTCATGTTAATCTCTTGATTTGGGTGCTTGTATGGTGGTTGTAGGAAATTCTCCTCTTTGCCTTTAGGAAACATGTATTTTGGGGGTAAAAAATATACACACACATATAATATAAATTTATATATCATAAATTTGCATTTATACTATAAATATAAACATATATATACACAGAAGAGAAAATGTGGTGATATAATGATTGGACACTCTAGGTACAGAGTATACTGTGTTCTTCCTCAGTTACACTCCTATGCACTAACCTTTCTGGAACCCATGTGTATAGGCAAAGTCTCTCTCATTCACCCTTTGTGAGTCTGGGTCTCTGAAAAAAAAAATATTGCTGAATAGTAAAATGGAAAAAGATGAACAGAAAACAGAAAACAGAAACTAGTGTCCCTAATAGCCATGAAGAAAATAAAATTCTCTATTATTAGTGGGTCCCAGGTTTCCCTCAGCCTCTCAGAACTTGTGGCTTCTGCTCTGAATGCTCTCCTCCTCCAGCCTTTCCCCCTCCCAGCCTGACATTTCCTTCTTTGAAGTCTTATAGCAACAAGAGTGATTCTAGATTGTGTTGAGATTTTGTGTTGTTTTCTGTGCAGGGTTCACAGAAGCAACGTTTTAGCTTTTTTTTATTTTTTCTTTTTCTTTTTCCATTGTGGTAGAATACACATAACATGAAATATACCATTTTAATCATGTTTAAGTGTACAGTTCAGTGGCATTCAGTACACTTGCATTGCTGTGCACCCATGACCACCATCCATCCAAAGGGCTCTTTTCATCATCCCAAACTGAAAGTCTGTACTCACTAACTCTCCAGTCTTTCTCCCACTACTCCTGGCAACCACCTTCCTACTTTCTGTCTCCATGAATTTCACTACTCCGAAACCTCATGTAAGTGAATCTTTGTCTTGTTGTGATTGGCTTATTTTACTTAATGTCGTTTCTTCAAGGTTTATCCATGTTGTAGCATGTGTTGGAATTTTCTTCCTTTTATAAGGCTGAATCATATTTAACTGTATGTACACACCACATTATGCTTATCCATTCATCTATTGATGGACACTTGGGTTGTTTCTACCTTTTGGCTTCTGGCAATAATGTTGCTATGAATATGGGTGTAAAATCTTTCTTTGAGACCCTGTTTTTCATTATTTTGGGTATACGCCCAGCCATGGAATTGTTGGCATATGGCAATTCTGTGTTTAACATTTTGAGTAATTGCAATATCATTTTCCACAATGGATGTACTATTTTACATCCCCACCAACAGTGCACAAGTGTTCCAAAGAGTTTTGGTTTCTACCTCCTTCATGTCCCCTAATTAATAGGCTCACAGTGGTAAACATTTTGATATTACAGTATTTAAATGAGGAGGCTCCTTATAATATCATCACACTGTGTTTTCTGTCCTCTGACCAACACCACAACATGTGAATACATAATTATGCCTTGTGTGCTGAGGAGCTCACCCCTACCATACCATCTTTCTTGGACTTGGAATCATAGAGTATGAGTGTTGAAAGAAAACCCAGTATCAGTTATGATGGACAAATAAGTCTCTTTTTCAAACCTCTTCTGTTTATATTATTCAGACCTGTATGTAAAGGGCTTTCAGGGTATGTGAAAGAATATAAAAACATTGCAAAGCCTATTTATTTATTTATTTATTTATTTATTTAAACAATTTTATTTATTTATTTGCTGGAGATAGTGAGAGAGAAAGAGAGAGCACAAGCAATGAGAGCAGCAGGCAGAGGGAGAAGAAGAAGCAGGCTCCCAGCTGAGCAGGGAGCCAGATGCAGTTCTCATGTCAGGACTCTGGTGTCATGACCTGACCTAAAGAAGGCTTAACCCACTGAGCCACCCAGGCACTCTTGCAAAGCTTATTTAAAGCATATTTTAAAATATTCTAAAGCATATTTTAAAATATTCTGAAAGGTCTCAGACAAACAGAAAGGTAAGAAAAGGCATTAAAGAAATCTCCATCTTTTTATAGAACAGAAGAAAAATCTATCAGGAGATTTTTAATGTTTGCTATTCAGAATGGCATTTTCTGAATACAAATGATGAATTACCCTTTCCATAAACCCAGTCTTTAGATTAGTTTAATAAACAATATAATCTCCTTTTTCCACTTCAGAAAGAAAGAGTATGCAGCCGGCAAATCCCAAGGAGATTCAGTTCTGTGGTTCTCAGATATCTAGGTGAAAGAAACAGTGATTTAGAAATTGTATCCTTCCCTCCTATTTCTATAGCTTTTGTATGCATGGTCTTCCCAGAAGCCTCCACTGCCTTCTGGGGGATTATGGGAACAGATGCTAGACTGACATGGGTTGCAGCCTACATTTTAATTCCTTAAATTGCTTGATCCACCCATGAGGCTACATATCTACATTTCAGAGAGCAGTTAAGTCACCACTTAACCGAGGGACAGACTAGGGTGAAGGTAGGGTTTAAAGGTTTGGAGTGGAGCAACATTAGGGCTTAAATGAAGACTGCTTTGGTTAGCTTTCTGTAATATAGGAAGGCTGATGCAGGTCCAGAAAGCCTGGTGCTTATCCCAGCAGGGATAGCAGGAAGACCTAGGAGCAGGTTTTCAACCTGAGTTGCACAATCAATTGTCTGGAAAGCTTTTAAATATCCAGATTTCCAGGCTACAGTCAAGACTAATTTAATTAAAAAAAAAAAAAAAAAAAGAAGGATCTTTAGGGTCAGAACCCAGTTATCTGTGCTCCTAAAAATTCTAGACGAGTCTTGTACACATCTGTGCACATCAAATTTGGGAACCATTGCGCTAAGAAGTTCACACTCACTTATCACTGGCAAAAAAAATATAATAATTTTCAGGAAATTACTAAAGAAACATAATAAATTACTTTTTAAAAATGTACATTATTTTTTTAAAGATTTTATTTATTATTTGACAGAGAGAGAGATCACAAGCAGGCAGAGAGGCAGGCGGGGGGGTGGGGAAACAGGCTCCCTGTCAAGCAGAGAGCCTGATGTGGGGCTCAATCGCAGGACCCTGAGATCATGACCTGAGATGAAGGCAGAGGTTTAACCCACTGAGTACCCAGGTGCCCCTAAAATGTCCATCTTTGTAAAGAACAAAACTGGATGAATATAGAAAAAATGTTAGCACAAGTTAATTTTGCATAACAATTTGGTATTACGGTTGATTATCTTTTATTAAATCCCTCTTCAACTTTTTTTCCCCAAGATATATTTTTTTGTTTAAATTGAATTAATTAACATATACTGTACTATTAATTTCAGAAGTAGAGTGATTCATCAGTTCATATTACACCAGTGCTCATTTCATCACATGCCCTCCTTAATGTCCATCACCCAGTTACCCCATCCCTCCATCCAAATGTCCTCCCACAACCCTTAGTTTGTTTCCTATAGTTAAGAGTCTCTTATGGTTTGTGTCCCTCTCTGATTTTCATCTTGTTTTATTTTTCCCCTCCATTCCCTTATGCTTCTCTGTTTTCTTTCTTAAATTCCACTTATGAGGGAAACAATATTATATTTGCCTTTCTCTGATTAACTTATTTCACTTAGCATAATAGCCTCTAGTTCCATCCACATCTTTACAAAAAACAAGGTTTCAATTTTTTTTGATGGCTGAGTAATATCCCATAAATATACATATACATATGTATATTATCTTGATTATCCACTCATTTGTTGATGGACATCCTGGCTCTTTCCATAGTCTGGATATTGTGAACATTGCTGCTATAAAGACTGGTGTGCAAGTGCCCCTTCAAGTCAATACACTTGTATCTTAAATTAAAACCTAGTAGTGCAATTGCTGGGTCATCGGGTAGCTCTATTTTTAACTTTTTGAGGAACCTCCATACTGTTTGCCAGAGTGGCTGTACCAGCTTGCATTCCCACCAACAGGAGAAGAAAGCTCCCCTTTCTCCACATCTTCACTTATATTTGTTGTTTCCCGGCTTGTTCATTTTAGCCATTCTGACTGGTGTGAGGTGGTATCTCTTTGTGGGTTTTTTAAATGGATTTTTTAAAATTTAAATTCAATTAGCCAATATATTATCATTAGTTTCAGATGGAGAGTTCAATAATTCAACAGTCACATACAACACCTAGTGCTCATCACATCACATGCCCTCACTAATGCCCGTCACCCAGTTACCCTATCTCCACACCAACTGTGAGGGTGATGGACATATAAGTATAAGGTATAAGGTATACCTTATACTTAAGGTATATTGTATATTTGAGAACTTTTTTATTTCTTGAGAAAGCCTTGGTTTGCTATGTAATTCCCTCCTTGCACTGCCTTTGCTACATCCTAAAGGTTTTGAACAGTTGTGCTTTTATTTTCATTTATTTCTATGAATTTTAAAAATTCTTCTTTAGTTTCCTCGTTGACCCATCATTCTTTGGTAGGATGCTCTTTAACCTCCATGTATTTGTGTTCCTTTCAAATTTCCTCTTGTGACTGAGTTCAAGTTTCAAAGCATTATGGTCTGAAAATATACAGGGAATAATCTCAATCTTTTGGTATTAGTTGAGACCTGACTTGTGACTCAGTTTGTGATCTATTCTGGAGAATGTCCTATGAGCACTTGAGAAGAATGTGTATTCTGTTGTTTTATGGTAGAATGCTTTGTCTATATCTATGAAGATATATCTGGTTCAATGTGACCTTCAAAGCCCTTGTTTCCTTGTTGCTTAGATGATCTGTCCATTGCAGTGAGTGTGATGTTAAAGTCCACTACTATTGTATTATTATAAAGTGTTTCTTTAATTTTGTTATTAATTGGTTTATATATTTGCCTGCTTTCATATTAAGGACATAAATATTTATAATTTTAGATCTTTTTATTGGGTAGACCCCTTAATTATAATATAGTGTCTTTTTTCATTTCTTTTTACAGTCTTTGGTTTAAAATCTGATTTGCCTTGTCTGTTATAAGGATTACTACCCCAGCTTTCTTTTGATGTCCATTATCATGATAAATGGTTCTCCACCCTCATACTTTTAATCTGGAGGTGTCTTTGGGTCTAAAATGAGTCTCTTGTAGACGGCATATGGAAGAGTCTTGCTTTTTTTATCCAATCTGATACCCTGTGTCATTTGATTGGAGTATGTAGTCCATTTGCATTCAAAGTAATTATTGAAAGTTATGAATTTAGTGTCATTGTATTCCCTGTAAAGTCATTGTTTCTGTACATTGTATGTGTTACTTTCTGGTCTATGTTACTCTTCAGTTCTCTCTTCACTTAGAGGATCCCCTTTAATATTTCTTGCAGGATTGGTTTAGTGATCACAAATTCTTTTAGTTTCTGTTTGTCCTGGAAGCTCTTTATCTCTCGTTCTATTCTGAATAACAGCCTTCTGGATAAACTTTTCTTGGATACACTTATATTTTTCTCATTTGACACCCTGAATATATCATGCCAGTTTTTTTGGCCTGCCAAATCTCTGTGGATAGGTCTGCTGCCAGCCCTATGTTTCTACCCTTGTAAGTTATGGGCCTCTTATCCCTGAGCTGCTTTCAAGATTTTCTCTGTCTCTGAAATTTGAAACTTCACTCTTACATGCTGAAGTGTTGACCTATTTTTATTGATTTTCAGGGGTATTCTGTCGCGCTCTCCCTGCCCGCAGAGATGACACAACACACACACAGGTCGATGCACAAGCTCTTGTTTATTCCCTGGTCGATCTTTCTCCTCCCTTTCTTTCTCCTTCCCCTGCGGGAAAGTTCCCTTGCCTTATATAGGGCATAACAGCCAATCACAGAGGTGTTCACGTGAGCAGGAGGTATCTGGGGCTCATAGGCAGTGGACATACGGTGCTCATGTGACGAGCACGAGGTCATGTGTGGCCAGGGCGGATATTTTTTAGGCTGTCCGTACTGCTCCAGCGCCATCTTGGGGGCGTGACCCCGACAGTATTCTCTGTGCCTTCTGGAATTGTATGCCTGTTTTATTCCCCAGATTAGGGAAGTTCTCACCTATGATTTCCTCAAATATACCTTCTGTCTCCTTCTCTCTCTCTCTCTCTTCTGATGGGACTCTAATTATTTTAATATTGTTTGTATTACTGTATCACTTAGCTCTCAAATTTTCCTCTTGTGATCTTTTCTTAGTTTCTTTCTTCCTTTTTTTATTTTTAAATTTTATTCATTTATTTGAGAGAGAGGGCACAAGTGGGAGGAGAGGCAGAAAAAAGGGAGAAGCAGGCTGAGCAAGGAGCCTGATGGAGGGCTCAATCCCAGGACCCCGGGATCGTGACTTGAGCCAAAACAGCTTCTTAATCCACTGAGCCACTAGTGTACTCCTCTCAGTTGCTTTATTTGTTTATCTCTCTTTTTCTTGGTTTCTTTATTCTCCATCATTTTGTCTTCCATATCACTGATTCTCTCTTCTGCCTCATTTATCCTACCAATTAAAACCTTCATTTTTATTGCATCTCATTAAAATACTTTTTGATTAAGACCTGATTAGATTTTACTTCTTTTATTTCTCCAGAAAGGGATTCTCTAGTGTCTTCTATGCTTTTTTTCAAGCCCAGGTAGTATCTTTATAACAGTTATTCTGAACTCTGGTTCTGATATCTTACTTATATCCATACTGATTAGGTCCCTGGCAATCAGTACTGCTTCTTGTTCTCATTTTTGTGGTGAGTTCTTCCATTTTGTCATTCTTGCAAAAAGTGGTCCCTTTTTTATTTGTAGAATTGCAACAATTATTTTCTCAGATCTCTGGTTGAGTTAGCAGATGTTCAGAATGATTTGACTGCTATCTAGCTAAATTCCAGGGAACAGATGAAACTAGGGTCCACTACTCTTCTGCCATCTTTCTTAGACTCATTATGGTCAATTTCTTTTGTTTTTATTTTTGTTCTCTATATTTTCAAAAATTTCCTGAGAGCAAACCTCTAATCATTTTTAATAAAATAATACAATCTTTAAGAAAGGAATAACTGGTAAATAACTTCAGACTTGCTCATAGAAAGAATGACCACATTATTTAAAGATGGAGGACACTGTCTTGTGATCTAAAGAGGTCTTGTGTATAACCAAGAAGAGCACGTAGAACAGCTCAGGGTGGGGAGCATGGAGAGCAAACTGACCCCTTGTGTTGATCTTGTTTGGGGTGCATTTCCTGTCACTACCAAGGCTAAAGCACTGTGCAGCACTCTACCTCCCAGACACCGGGTGATGTCACCTAGCATCATGGAGACTTTTGCTTCCAAATTTGGCATTGACTTTCCAGATGACCCCAGTAAGTTTACTAGTCCACAGACTAATTACCAGGCCCTCCTCTGGAGTCATTTGCTATGATGACATTCATAACAGTACTCTTATAGTGCCGAGTTTCTCCCCAGCAAAAACCTCTCTGTCTAAAGGATTTTATATAAAGATTTGAAAATCCTTCAGGTGTGGAATACAGAAGAACATCATGAAGAGGGATCTGCCTAGATTTATGGATGTGTATCATGAAGTCTCAGCATGTTTTTTTTCTAATTTACTTTTTATTTTAAAGGATGTCAGGGTGTAATTTTAGATATACTGCTCTTTATTGTTCTTTTTCAGCTCAAAGTAGAATCCTTGGTCTTACCTCTTTTCATGTAACTGTCCACCTTCCCACAATGAATAAAGGAAGGTCAGAGAAGCCTGTTCATGTTTATTAAATATTGATAGGGTTCAGGGAAGGCTGCCCCCAAATATGCCACTTTGCCATGTTGATTATTTTTACTTAAAGTTACTTAAGAAATAGCCAGTGCAAGGACATTCTGACCCTCCCCTTTCCCCCTGAAAGCAGAAAACAAATTCCCTGTGTAAAGATATTGTCTTTCCAACTGGAAGGTAAAAGGCATCCTGATCACCAAAGATAGGAAATTCAGGGCTGAGAAGACCACAAAAAGAAAACTTGTTATTTCTTTACTAATTCACTACACCAAGCACAAACCCATTTGTCTTTCAATTCTTCACAGATGTATCATTTTTAAAATTTTTTATTTATTTATTTTTTTTGTCTAAAATAAATCTGTCTTCCATTGAATTCATTATTAGACCAGCCAAAGAAATTAGAGGGGGGGGGGGGATGGAAGTTTTCCTCCTCTACAATTTTGGCGAGCCAGCCAGGACAATGCTCACTCCAGGGCTGCTATGAGTGAGAGATCCTAGGACCTCCCACACATGCCTGCAGAAGGTAAGAATTCTTACCACATCAGTTGGGTCTCTGCCTGCAGGGATTGTTAAAAGTGAGAGTGATGAGAGTCCTTTTCTTTTTTCCTAAATTTAAATTAACTGGAGAAAATACTTGTATAAATTATTTCCTTGGGCATATCAATTTTGGTAAAATTTTGTTTGCTATTGGTGCAAATTTGTTTGTTTGATTTGTTTTGTTTTGTCTTCTTTTATCTACTTTATGACCTGCTAGCCTCTGCCAGCAAGAGGATGCATATGCATCTGGTAGATAGCTAAATAGGCTACAGGTCTAAGCTTAGAGAATCTTTACCAAAAAAAAAAAAAAAAAAAAGGTGAACTTTGGCTTGTTAATTCACCCTATTCTGTTCCAAAGCGGATAGGAACACAGGATTCCCCATGTTTTGAAGCAGTTATTTTATTTTATTTTGTTTTATTTATTTATTTATTTATTTATTTGAAGCAGTTATTTTAAATGGGGGCCCCTCATAATTATCATCTGTGTTTTCTTAGGCTACGTGTCTGGATCTTGTGAGGGCTACAATTTCTGTACTCTCTTGTAGGATACCTCTTGTATCCTTGGTTAAGCCATAAAAAAACTTAATGGCTTGAGTTGCTACTGAGATTAATATACCATCCTATTTGTTAATGGCTAAATGATAGATCCTTTGAATTGCCCTATTAAAAAAATTTTTTTTAGAGATCTCTCATCCTCAACAGTTGTCTTTTTGGTACGTATAAAAAGACCAAATTAAAAAGTGGATACAAGGAAGTATAACAGCTAGCCTTAGGGATTCCCTTAACAAGATGAAAGAACAGCAATTAAACTTTAAAGTCACAACAAACATAAATTCCTCTTCTTAAAATCCAACCCCATTCTCTCAGTAAATTACCTTAACTCCTAAAACTCCTCCACCTTCCCCAGAAAATCCCTTAAACACCCAATTGCCTTTTTTAGAGTTCTTTTTCCTATAAGCAGTCTAATCCCTGGGCCTGGTGTATACAGTTACTCATGTAAATGCTAAAAGCCAAGAAGTAAATTTAGCAAGAGCACTTCGGATGAACAATAAAACTTATTTTGCTGGGCCCTATAATCAAACTCTACCAGCTTCAAGCCTTCCTATGAAACGTTCTTTGCAGATATATTCTAGAACCAGCAAGTCTTTTAAATAACTTAAATTATAAATTATATCTGCACTTTCAGAAGAGCCTACAAAACAAACAAACAAACAAACAAAAACCAAAAGCAAACCAAACCAACAAACAAAAAATTTGAAACAGAGAGAGATTAACAGAGAGAGAAGAGAGGGAGAGAAACCAATTTACATTCTTTCTCTGTCCCTTGAAGATGCAGATCTTACCATTAAAATATAAATGCCCTAGGAGGTAACTAAAACCCTTGAAGATAAAAAAAGGTGGGGGAACGTTGAAATATACAAAATGCTAGAAAGGCTCTCTAGCCTAAATTCTAGACCATATTGTCCTTAAGATTACTTGGCAAGAAGAAATCTTCAAAGTCTCCTTTAGTGTTAGCAAAAACACTTTTAACTAGGTAACCTTAACTTGTTCCATCTGCCGAAGAAACAATTATTTATAAACTAGAAAATGTGTATTGCACCTGATTCTTAGCTCATGTTTCAGGATAAAAGCTATGAGATCTCTGTTTAAGTCTGCCTGTATGTTTATTTATGTCCATATATAGGTATAGGTATGTTATAGATATGATATTTTTCTACCTCTAGATAGTATTGCAAAAATTAACTTGTAAAAAAGTTCTTTTTAACTGGCCTAAAAATAAGCATTTATGAATTAAGTATTTTAAAACTCTCCGAAATGTAAAAACTAATTCAAATGTTTTTCGAGTTTACCTCATCAAGGATAATTTTCAGTAAATGAAAGCTACGTTAAGTTTGTTGATTTAATTAAATAGAAATGTCTTCAGAAGTATCAGGATTAAATGTGGTGCAAACATGCAACTTTTATTCTGGCTAGGTTTCCTGAAAGTCACATGAACGCATATTATCTCTATTACAGAATTTATCAGCCAGAAAAATAACTTAAAATGATGACTAGCCACTTTAACATCTCGTGAAATTTCCATGAGTAATCGAAGTATGATTGTAAAGAACAGGTAAATTAAATAGATGTAAGTGCGGTAAGAATTTTTATGTGAACTTTTCAGTAATGATTGATGGAATGTCTAATTAAAAAATAGTCACCCAAATCTCTTTGGTGACTTCACTCTGAAGAGTTTTCTAAATTAAATTAAATGATGGATAGTTATTAAATATTTAAATCATTTCCAAATAAGATAAAATACTAAAATGTCAATTACTGAGCATAGGCTTATTCACTTTTGCTTTCTTTTGTAGAGGAACTAGTGGCCATTTTTCTTCTATCAGTAAATAGGCTTCGTGTCACATTTAGAAATTTACTATGAAAAACATGTTTCTAGATTATAAAAAGTATTTATAAATTTGCCAAGCCACATAATGCTAATATAAAAGGCAGTATATAATTGTTTACTTCTTTATTTTCACTAAAAATTAAGGTTTTTTTTAAGGGTTGAAATTCTAATGTATGTAACTTAAACCACTAGAAATAATAAGGGAAACATCTCTGAATGAAGAAAGTGGCATGCGTGTTTTCAGTCAAAGAAGGTATGAGGAATGGAATTACATTTTTGTTGAAGGAAAAGAAAGTAATTTTGTCCTAAAGAGAGGCTAATTATTTCAAAATGGGGAAGAGGAAAACCTAGGACAAAATCTGAATGTAAAAAAGAAAGTTATAGAGGGTCTGTGGAAAAAGAATCTCTGGAAAGGAATTTTAATGTGTAGTCAAGCTGGCTAAGATTAAAATAAATTTAATTAAATTAAATGAATTTTTTAATATCAAAAATAATTTGGTACAGAATTAAAATTTGATTTTCTCTCTGTTAAAAGGACAAAGTTTTCTTAGATTATTGGTCTGTTCTTAATAACAAATCTAAACAAAGGTTTTTCTTTACCTTTTAAGTAATCTACTTAGAAAACAAAGATTTTGTGTCTTACCAACTTACACACTGCTTTCATCCGGTCCTTGATTATTAAAAGTCAAGACTACTCTACTAAAAGAGCCAAGTCAGTTTTGTTTGTTTGTTTGTTTGTTTAATAACTATATAATTTTCTGTGTTTGCCTGTGAAGTTTTTAATTGTCACTTTGTTTAAATTGGTAATGGAGTCCTAGTTCACAATGACCTATGATCCTATTTGATCAAGTCTTTTAAATCCTTTTTTGGTATTTTGACAGACTTCCCCAAATCAAATTTTAAATGAAATCTTTTGACCTAAAAGCTGCAGGATTTTCAAAGGTTCCTGGAAAATCACACAAAAGTTTGTTTCTTCCTCCTTATTAAAAAAGAGATGTTACACTAATTAGGCTTATTTGATATGGTGTATTACATGGGAACCATAATTTTAAAAAAGTACAAGTGTAAGTATATGTGTTCTACAAATTGTATGAAATTCCTAGAAATCTAGTATGTCCTGGTTTAATGTTATCAGTGGTTATTTCAATTATTAGCTTAAAATGTCCTGTCATAGGAATAAAAAATATTTTTTGTCAATTACATTGTAGTGACCTCTCATCAGATCTTTAAGTCTTGTTTACAGATGGTTACTGTTTCACTCTGATTCTTTCATAAAAGTGAAAATTCTTTTACAAAAGTAAAAATTTCCAGAACTAAAAAAAAAAAAAAAAAAAAAAAAAAACCTGTATTCCAACAGAGCAAACAATAATTACAAAGGACTCAATGAACTGAAGAGGATAATTATTTTTATGACTTTTTGTTTGAAACATTGCTGATTTTTTAAGAAAATGTTTCCTTTTTCCAGATTTAAAGAAACCTTTTTATCTTTTCTCTTAGGCTATCTATGACTAAAAGCAATTTAGCAAAACCTACCTTTGTGAATAAAAATGAAGCATTTATCACTTTCTCCCTACTTTTAAAAAAAATTACTTATATATTACAGAGAGAGAGTGAACCATGGGGTGGGGGTGGGCAAAAAGAGGGGGAGACAAAAACTTTAGAAGACTCTTTAAGATTCTCACTGAGTTCAGAACCAACACAGGGCTCAATCCCAAGACCTTGAGATCATGACTGAGCTGAAACCATGTCAGACACCCAGCTGACTGCACCACACAGGAGCCCCTCTTTCTTCCTCTAGAATTCAGAAAGTCCCAGAGAATACTCTTATTTTCATGACAATATGCTTATTTGCATAATTTCAATAAGAATATATTGTCCTTATAACAGGACACAGTTAGAAACATTATTTATATGATCAGAATATCATGTTTTAGGGAGACATATAGATGTGAATGGACAGCTAAGGAACTAAGATTGACTCCATGAAGCCAATAAAGCCTCTTGGAAATATCAATCTGGTGTCTTGCAAATATGTTTCCTAATAGCCTTACCAGGATAAGGAGTGTAATTTCTTGGGAGTCCCAGGAACCTCAGGATAATTTGGAAACCTGAAGAGGAGAGGAATTTACCCAAATTTGTAGGCATTACTGGTAAAATCTCATGCAAGTTCTTAGCCTGGCTTCTTAGCCTGGAGAGAGTTTTTACCATTTCATCTGAGATTTCTTATGAAAAGTTCAAACAAAGAAGACTTAAAAGAGCCTATGTGGTCAATTATTCTTGCTGCCCTTGAATAAATAATCAGGCTAAGTTTATTGAAACTGGACCTAGTTTACCAACAAATTAGCTCACTATGGTTGTATTTAATAATGCAGGTGATTATAAGAAGAAAAAGTATGTGTTAGTAGTAACCATAATACACACTTGTGGAGATTAGATTCTAGTTCTGTGAATTGTCTTGGAAGTTTTGTTTTCTACCTGTAAACTGGCCAAATCCTTATTTTTCTTATTTCCTACAATATTTGATTATGACTCTCCAAACTTTTTAAAATTTTTCTTCCACTCTTCTGTCTTATAATTACTAAAAAAATAGTTAGACAATTCTATATAAACTTTAGGTAAATCACCACAACAGCTCCTATATGGATAATCCTCCTGACTCTTGCGTAAGACACTTGGAAAGATCAAATGGCACACCAGGAAAATCTGTCAGATGACCATTGCCTCTCTCAGTCTATGTGAAGATGCTTCAAGCCTGACATCTAAAATCCTCTTGATTCTCTAAAGAGGACATAAATGGCCAACAGACATGTGAAAAAAAAAATGCTGTACATCACTCAGAATCAGGGAGTACAAATAAAAACCACAATGAGAAACCATCTCACACCAGTCAGAATGGCTAAAATTAACAAGTCAGGAAACAAAGATATAGGCAAGGATGCAGAGAAAGGGGAGCCCTCTTATACTCTTTGTGGAAATTCAAGTTGGTACAGTCACTCTGAAAAAAGTATGGAGTTTCCTCAAAAAGTTAAAAATAGAGCTATCCTACAACTGATCAATTGCACACCTAGGTATTTATTCAAAGGATACAAACATAGTGGTTCAAAGGAGCACATGTACCCCAGTGTTTATAGCAGGAATGTCCACAATAGCCAAACTATGGAAAGAGCCCAGACGTCCATCAACAAATGAATGGATAAAGAAGATGTGATGTATGTATACACAAAATGGAATATTACTCAGCCATCAAAAAGAATGAAATCTTAAAGAGCTGATATCCAAGATCTATAAAGAACTTCTCAAACTCAGCACACACAAAACAGAAAAATCATGTTAAAAAATGGGCAGAAGACATGAACAGACACTTCTCCAATGAAGACATACAAAATGGCTAACAGACACATGAAAAAATATTTATCATCACTAGCCATCAGGGAGATTCAAATCAAAACCACCTTTAAATAAATACTTTACACCAGTTAGAATGGCCAAAATTAACATGACAGTAAACAACATGTGTTGGAGAGGATGTGGAGAAAGGGGAAACCTCTTACACTGTTGGTGGGAAAACAAATTGTTGCAGCCATTTTGAAAATCAGTGTGGAGATTCCTTAAAAAATTAAAAATAGAGCTTCCCTATGACCCTGCATTTGCACTACTGGTTATTTACCCCACAGATACAGATGTAGTGAACAGAAGGGCCATCTGTACCCCAATGTTCATAGCAGCAATGGCCACAGTTGCCAAACTGTGGAAAAAACCAAAATGCCCTTTAACGGATGAATGGATGAAGAAGATGTGATATATAGATAGATGATAGATAGATAGATCTATCTATAGATCACATCTTCTTCATCCATTCATCCGTTAAAGGGATGAATAGATCTATAGATCTATCTATAGATCTATCTATCTATCATCTATCTATATATCTATCCATATATCCATATATACTCCATATATGGAGTATTATACCTCCATCAGAAAGGACGAATAGCCAACTTTTGTATCAACATGGATGGGACTAGAAGAGATTATGCTGAGTGAAATAAGTCAAGCAGAGAGTATCAATTATCATATGGTTTCACTTATTTGTGGAGCATAAGGAATAACACGGAGGACATGGGGAGATGGAAAGAAGGGAGTTGAGGGAAATTGGAGGGAATGATGAACCATTAGAGACTATGGACTCTGAGGAACTGAGGGTTTTGGAGGCGGGGGTGCGAGGTTGGTTGAGCCTAGTGATGGGTATTGTGGAGGGCACGTATTGCATAGAGCACAGGGTGTGGTGCATACACAAAGACTCTGGAACACTGAAAAGAAATTTAAAAAATAAATAAAAATTTTTTAAAAAGAATGAAATCTTACCATTTACAATGATGTGGATGGAACTAAAAGGGTATTGTATGAAATGAAATAAGTCAGAAAGATAAATATCATATTGTGTCACTCATATGTGGAATTTGAGGAACAAAATGGATGAACACAGGGGAAGAGAAGGAAAAATAAAATAAGACAGAATTGGAGAGGGAGACAGACCGTAAGAGACTCTTAAGTATAGGAAGCAAACTGAGAGTAGCTGGAGGGGAGTTGGGTGGAAGGATGGTTTAACTAGGTGATGGGCATTGAGGAGGGCATGCGATGTAATGAGCATTGAGTGTTATATGCAGCTGATGAATCACTAAACTCTACCTCTGAAACTAATTAAAACCTCTGAAATTAATTAAATTGAATTTTAAATTAAAAAAATTAAATAATCTTTTCAATTGCATACACTTAGAACTCAGAAACTGGTTTGTAATTTGCTCCAATCATTAACCAGTGTTTTTCTTTTGTTTCCATAGAAAGACCTCTTCCTGAATACCTGATTGTTTATACAATAGCTCAACTTTGGAAGCCCACCTCATCACTGCCTTCTAAAATGAGTCTCAACTGTTCTCAGGACTAAAAGACTTGTTCAATGAGATATAGAATAATCTACTACTCAGCTACTAACCTAATTCTGCTCTTCACAGCAATCAGCTCAGTTTCTAACATGTAAAACTTCCAGGGAAATTTCTGAGGAGGAGATTCATGGGGCTTAGCAAAGGCTGTCCCCAAATATGTTACTTTGGCATATTGATTATTTTAAATTAAAATTATTTTAGAAAAAGTCAGTGCAAGGATGGTGCTCTGACCTTCCTCCAACCCCCTGAAAGCAGGAAATAAATTCCTCATGTGAAGGGTGCCTTTACAGCACCTGGAGGTGGAAAGCTTTCTTAACACCTAACTTGCTACCCCAAGCCCTAATCCCTATGTCTTCTGAATTCTTCCCAAATGTATTGTTTCTTTTCTAAAAGGTATAACATCTTTCTGCTTTGGTCACTTCTGAGTCTAATATTTTGATGAGCTCTTATGCATATGAATTAAATTTGTTTTTCTTTTCTTATTCTGCCTTATGTCAATTTAGTCATTAGATCAGCCAAAGAACCTAGAAGGGAAGAAAGGTAAAGTTTTCCTTCCCTATAATATTAAAATGTACCTTCAGACTTTTCTTCTTCCCAGAGCAATGACATGAAGTCAGGAATCCCAGAGGTGAATAAGCATGTCATCTTCTCCTGGTAGGCTGGCACAGCTGGCCAAGAGTGGGGTTAGTTTCCCAAGGGCAGAGAGGAATAGTAGAGGCTGAAGACTTTAAAATAAGTTTTTAAACCAAGTGTTAAAAAGAAGGTTGCAATAAAGGTAAGTTGTATCCCTCCAGCATATTTCAGGCCAATTCTTATTGCATCCAAAGCTGACTAGTCAAGCTTGTATGACTTCCCAACCCCTACACCAAGCCATAACAGCTGTGCATGATCTCAGGAGGCCTGTTCTCAGAAGTGCCTCCCTCACATTTAGGACCCAAGTCTTAAGTTGCAGTACAGATTGCTGCCTCCTAAGTTCTTTGCTAGTGAGGAAAGGAAGAATTGACAGCCTTGTCCATATCACTTCTGAAAACTCCTTTATTTCCTGATCTCATTTTTCAGTTTATTTTCATTGTTTTGCCAGTTCCCATCATTGACATCTGGAATGGAGGATGAGAATAAAGAGGGAGGGAGAAACAAAAAGAAGAGGCGTCTGCCATTGCCTTGTTTGTACACTTCAAAGGATTTATTAATGAGTCTACCTATTGTCTAAGCTCCTTGTCTGTACCTAGGTTTTGCAATCTATACACCTAGGGAGATCACAGCAAACCGAAAGAGCCTTTCACAACAGGACAGAATGTCTTCCCCCACCTTTTACAGTATAATCAAAGAGGTGATTGTCATAGGCAAATAAATTTGATTTGGAGGACTCACACAACTGCTGGAACAGGTCCAGTGAAAGAGGAAAGAATGTGCATAGTTGTGGGAAGGCAAGAAGTTGGGGAAGAAGGGTTGTTCAAAGCCAAGTTAAAATTAAGTTTTATTAAGATAACCTCTCTGCATATTTGCTTACCTCTGCTGACTGCATCCTTATGCAGTGGTGAATCCAATGAGAATAATATGAATTTCCTTGTCATATTTATTCCCTTCTCCTCTTTCTACCCAGTGGTTGTTAACTGATGGGGACAATGTTGGCAACGTTTGGCAATGTCTGGAGATACTTCTTGTTGTCACAACTGAGAAAAGGGGGTTGCTGCATCTAATGGGTACTGCCAAATATCCTACAATGCACAGAATAATCCCCCCCAACAAAGAATTATCTGGCCCAAAATAACAAAAGTGTCAGGGTTGAGTCCCCTGGCATTCTCTTGGCATGAATGGGATTAGAAAAGCAATGTGTATGCCCTTTGATGAAGCTTCGAGAAATGTTTTGTTGTTGCTGTTTCTGGGATATTTTACCCTCATATTCATCACCCCCACACTTACTCAGTTGTCGGACTGAGAGTCTGTCTTAAGGTCTTCTAAAACCTTAGAATTATATCACAAGTCTCATCTACAGCCTTCTTATGGGTCTTCACATTTCTTGTTATTATTCTTGTTTTATTACCTTCATGATCTATGTTTTTCTCTTCCACCTTATCTTATCTTATTTTCCCCTCTGTAAATTCTATCATTTATTTTTACTTCTTTCTTCTGCTCCATATGATCGGAAGTCAAATCCAAATTCACAATAAAATATCACCATAAAATATCAAAATATCCAGGCTCCTGAACCAGGGTTGAGGGGAATGCTCTGGCTGGAGTAGGAGATTTAAGAATTATATCTAAAATCATCCATCACATAATCACAGCGGATGTCTCACTATAATAGGAGATTTTTTTTTTTCTTTTTTGGTTACTGCTGTTAAGTCAGTAAGTAAATCACTTGATATGTAAGGCTGCCATGGACAGAGGGATGTTGTGCTACAGTTGAAACTTAATTCCTTAGAGGGAAGGGAAGAATGGGTGAGAGCCTTCTCAGGATCACGTATCATAGGTAGCTGTGAATAATTATTTAAATTAGTAATGGAAACAATGCATTAAATACTAAGGAATTCATCATAAAATTTTTTGTGAGGTTCAAGGATTCTTCATTTTAGTAATGTTATCACTAAAGTTATCATGAAGGACTCTTTGTAGTGTTCCAGCCAGTGATGTTTTCTAAAAGCTGAACAATGGGGGATTAGCCCAAGATTGGACAATTGGGAGAGATGTACTGAGTCAGAAAAGATTTGAGATATGTGTATGCAAAGGATAGATTTGTACATTGGTGACTATGTTCAGATACAAAATAACATATTAATGAGAAAATGTTCTGAAACTCAACCCAATATTCTATATATGGAGAATGCCTGAATCATTCTTCAGTATAATTTTATAAATATCTTACCAATGAAGTGGTAATAAGAGAAAAAAATGGCTTATGAAAGCCAAGAAATTAAAAATAGAGCTACCCTATGACCCTGCAATTGCACTACTGGGTGTTTACCCCAAAGATACAGAAGTAGTGAAAAGAAGGGCCATATGTACCCCAATGTTCATAGCAGCATGGCCACAATCACCAAACTGTGGAAAGAGTCATACCCTTCTGATGAATTTGGATAAAGAAGATATGGCCATATATACAACGGAATATTATGCCTCCATCAGAAAGGATAAATACCCAAATTTTGTATCAACATGGATGGGATTGGAGGAGATTAAGCTGAGTGAAATAAGTCAAGCAGAGAAATCAATTATGATATGGTTTCACTTACTTGTGGAGCATGAGGAATAACATGGAAGACATTAGGAGAAGGAAAGGAAAAGTGAAGTGGGCTAAATCGGAGGAGAAGATGAACCATGACAGGTTGTGGACTCAGAAACAAACTGAGAGTTTTGGAAGAGAGGGAGGTGGGGGGATGGGTGAGCCTGGTGGTGAGTATTAAGGATGACAAGTATTGCATGGAGCACTGGGTGTGGTGCATATACAATGAATCCTGGAACACTGAAAAAATTAAATTAAATTTAAAAAAAAGAATCCAAGATAATATGTAATGGATTATCCATGTGTTGAAGGAAGGTAGCCCCCACTTTCCAATTAGCATCCAGGGTGCCATGATGTCGTGTTGCACATGCACACTTTGTGATGGCAGCATGAAGATGCAGGAAATGTGACAAAGATGTCTTTAGTGAACAGAACTCAATTTGCATATATATATATATTTTTGCTTGCATGTCATCCATAGAGGACAAAGGACCACAGATAAGAACATGTGCATGTTTATGCCTGTGTCTGTGTATATAGTTTTGGCTAGGCCTAAGTTAGGCTCAACTCTAGAGGGCTAAGATTTCCCATATGTCCTGGTCTAAAAAAATACCCAGAAAATTTGGCTTGAGCTACAAAATAGTAGTTAGTTATTGGATCTGTTTTCTACTAGTGCTTACTATAGCCAAAGATGCCTTTTAATAATACACAAGCATTTCTGAGTTCTTTCTATGTTTTGGTCACCTTGATTACCACTGAGTATACACAGGTGAATGGAACAGACATTGCCCTGGCCTAATCCTCATAAAGTAAGTAGTCACTTGGTTTCTTACTTTCTTTATCTCTCTCTTCTTTAAAAACTTCCATGAAATTCCATCCTAGTTTATGACAGAAGGCTCTGGAACTTAACAGCAAAGATATTGCAAGAGGACACCATAAAAAAAAACATACGGGATGTCTATCACTGGCCTAAAAATCTTTCAGCTTAAAAACTTATGAGAAGATACATTTTACACCAAAGTGTAGAAATATGAATGATAGTCCGAGCTTAAGCATAGTACACTATTCACGTTCATATCCTCATGAAATAGAGGGGATGTAGTGAAATAGAGTGCATATATAGTAAAATAGACAGATGTGGAGCTATGGAATCATCTGAGAATGAACTCGTCCTTGACGGGGACAGAGCTGGTCATTTTAGTTGCATGCCAGTAACCAAGCCTCCTTCTTGGGAAGAAAGTGGTTCTGAGTACCCCTTCAGGTGGGCAGCCTACATAGGTCCAGCATTACTCAAGGCATGGTACTGTAAAGAGAGCCTTGTGAAAAGAGGAACTGAGACTGAAGGTGAAGACATTGTCCTCATGAAGTTACAGTGAGGTCCAGCTTAGTTATCAAGTATATAGAGGAGTGAGGAGCATAGGTTGTCTTTGGCAAAAAGGACCAAAGGGTACAAAAGGAGATTCTGCATCTTGAGGGCTGGCAGTTGTAGTAACACTGGGAGATGACACTCCTGGCTCAAATATCAGTGCCATCCCTGGGAGCAGATCTTGGTGAAGTGTTGCCTTCAAATATCTTTCTTGCAGAGACTTTATTAGGGGCTGAATTATGTCTCTCCCCTGCACTCACCTATAGAATTCATGTGTTGAAGTTCTAACAATCTAGTACTTTTGGCTGTGACATATTTGTAGATGGGGTCTTTATAGAGATATTTAAGGGAAATGAAGTCACATGGCTGGGTCTTAATCCAATAGGACTGATCTTTTGAGAGGAAGTGGACATAGACATATACACTGACCAAAAGCGGACCATATGAGGATACAATATGAAGGTAGTCATCCACAAGCTAAGAAGAGAAGCCTCAGAAGAAACCAACTCTGTCAACAACTTGATCTCAGACTTCTAGCCTCCAGAACTGTAAGAAAATAAAATGTATTATTAAAGACACACAGCCTGTGATATTTTGTTATGGCAGTTTAAGGAGACTAATACGGATCCTGATAAGAAGGTTAAAAAAGCATTATAAGACTCTTCATGAGTATTCAAGAGAGAAGCTTCTGAACTTACCAAAATAAATTAGTATTTTTCAGGAGAGATTTAAGAGCAAACATAATGTAGGTGGAAATATGGGATGTTTTCAAGTACCAACAGAAGTCCAGATTCATTTTCTTTCAGAAAAATCACTTGTTTTTTTGTTTTTTTTTTTGTTTTTTTTTTACATTTTGCCACAAGTCTCTCAAGTTCTTAATTAGAAAGTTGAGGTATAAGTGTTGGAAGAAAAAGATGAATTTTTGTCTGTTATTTTGCAGCTGACCTAAGTTCCTTTTGTGATCTAGTTCAAAGTTTCAAAGAGCAGGGAAAACATACTTTTAACAATAATAAAACTAATAAAGTGTTGATGACTTATTTTAGAGCAAGCACGGAACAAGGAATTTTGCATACATGATCTTTAATTTGGAAAACAAAAAAACAAAAAACCCTGTAAGACATCCCTCAATTTTAAAGGTAGAGAAACTGAGGTTCAGAGGGATCAGTTTCCTGCTCAAAGTCAAACTGAGATATATGCTGAATTTGGGCTGGTCCAGGTAAGTATAGCCTCAAAGACTGTTCTTCCTACTATACCCCACTGCTTTCCAAATCACCAGCTATGGATGAGAAAGAACAGCTCCCATAGCAGTATTCATGGTGCATGCTGTTTGGTGGTGTTTGTCAACCGGCTTGAGGCTTTAGGATGAGAAAAGTAGAGGAGAGGAAACTGAAACAGGAAGCTAATATTTTCTATTAGAACTAAAAATACACTTGACAAAACAGAACAAAGAGGTTGTCCACAAAAATGTACTGAGACTTTTATTCTAGAGATGCTGGGGACCATGGATATACTTTTGTCTTCAGCAGCAGTCTCTCCCCCAACCCCTGGAGCCATGGTCCCCATCAGTCTCAACGGCTGAGATAACAGGAAACAGATAGCAAGACACTTGTTCCTCAGCTCATAGGGTTGCCTGTTATGTCATCAGAGCGTCCTGAGGAAAGGTCAGTCAAAGCTTAAGCAGCACCCACAGAGTTGAACATCTGAACTTAAAAGTCTCAGAGACCTAATCTCTTTGAAAGTAAGGGAAGTTCAATTATTTTTGAAAACTGGCAGAAGTCCAGGACTTGAGGATGTTTTCTTTCTTTTGTACAAGGCAAGAAAGCAAGGGGGAAAAGTATGTGTGTTTGGAGAAGGGAAGAAGGGGAGTTACTATTTTGGTGCCTGACAGCAAGCAAAGGATCCTGACCTTCCTCAAAGCTGTTGGTCAGGGGGCATGCCAGAGGCCATGGGTAGTGGCTTAAAGTGAGCTTTGCTGGGGAAGAAGGTCTTGAGGTGATGGTGCTAGATGGGGGGCACACTGATGCTTTCTTTTGTCTTCTTCCCTATGGAAGATCGGGTGGGTGGGAAGAAGGATAAAGAAGCTCAAAGATGAATAAGAGATCTCTATATGAAAACATTAGTGTAATCAAAAAATGACCGGTGGTGTGTTTCATATGACTCTATGTGTGTGTGTATGTTCAGCAATAGAAGGCAGAAATTTAAAAAATATTGTAATGATTTGCTCATGAAATAACTATCATTTGTAACAACATGATTAAAATTGTTACAAACAAGTACAAACTCTACCAAGAAAAAAGGTTGAAATTTGGAAAGAAGATTAAATGACTTGAGTGGTATCTGAAAGATATTCACAACCCACCCAGGACTATTCATAAAGATTCACCTCTAACAGAGATTTAGTGGGATTTATCTTTGTACCAGGGGCCTACTTCAGGCATCATGTTTCCCACTGAACAGATGGGAAAACTGAAAAGTGGAGCATGCTAGTATTTTACTTTCTAGCTTGTGTTCCTTCAGTCTTTCAACATCCCTTCAGCTCTGTGCAGATACCATTCTAACTTATCTACAAAAATATATATTAGAAAATTATCAAAATGCTTCCAATTCCATAGGGTATTTCAAGGTAGGAGAAAGATGCAACAAGAGTACTACAGATGCAGTCTTCCAACTCAAGTGTGGAAGAAATAGACTCCATTTTCAAATAATTAAAGCCAATATCTATTAAGAACCAACATTCCACTGTTTATAAGATTCTGGTGGGGACACAGGTGGGGGATCATCATGGCACACGGAACACTATTGTAGATAATAGATCTAATGTTGGCAGATGAGGAAAGTGGGAAAGATGAGCAGTAAACAGTACACTGGTAGGCATCAGAAAATTACACAACAAATCTTAGGTCTTCAATTATTTGATCTCTATAATTAGGACTAATGCATTGAATATTCCCAGAGTGTACAGGCTAGCACTATTGGGAAAGCCAAGTGTGCTTGTCTTCAGATACCTGCTTCTTCAGAAGCTCTCTTCCACTGGTATGAACCAAAATGGTCACATGTGGCAATGACATACCTGCGCCTTGTATCTTAGGGTTTGGCAGAATGGTGACATACCTCTGTTATCACCTAAATTCTATGACATAGCAACATAGGGAGCCGACCTGACAGCTCTTTTGCAATTTACCAGGAGGGAGAACAATAGACACCTACTTTCAGCTGAGAAGGACACAATTTTTCTATTTCCCAGCACAGATTAATCTTGGAAGCAGAATGTCTCATATTTGCTTAGCCTGCTTTTGAGACATTTAATCTTCCCAAATATTCTTTAGGTGTTTGTTTATCTGAAGACCCAAAAGATAGCTGAGTGGTACAATCTATTTTCTAATTAAGATAATTTATTTCCTGGAGCCTTGAGCAGAAAAGCTTAGGAATTTTGGTAACAAAATTGAAAATTATAACTTTCTAGCAAAACAGGTTAAAACTCATTTAATCTCTAATAGAGAATATTTCACAATATATGTTTGATGATAACATTTCCATATGTATTTATATGCATCTATATATAATACTTGCCAGTTTTTAGTCCAAAATTTCATACAGAAACACTGTTCAGAATCTTTAACATATTTTTTCTCAAAAATACCTGCCAAAATGATTATAAAGTTTCAGATTAATCCCTAAAATCCTGATTAATGTACAAAGCAATTGATTTTGAACATTGATAGTAAGATTTTTCTTAACCAGTGCTTGCCACATAATGGACACTTGCTATCTTCTCCACCCCCCCACTCATTCACAGTAAACTCTTTTAAAGAAATAGGGAAGGAACTCATATTTATTGCAATTTGGCTATATGAAAGGTATTTTCACTCATTAATACCATAAATCTCCCAAATCCTGTGAGGTAATAATATTTTCCCATTTCTCAAATTGGGAGACTAATATTTCTACAGCAAAATGAGATCTGGGTTCCAAGATGCAATGCCAAGAGCACCTCCCCTTCCTTTAGCAGTACTAAAGATTCTCCCTATTCCTCAGTGACCTTGAGGCAGGACCAGGAGCATATTCTTTCCATGGAACAGGACCTCAGAGGATTGCATGTCCAGGATCAGAAAGAGGAGGGACACAGACATTGGTCAGCCACATTTATAAAAGCTGGACTGACTACATATTATAGGTGGGATAAAATTAACCCTGTCCTGATTTGTCTCCATTATAATGTGGAATAACATATTCCTTGTTCTTTATTGACATGCATGGTATCAGTTTTGCCACCAAGTAAAAATATCCTAATTATTGAATATTTTTCTGGAATTACTCAGAAGAAAATAAACTGTCTACATTTTATTTTTAGCATAAGTATAAGCAAATTTTTCAGTGCCCCTCGCCCCCAATGAACCCATTAAAAATGCCCATAGGAGAGCCAGATATAAATATATACCAAGTTCAGTTACTCTGAAGCTATTCTGTGACATTACTCAAGTAAAAGCTTTCTCACCGTCTGTTCCCTCCCTCACCACCTCTTGACCATGCCCAGGTTGGAAACCTAACAAACCAAGTGGAGAAATAGAGAAGAACCAAGCCCATCTTCCGCTTTCTGATGTCACCACTGTATGGCAGCCTCCAGGCCACCCTAGCTTGGTACAGGGAATTGAAGATTTAATACAGTATCACTTAGAGTTCTATTAATCATCTGAATTGAACACTGTAATTGCCTAATTACATTGCTCATATATTACAGTACTAGTAGGATTTTCTGTTACAGAATAGTGAGCAGAAAGTCGTGGAGATGGCTTGATTTTTCATCCAGGAGTAGGAGAAGACTACTTTTAAACTTCATTGAGCACATCTAAATGGGTAGCAGCAGAACAAAAATAAAAGTTGCTTTTGTGATTACATTCCTAAGTTTTGCTTTTTAGTGTACTATTCCCACAGTTACTAAAACACTTTTTTGTCTTTCAAGTTCACTTACAATCTTTTCCACTAATAAGATGAAGCAGATTCAGAGTGTAAACCTAAAGCTAAAAAGTCTCATTTAGACTTCATTGTTTGCAAAACAAATAACTCTTGGGAAGTGGGTCTAGCCCTTTCTTCCTGGACCCTCTTCCCTTTCTTTTCATAGTTGAGGCTTCTTGGGTGATTCTGACGCCTTTCACTCCTTCTTGTCTACATGGGGAGCATTTTGTCAGAAAACTATGACTTTTACTCTGAATCCATGTTAAGCCCAACCCTCTGTTTCCTCCAACTTGAACTGCTTTGCCTCCATGGGAGGTGGGAAGGAAGTCACAGTTTCTGCCATTCTGTATGTCAAAGGAGGTTTGTTTATCCTACTAGTAAAGTCAATAAAGAGCTGACTTCCTGCAAGGGACTGCATTCTGGGACAAGAAAGCCAAGCTGATAAAAGCGTTGGTTGCAGGCAATTGTTCTGAAAAATATGCTAATGGTGCACCTGATAACTATGTTCTTCTATAAACCCACTTATTGAGGAGGAAGCGTGGGTGTTCAATGGACCAGGGAGGTTGAGTTGCAGTTTACCATCCTGCTCACAGGAAACTTTTGGTCTTAACAGCTTGGGGACCATGCAGTGGAAGTACACTGGCTACACCTGAAAGAAGTGTTGGAAATAAGTGTCATTGGAGATTACTATGCTGTCCCCAACCAGGACCCATGACTGTAACTGTTTAGGATATGTGCTAACTGGAGTTCTCAGTCAAGGCAGGGCTGGGGTTTCCAATGACTTGTCTGATCACATTTGCTATTTTGACAAGGTCTGTTCAGAGGAATAGGCCAACTCCATTTTCTCCTGATCCTCTGTGAGACCAACAAACTTAAGCCTTCTTTGAGGCACTGAGGCTTAAACTATGTTTCAGTGAATCTTGGCTTTATCCTGTCGGGACCCTGAATACACCTGGAACTGGTTATTTAATATCTATCTTCCAGAAGGATTTTAGAGTAGGAAGGGCATTTTTTCTTGTCAACACATGGCACCGCCTGCCTCTGCTGCTTATTCATACTCAATACTGAGTAAATGACACTGAAAAACAGTACTACAATGCTCAGAGAACAGAGTACTCACAGATGCTGTTGGTCATTTAGCAAGTGGGTGGGTGTAGAGATGAGTTTAGGATCTGGGTTCTGGGATTCCCGTCTCTGGTTTTCTGTGCTGATTCCCATATATGACATTCTCCTCCAGTACTCATCAAGGGAGGTGCATGTTTCATGGCTTACCACTGGTAAACATAGCATGTCTCCAGATAATCATACAAGGAAAGCGAGAGAAGCAAATTGACCAGAGTATTTCTAAACAGCCTGCATCATTTCCTTCACTGTATATACTACACAAAGAGCTACAAGGAGAAGAAAGCAAAGCGCTGATTGAAGCAATAATTGGAGGGCAGTTATGTCACTAAAAGAACAAAGCAATGTATAAGAGGTACATTTAACCACATTTAACCACAGTTGGGACTAAAAAAAAATTTTAAAAAGCACCCCACAGACATAAATTTTTGGTAAAGAAAAATGTTAAGAACCTAGAGGAAAACAAAACAAAACAAATTATTATATGTCATTCCCTTTGTATAGTTGGCCTTGACATGTTGACTTGTCCATGGAGAATGAGGCCTTCGATGTAAAACCAAAGACACGTCTTCTGAGACATAGCATTTCCACACAGAAGTAATCTGACATCTGAAGTAATCTGATTTGGATTCTCCAACATTAACTTAGCAAGTGTGATGAGCAGAGACTAGAAAAAAAACTTAGAGGATAGAGTATTCAACTCTCCACTGGGGCCAGATCTCTTTTTTCTTGAAAAAAGATCTTTACTTCTAACTTAGCAACTGAACTAGTCTGGCTCAGCTAAAGTTACTCTCTTCTAATGATGGCAACGCCATCGTTGTTTTTGAAAAAACACCATTGCCTGATCTGTGAAATTTATCGATCAGAGAGTTGGAACGGAAATGAGCATGAGTAAGCACTCAATGCCTGGCCTGTGCCAGACACTTTAATACATGTGCCATTTAATTCTGATAATATTCTTGTGAGTTGTTTATTTATTTTTTTAAAGCATTTTCCCATTATGGAGTAAAGGAAACAGAATCAGGGAGAGTAACTAGTTTCCCAGGTAGCAGAGCCCTGAATCCCTGACATCCAAATCCCCCTGTGCTCTACCCAAGATTCAATGATTACCTGCTTTACTATTATCAGGTAAATTTGGGGTCAATAAAGCTTTTATTTATCACCATAAGGAAGAACTATGCCAACTCAAATATCGTTATGGTTTACTTACACCTTGATACTTCAATATGTTTTTAAAAAACAAAGTGTGTTTTTTAAAAATTACATAAATATCCTGTTAATTTTTCTCTGGTAGGTTTTAAGTTCCTGTACATTTAATGTTCTTGTGCTGTTGATGACTTCCCAATATAAGCCTTCCTTCCTACGTTTGTTTGCCCAGCTCTTTATTTAGGTTTTCAGACCCATACTCAGGTTAGCCAACCCAAGAAATATCATTGTCTTACCCCAGATTCAGCTCCCCCCCCTTTTTTTTCCTTTTTACATGCCACTTTAGCTCATTTTAAACCAAGATTTTTCATCCCTGACATGAGCTGGAATTTTGATACATAATTTAAAGGGGGCAGGATCAAAGTTACAACTCTCAAGAAAGCTTAATGACCCATTCTAACTTCCAAAGAGGTAGAAGGAATAATCAGAACCATTTTGACTGAGGATTGCATACTATGAGGCCTAAAATTATTGTAAGAGGTATTAATAGACTCAAAATATAACCATGACTCAGGTCCTTGATGAGATAACAGAATTTAGAAAGCAAGATTTTGTATATCGATGTTCATAGCAGCATTATTCACAGTAGCAAAAGGTGGAAGCAACACAAGTACCCCCATTAATGGATGCATGAATGAATAAAATATGGTATATGCATACAATGGAATATAATATGACTTTGCTTTAAAAAGAAGAAATTCTGACATATGCAACAGAATAGATTAATCAACAGTATAGACATTATATTAAATGAAATAAGCCAGTTACATAAGAACCAGTATTGTATGATTTCATTTAGATGAGGTTTCTAGAGCAGTCAAATTCATAGAGAAAGAAAGTGGAATGGTGGTTGCCAGGGGATTGGAGGAGTTATTATTTAATGGAATTAAACAATACAGAATTTCAGATTTGTAAGATAAAAAGGGCTCTGCAGATAGATGGTAGTGATGGTTGCCCAACAGTGTAAATATACTGAATGCCACTGAACTGCACACTTAAACATAAGATGGTTAAATTTTATGTTAAGTGCATTTTTACCATAACTGAAAAAAAGGCAAGAAACACTTCTTTCCCCCTATCTCCTCTGAAGGGGCTGATTATATCATTTGTTTCTGGCCACAGTGCCTGGAATATACAATGGAAGAACTGTTTTTGGTATGTGAAAGACAAACTTTCATTTCCTTCTAGACTTTATACTAATTGCTCTTATCTTGACTATGTAAATTGGAGAATTCTGTTCTTAAGAACTACCAATGATTTTAAAGTAATTTTATTCTGGTAAATATTTAGGTTAAAAATGAAAGGTTAAGAATTTTAAGAAACATTATTTTTTATTTTGTCTTAGTTTAACAAAATTCCTTATATAATAGTTTTTGCCCATGTATTTTAAACATTAGCCATGTATAATCAATTAAAGAAATGGGGCTTCTGGTAATAATTTTATTTCTCTTTAAGCATCTCCCCCCCTTGTCTTTGGTTGAGAGGGATTGACATGGCATGGGGTAGGGACAGCTCACAGGGGTGTGGGCTGTGACAATTCTGTCCCCCTCTCTCCTTCCCTTGTACCTGAGCCCCTCTTTGCCCCAACTTTCCCATGTTCCCCAACTGTGAACACTGTATCTGTACTGTTACTGAAGGGACATGATCTCATGGCTTCAGAATGCTCAGGTACCCATAATATGCGATCCATTTCAGGGACACTGTGTTTTAAAAGAGGGACCATAGATGTTTTGCACCCAGGTGTGAATATACTTAACGTCACTAAAGTGTACACTTAAAAATGTAAGCATTTTTAGTAATAAAGTACATTTTATAGTAAGAGTAAAATTTATGTTATGTGCTTTTTACCACAATTTTTAGAAACTATTTACAGAGAGACAGAGAGAGGCTATAGAAACAAAGAAACTTAACAACTTGACAAAGAATAGAGATGAAAGTCCAGGCATGAAAGTAGAGGCCAGTGGGAGAGAATTACCTTTTACATGGTATTAATAGGAATGCTGTTTATGGGCATTCCTGTCATCTAGCATACACCCCATGAATATGTATATGTGATTGAGGCAGGACCTGGGGGCAGCAGAAGAGGCAACTCTAGAAAACTACTATTTTGCCTGGGTGAGGCTCAAGAGGAGAGGATGAAGGCTTCTGGCTGTTTGGCAAGGTACCAGTAATTTTCCAGTAAACACTGTAATGCTGAAATCAGCTCTTCCTGTCTAGGGCCTCACTCTTCGATGGCTTCCCTCAGATGTCTAGTTCCTCCTAGAACTCTGAAAGTCTGATGAAAACCACAGCAGCAGAGAGTTTGTAAAGAGCATCTTTTCCACATTTCAGAGACAAATTCTACTCCTCTCTTTTTTCTTCTTTTATTTTCCAGTCCTTTTAATCACTGCCTCTACCTGCAAGGCAAATCCCATAGCGTTCCCCTCAGCTTTGAGAAACATAAAATGAAGGCACAAGCAGAAACTACATATGGTGAAGTTGGGGGTGAAGTTCCTCAGGAGGACTGAGGGTTCACTCATGGGGAAGAGCACGCAGGGACAGCTTTAATGGTGTGTGTGTGAACAGCTGGCTGCCTGGCTCCAGCATGGTGAGAATCGAAGGCTGGGGGGGTGGTCATGCATCAGATATAGCTGATAATGACTTTCTTAGGCCTAAGAATGGAGCAATCTTCAGGAATCCAGAATCCTCATTGCTGGCAGAATTCTAAGTAAACAGCAGCAACACCTAGTTATGTGGGCGGCAATTAATCAAGGCAGTCAGTGAGTTCTACTTGCAGAATCTCTTCTGTTCCTTTGTTCTTTGTCCCCACCCATTGGCATGATTTCCTTAGGGATTTTTTTTTTTTCCTGGAGTTTGGGTTATGTACACACACACACATACAGTAGGTCAAATGCCAACAAGTTGGCTTCGGGTTATGTATCCCTGTCATGGATGGTACAGGACATGGATCCATCACCCTGAGTACTACTAAGCCAAGTTTAAACATTTATTGGCCATATGACCTTCAGCATTTAGCTTCTGTTTCTTGACTGGAAACACTCAGAAAGTGATGTCTATTTTACCTATTTCACATATGTGTGAAAGCATTTTAGCTTCTTCCACAAACGTTAAGTCTCCTAGGAAGGGAGCAAGATGCTGATGGCTGTGCTGAAAATTTGAACAGCAAGTTCAAAATTCATGGATTTGGAGTTTTCTTACGTTGGGTAAAATTAAAACCACTTATTTTTCCAAGGGCAAAATGCTTTATATACTTAAAAGTAAATAAATAGACATAAATAAAATATATAAATAGATGAGATAGATAGATAGATATGATGATGATAGATGAGGAGAAGATACTAAGAGTTATTTATGATTCTTAAAAATTAAGTTTGGATCAGGAAAATAATTTTTTGTATCATTTGGTTAAATATCATTGGATAAAGCTTATGTCTGAAAATCAGGGGTGAAAAGCATTTAAGCAAAATACACCTATGACTTAACTGAACCAGAAACATTATGAAACTAGAGAATTCTGGGGTCTAGTTAGATCCATTTGTTCTTTAGTCCAGACATATCCATCTCCTGCTGAGCACCTTATATGTATGTGTGCATCTCCTGAGTGAGAATACCATCCCTCTCTCCCGCTTTGTCACTGAACGGGGTCTCTTCTTTCAAATCTCAGCAGCAGTTTGATAAGAGTTTCATATCCCCATTGCCCAGAGTGGTTTTACATACAAAGAAATCAGGTATTGCTCCCCAGTTTGTAGATAGTACACCTTAAGTCCAGCACTGGGACCCCTAATTAATTATTGGAAATAGCAACAGCTCAGCACTGCACAAAGAAACTAAAAACTCAGAAATGAAATAGCAGACTCATTTAAATGTGAGTTTAAATCACTTTGTTTTATAGACTGAGTCCATCACTCTGAACCTAGCACAGCCTGGCACAAAGACTGTCAGCTTTCATTTGCCTTCTTCCACCCATTATTGACATAAGTTCACTAAGGGCAGTGTTCTGTGGTCTACTTTTTTTTTTTTTTTTTTTTTGCTTACAGCTCTTATAATTGGAATTTGTATGCAGCAGATACCCAATATGCCCTTGTTGATTAATTAATTCTTAATATATATCAGGCGATGTGCTGGATCAATTATACATACTTCCTTACTTGTTACTCAGAGCTGCCCTCTGAGCCAGATGTTAGCAGAAGAGGAAACCAAACATGAGCGAGTTTATTAGCCCAAGGGACTTAGAGCTAGATAGTAGGGAAGTCTGGGTTTTTTTCTTCCCCTTATTTTTGGTTGCCCTTCTGATACTGTACAGAAATTACAAAAAATATTTGGCTCTTTTCTAAAGCCAGGGCCTTGAGCACTGCAGAGAAGTTACGGGACGGCTGGGAAGAGATCGTCAGAGCAGAACCTGCAGAGCAGTGTCTCACTTCTCTGTGTCCTCTTAAGTTATCAGTCTTCCCTGTCTGTGTGGTTTTTGAACCATGCTCCTGGAACATTTGGCCTGCAGAGATATGCTTCAATGACTCTAGAAACATTCTTTTCCAATCTAATTTTGAAAAAATACATTTTTTTTAACTGTTTCAAAGCCATAGAAGAAAGCATGTGTCCTCAAATGCTTCATCCATTTAATATGCAATGGTTTGGGCTACAAATGTGTCTTTTCTCTTAAAAGACTTTTAAAAATTGGTTTCTCCCAATACCTATATTTAAATTTTAACTTGTTCATAGATCAGTGAATAATAAGTATAATCCTGAATTGATATTGATCTTGCTTTAGGCAGAGGCCTACAGATGCCCAGGGCCCATAAGGTCACACAGGTATCCCCCAGTTAAAGGCCAGGGAAAGCTCCAAACATCTGCTAGGGCAGGCATACACTAATGCATAATCATTTCCTAATAATAACTGAACCCAACAAAGCTCTTATTCCTAATATCTTGTTTTAGGGTCTTTTAAGCATAGGTTGGAATTCTTTTGTCCATGATGTATAGGATGGAATTATTATAGATTTGGAGATTGGGATATTTCCATTTCAATATTTATAAGTAGTAATTTTTCATCATTTTCTATTTCTTAATTATTTTTGATTTTTTTCTTAAAATTAAAATAAGATTATTAGTTAAAAACCAAAAATATTTTTTAATTGAAAATAAATGTGAAAGATTGACCAGACACAAAATCAATAGCAAATTATATTAAATGGCACTACTGATGTTTCCATTG
The DNA here is from genome assembly GCF_011764305.1 of Mustela putorius furo. Taxonomy (NCBI): domain Eukaryota; kingdom Metazoa; phylum Chordata; class Mammalia; order Carnivora; family Mustelidae; genus Mustela; species Mustela putorius. Next base: position 1,284,585 of record NW_025421286.1, on the reverse strand, counting down.
TGTCTACCCTCTAACAGCAGGATGTAAAAGCAACGTGATGAAAAATTAGGAAGTGTTACAACTTATTTTTCACAAGGGTTCACCCTGCAAGATGATCAAATTGCAAGTCCTTTTTATGAAATTTTGGAAAATAGCTTTATGAGTTCTGACAATATGAAACATCATTTGTAACTATCAGGTCAAAAGAAAACTCCACTGAGTATACATATGAGGCTCTAAGTTTTATAAGTTTTTATTCAGCATAAACTGAATAGCTCAAAGTAATATATATATGTATGTATGTATATATATATGTGTATACATACACATATATATATATACATGAAATTTAGATCTAACTATGAACATACATTTAGAATGTCATTCAAAGCTACGTCTTCATATTACATGTGAAGGAAAGCATAATCTATGAGGCCAAAGCTAATCAGGTGACATGCCACTGAAATTGTATTAAGTCTGTTAGATAAGCAGATAGCCATAAGAATGCAACTAATGGTATTGCTATATGCCCAGCTATTAAAGCCATGAGACTGATCATTTTTGTTGACATTTCCTTTCTGTGAAACTCTGCATTGATGACATATCAGTTCTACCTCCAAATCAAGGGCAAATATATTCACTTCTCACCTTAGACAAAGCCACACTTGCCCTATTTTGTAATTCATCCTACACTGAGAAACCAGGATGTTGTTTTAAAACTCAAGAACTAACATGTAACTGCCCTGATAAAAGTCCTTTACTGGCCTCACACTGTGCTTTCTTCTGGCCTGGGAGAACTGGCATAGTCTGACCCCTATTTCTCTGCCTAGTCTTATCTCATGCTTCCATCCACAGAACACACCTCATTCTTTCTCTGCTTGGGGTCCATGCTTGCTGTTCCCTGTGCCTGCAGCTCTTCTCTGGACCATCAGATGACTGGCTTCTTCAGTTCCTTCAGCAGCAACTTGAACATCAACCACCTCAGACACCTTCCATGGATACTCTATTTAAAGACATTACCATCCCTGGTATTCTTCCTTCCAGTGTATTGTTAATTCCTTCTTGGCACTGTTTATAATCTTCACTGGCTTGTTTGCTTGCTTCTTTCTTGCCTATTTCCAATGGACTGTAAAGTTTATAAGAGCTAGAACAATCTTGTTTGTCATTTTGTCCCTAGCACCAGAACCCTTAGTACCTGGCATGTAATAAATACAATTTTCATCACAACCCAGAACATGTATATTTATTACCTGTGATTCACTCTGATATTTTTTATCCTATTTTATTTTATTTCATGTTCTTAAAAAGCTACCTATGACTCAACAAATTCCATAACTTCCTAAATGGTCCCAATGTGTCATCTGAAAACATTATGATAATGCAAGCTATAGAAAAAAGTTCAATATTCCTGACTCATTTGGATAATGAAATTATGTAAAATCTTTATGGTTCAATTGGATAAGGCTAGATCTGAGAAACTTTCAATTAGTCTTCAAAATAATGAGGACTCAGAAAATAAAATTTTAATTTTCATAAAATACTCTCATGTAATGAATAGAAGGATTTTTAATTATTTTGTAAAAAAAATAGGAAGAATTTTTGATGTATTAGCTTTCATATACTAGTTTTCATGAATTATAATGTTTCACGTATTAGTTAGAATTTTTCATGCATCCAAAAAATCACATACATTTATAATAACATGGCATGAGAGTTAAATCGATGATACAAAAGAAACATAAGAACATTGTCACAGCATACTAATGAGTGAATCCAAGCTTAGGGATAGTCACAGTTACCCAGAATTTGCCAATTTAATGAAGGAATATTGTTTGGTTTTGTTTCATACATTTTATTTACTAACTTTGATATAAGAGATAAAAATTGTTTTAAAAAAACAAATAAAAATTATGAAAATTAAAATTGATACAAAACTGAATTAGTGAAAAAAGTCTCCTTGTTGCAATCATCCAAGTTCTCTTCTGTGAAGGATATCAATGTGATCAGACTCTTGCCTATCTCTTCAGAGATATTTTATGCATATTCTCTGCCCTTTAAAAAAAGGCAAATAATATTCATAATTTTAAGTCATGCTTTTTTAAAAAAAAAACTTTACAATATATTTGGGGCATGTTCTTTATCTGTACATGCAAGGCTTTCTCATTGTTTATTTTAGCTACATAGCATTCCATTGGGTGACTGAATCATCATTTATTTAATCGCTCTTACATTGTATATTTAGGATGTCTCCAAGTGTTTGTTACAAGAACAATGATGCAATGAGTAATAATCTTGTACAAACATCAGGTAGCACAGGTATAAGTATTTCTGTAAGGTAAATTCCCAGAAATGGAATTGCTAGGTCAAAGGGTAGGTGCACTTATACTTTTGATAGATGTAGCCAAGTCCTCACCATTGAGATGCACCAGTCTACACTCCCACTTGCAATGTGTTAGCAGATATGTTTCCTGCACCCACATTGACAGGGAAATTTATCAAGCGCTTAGACATTTGCCAATCTGATAGGTGAAAAATGGCATCTCAGGGTAATTTTATTTTATTTATTTTTATTATTTTTAAAGATTTTATTTATTTATTTGACAGACAGAGATCACAAGTAGGCAGAGAGGCAGGCAGAGAGAGAGGAGGAAGCAGGGTTCCTGCTGAGCAGAGAGCCCAATATGGGCTCAATCCCAGGACCCTGGGATCATGACCTGAGCTGAAGGCAGAGGCTTTAACCCACTGAGCCACCCAGGCGCCCCTCAGTGTAATTTTAATTTGCATTTTTCTAATAATGAGATTGAGCATCTTCAATATATTAAAAATAATTTATAGTTTTGTAGTTCCTTTTCCATTGTTTGTATATTCAGCTTATTTTTCTATTGTGTTATTGATTTTTTTTTTTTTTTTAATTTTTTATTTTTTATAAACATATATTTTTATCCCCAGGGGTACAGGTCTGTGAATCACCAGGTTTACACACTTCACAGCACTCACCAAATCACATATCCTCCCCAATGTCCATAATCCCACCCCCTTCTCCCAAACCCCCTCCCCCCGGCAACCCTCAGTTTGTTTTGTGAGATTAAGAGTCACTTATGGTTTGTCTCCCTCCCAATCCCATCTTGTTTCATTTATTCTTCTACCCACTTAAGCCTCCATGTTGCATCACCACTTCCTCATATCAGGGAGATCATATGATAGTTGTCTTTCTCTGCTTGACTTATTTCGCTAAGCATGATACGCTCTAGTTCCATCCATGTTGTTGCAAATGGCAAGATTTCATTTCTTTTGATGGCTGCATAGTATTCCATTGTGTATATATACCACATCTTCTTGATCCATTCATCTGTTGATGGACATCTAGGTTCTTTCCATAGTTTGGCTATTGTGGACATTGCTGCTATAAACATTCAGGTGCATGTGTCCCTTTGGATCACTACATTTGTATCTTTAGGGTAAATACCCAATAGTGCAATTGCTGGGTCATAGGGCAGTTCTATTTTCAACATTTTGAGGAACCTCCATGCTGTTTTCCAGAGTGGCTGCACCAGCTTGCATTCCCACCAACAGTGTAGGAGGGTTCCCCTTTCTCCGCATCCTCGCCAGCATCTGTCATTTCCTGACTTGTTGATTTTAGCCATTCTGACTGGTGTGAGGTGATATCTCATTGTGGTTTTGATTTGTATTTCCCTGATGCCGAGTGATATGGAGCACTTTTTCATGTGTCTGTTGGCCATCTGGATGTCTTCTTTGCAGAAATGTCTGTTCATGTCTTCTGCCCATTTCTTGATTGGATTATTTGTTCTTTGGGTGTTGAGTTTGCTAAGTTCTTTATAGATTCTGGACACTAGTCCTTTATCTGATATGTCGTTTGCAAATATCTTCTCCCATTCTGTCATTTGTCTTTTGATTTTGTTAACTGTTTCCTTTGCTGTGCAAAAGCTTTTGATCTTGATGAAATCCCAATAGTTCATTTTTGCCCTTGCTTCCCTTGCCTTTTGCGTTGTTCCTAGGAAGATGTTGCTGTGGCAGAGGTCGAAGAGGTTGCTGCCCGTGTTCTCCTCAAGGATTTTGATGGATTCCTTTCGTACATTGAGGTCCTTCATCCATTTTGAGTCTATTTTTGTGTGTGGTGTAAGGAAATGGTCCAATTTCATTTTTCTGCATGTGGCTGTCCAATTTTCCCAGCACCATTTATTGAAAAGGCTGTCTTTTTTCCATTGGACATTCTTTCCTGCTTTGTCGAAGATTAGTTGACCATAGATTTGAGGGTCTATTTCTGGGCTCTCTATTCTGTTCCATTGATCTATGTGTCTGTTTTTGTGTCAATACCATGCTGTCTTATATGACAGCTTTGTAATAGAGCTTGAAGTCCGGAATTGTGATGCCACCAACGTTGGCTTTCTTTTTCAATATCCCTTTGGCTATTCGAGGTCTTTTCTGGTTCCATATAAATTTTAGAATTATTTGTTCCATCTCTTTGAAAGAGATGGATGGTACTTTGATAGGAATTGCATTAAATGTGTAGATTGCTTTAGGTATCATAGACATTTTCACAATATTTATTCTTCCAATCCAGGAGCATGGAACATTTTTCCATTTCTTTGTGTCTTCCTCGATTTCTTTCATGAGTACTTTATAGTTTTCTGAGTATAGATACTTAGCCTCTTTGGTTAGGTTTATTCCTAGGTATCTTATGGTTTTGGGTGCAATTGTAAATGGGATTGACTCCTTAATTTCCCTTTCTTCTGTCTTGCTGTTGGTGTAGAGAAATGCAACTGATTTCTGTGCATTGATTTTATATCCTGACACTTTACTGAATTCCTGTATAAGTTCTAGCAGTTTTGGAGTGGAGTCTTTTGGGTTTTCTACATATAGTATCATATCATCTGCGAAGAGTGATAATTTGACTTCTTCTTTGCTGATTTGGATGCCTTTAATTTCCTTTTGTTGTCTGATTGCTGAGGCTCGGACCTCTAGTACTATGTTGAATAGCAGTGGTGATAATGGACATCCCTGCCATGTTCCTGACCTTAGCGGAAAAGCTTTCAGTTTTTCTCCATTGAGAATGATATTTGCGGTGGGTTTCTCATAGATGGCTTTGATGATATTGAGGTATGTGCCCTCTATCCCTACACTTTGAAGAGTTTTGATCAGGAAGGGATGCTGTACTTTGTCAAATGCTTTTTCAGCATCTATTGAGAGTATCATATGGTTCTTGTTCTTTCTTTTATTGATGTGTTGTATCACATTGACTGATTTGCGATGTTGAACAAACCTTGCAGCCCTGGAATAAATCCCACTTGGTCGTGGTGAATAATCTTTTTAATGTACTGTTGAATCCTATTGGCTAGTATTTTGTTGAGTATTTTGGCATCTGTGTTCATCAAGGATATTGGTCTATAGCTCTCTTTTTTGGTGGGATCCTTGTCTGGTTTTGGGATCAAGGTGATGCTGGCCTCATAAAATGAGTTTGGAAGTTTTCCTTCCATTTCTATTTTTTGGAACAGCTTCAGGAGAATAGGAATTAGTTCTTCTTTAAATGAATTCCCCCAGGAAGCCTTCTGGCCATGGGCTTTTGTTTGTTTGGAGATGTTTAATGACTGTTTCAATCTCCTTACTGGTTATGGGTCTGTTCAGGCTTTCTATTTCTTCCTGGTTCAGTTGTGGTAGTTTATACGTTTCTAGGAATGCATCCATTTCTTCCAGATTGTCAAATTTATTGGCGTAGAGTTGCTCATAGTATGTTCTTATAATAGTTTGTATTTCTTTGGTGTTAGTTGTGATCTCTCCTCTTTCATTCATGATTTTATTTATTTGGGTCCTTTCTCTTTTCTTTTTGATAAGTCGGGCCAGGGGTTTATCAATTTTATTAATTCTTTCAAAGAACCCGCTCCTAGTTTCGTTGATTTGCTCTATTGTCTTTTTTGTTTCCATTTCATTGATTTCTGCTCTGATCTTTATGATTTCTCTTCTCCTGCTGGGCTTAGGGTTTCTTTCTTGTTCTTTCTCCAGCTCCTTTAGGTGTAGGGTTAGGTTGTGTACCTGAGACCTTTCTTGTTTCTTGAGAAAGGCTTGTACCGCTATATATTTTCCTCTCAGGACTGCCTTTGTTGTGTCCCACAGAGTTTGAACCGTTGTATTTTCATTATCATTTGTTTCCATGATTTTTTTCAATTCTTCTTTAATTTCCCGGTTGACCCATTCATTCTTTAGAAGGATGCTGTTTAGTCTCCATGTATTTGGGTTCTTTCCAAACTTCCTTTTCTGGTTGAATTCTAGCTTTAGAGCATTTTGGTCTGAAAATATGCAGGGAATGATCCCAATCTTTTGATACCTGTTGAGTCCTGATTTAGGACCGAGGATGTGATCTATTCTGAGAATGTTCCATGTGCACTAGAGAAGAATGTGTATTCTGTTGCTTTGGGATGAAATGTTCTGAATATATCTGTTATGTCCATCTGGTCCAGTGTGTCATTTAAGGCCTTTATTTCCTTGCTGATCTTTTGCTTGGATGATCTGTCCATTTCAGTGAGGGGAGTGTTCAAGTCCCCTACTATTATTGTATTAGTGTTGATGTGTTTCTTTGATTTTGTTATTAATTAGTTTATATAGTTGGCTGCTCCCACGTTGGGGGCATAGATATTTAAAATTGTTAGATCTTCTTGTTGGACAGACCCTTTGAGTATGATATAGTGTCCTTCCTCATCTCTTATTATAGACTTTGGCTTAAAATCTAATTGATCTGATATAAGGATTGCCACTCCTGCTTTCTTCTGATGTCCATTAGCATGGTAAATTCTTTTCCACCCCCTCACTTTAAATCTGGAGGTGTCTTCGGGCTTAAAATGTGTTTCTTGGAGGCAACATATAGATGGGTTTTGTTTTTTTATCCATTCTGATACCCTGTGTCTTTGACAGGGGCATTTAGCCCATTAACATTCAGGTTAACTATTGAGAGATATGAATTAGTGCTATTGTATTGTCTGTAAGGTGACTGTTACTGTATATGGTCTCTGTTCCTTTCTGATCTACCACTTGTAGGCTCTCTCTTTGCTTAGAGGACCCCTTTCCTGTAGAGCTGGTTTGGTGTTTGCAAATTCTTTCAGTTGTTGTTTGTCCTGGAAGCTTTTAATCTCTCCTTCTATTTTCAATGATAGCCTAGCTGGATATAGTATTCTGGGCTACATGTTTTTCTCATTTAGTGCTCTGAAAATATCATGCCAGCTCTTTCTGGCCTGCCAGGTCTCTGTGGATAAGTCAGCTGCCAATCTAATATTTTTACCATTGTATGTTACAGACTTCTTTTCCCGGGCTGCTTTCAGGATTTTCTCTTTGTCACTGAGACTTGTAAATTTTACTATTAGGTGACGGGGTGTGGGCCTATTCTTATTGATTTTGAGGGGCGTTCTCTGAACCTCCTGAATTTTGATGCACGTTCCCTTTGCCATATTGGGGAAATTCTCCCCAATAATTCTCTCTAGTATACCTTCTGCTCCCCTCTTTCTTTCTTCTTCTTCTCCTGGAACTCCAATTATTTTAATGTTGTTTCGTCTTATGGTGTCACTTATCTCTCGAATTCTCCCCTCGTGGTCCAGTAGCTGTTTGTCCCTCTTTTGCTCAGCTTCTTTATTCTCTGTCATTTGGTCTTCTATATCACTAATTCTTTCTTCTGCTTCATTTATCCTAGCAGTGAGAGCCTCCATTTTTGATTGCACCTCATTCATAGCTTTTTTGATTTCAACTTGGTTAGATTTTAGTTCTTTTATTTCTCCAGAAAGGGCTTTTATATCTCTCGAGAGGGTTTCTCTAATATCTTCCATGCCTTTTTCGAGCCTGGCTAGAACCTTGAGAATTGTCATTCTGAACTCTAGATCTGACATATTACCAATGTCTGGATTGATTAGTTCCCTAGCCTTCGGTACTGCCTCTTGTTCTTTTTTTTGTGTTGAATTTTTCCGTCTTGTCATTTTGTCCAGATAAGAGTATATGAAGGGGCAAGTAAAATACTAAAAGGGTGGCCACAACCCCAGAAAAAATGCTTTAACCAAATTAGAAGAGATCCAAAATCGTGAGGGGGGAGAAAGGGGATAAAAAGAGGTTCAAAAAGGAAGAAAGAAAAAAAAAAAGAAAAAAGAAAAAAAAGAAAAGAATTTAAAAAAATGAAAACACCTAAGAAAAATATAAAAAAGAAAAAATATATATATTAGATAAACTAGTAAAAAATCGTTAAAAAAGAAAAAGGTAACAGTTAAAAAAAATTTTTTTACCCGAAGGCGAGAAAAAAAAACAAAAAATGAAAAAGAAAAAAATTAAATTAACTGCAAGACTAAAAATAAATCACAGGGAAAAGCCATGAGTTCCGTGCTTTGCTTTCTCCTCCTCTAGAATTCTGCTGCTCTCCTTGGTATTGAAACCGCACTCCTTGGTAGGTGAACTTGGTCTCGGCTGGATTTCTTGTTGATCTTCTGGGGGAGGGGCCTGTTGTAGTGATTCTCAAGTGTCTTTGCCCCAGGCGGAATTACACCGCCCTTACCCAGGGCCGGGGTGAGTAATCCGCTCGGGTTTGCTTTCAGGAGCTTTTGTTCCCTGAGCGCTTTCCGTAGAGTTCCAGAGGACGGGAATACAAATGGCGGCCTCCTGGTCTCCGGCCCGGAGGAGCCGAGAGCCCAGGGCCCCACTCCTCAGTGCGCCCTCAGAGAACAGCGCCCAGTCACTCCCGTCTGCCTGACCTCCGGCCGCGCTCCGAGCTCACCGAGCCTGCGACCGGTTCAAGGTAACACGGAGCTGCGAGCTTACTGTCAGCTCTGTCTCTGTAGCCGGCTTTCCCGTTCCAATACCCGCAAGCTCTGCGACACTCAGACACCCCCGATCCTTCTGTGACCCTGCGGGACCTGAGGACACGCTGACCCTGTGTGGGCTTTGCCCCGGGTAGCCTCTGGAGCAATGTCCCTCAGCGGAACAGACTTTTAAAAGTCCTGATTTTGTGTGAGGTTGCTCCGCCACTTGCCGGGAGCTGGCCCCTCCCCCCGGGGTCTATCTTCCCGTCGCTTTGGATTCACTTCTCCGCCGGTCCTACCTTTCAGAAAGTGGTTGATTTTCTGTTTCCAGAATTGCTGTTCTTCTTCTCTTCGATCTGCCGATGGATTTTCAGGTGTTTGCAATCTTTAGATAAGCTATCTAGCTGATCTCCGGCTAGCTGAAGTAGTCTCAGCCTGCTACTTCTCCGCCATCTTCATTAGAAAGAACTTCTAAAAGTAATAAAATACATTCTCCTATGGTTTCTTCTATTTTTAAAAAGTTTCTTCTTTTCCACTTCAAATATTGATCCATTGAGAATTTGTCCTGATACCTGGTTTAAATCCAAGTTCATATTGTTTTCTAGTTGGCTATACCATTTTGAAAACAATATATATTTACTGAGTATTACATTGTTCCGGAGGTTACATGGACATTTTCTTTGATGTTATATCATCCTGGGCATTAATTCATCAGCCTATTAGGATATAAATACCTTATTGTCTTAATTATGTTTATGTTTCCATAGCTTATGGATTTGATTTTTCACAGTGTATAGTTAACATTTTTTTTTCAAGCTTATAGGGTAATCTCATCTCATTACTCCTTTTTTGGTCAGAATTTTTCTGGAAATAGCATATTTAACTTTCCATATGAATTTTAAAACCCCCATCATGATTTCTCTGCACTTTCACTCAAATATATTTTCCTATTTTATTGGGATTGCATTACATTTATAGACGAATTTAGAAATATTGTCAGTTTCTAAAAATAGCAGTCTTCTTATTCAAGAACATAGTATGACAATATTTTTCTAATAGAGATAGACACCAGTAGGTTTTGCAATTATTTTTATATAGCTCTCATGCAGTTTTTATGAAGTTCATTTGAGGTAATTTACACATTTTTGATCTTTTAAAAATAGGGTCTTCTTTATGATTATTAATAAGATCAAAACAGTAATCAAAAATTTTCCAAGAAAGAAAAGACCTGATCTGATGACATCACTGGTGAATTCTACCAAACATATAAAGTGGGGTTAATATCAATTCTTCTTCAAACTGTCCCAAAGGACTGGAGAGCATGGAGCAGTTCTTTACTCATTCTGTGAGGCCAGAATTATCTTGATACCAAAGCCAATCAAAGATACTACAAGAAAACTACAGACTGATATAGGAGGAGGAGGGGGAGAAAGAGAAGGAGGAGGGGGAGGAGGAGGGAGAGAAGGAGGAGGAGGAGAAGGAAGAAGAAGAAGAAGGAGGAGGAGGAAGAAGGGGGAGAGGGGGAGGAGGGGAAGGTTGAGGAGCTGGGGGAGGAGAAGTAGGAGAAAAAGAGAAAAGCATATGCTCATGTCTATTGATGCAAAAAGAAAAAAAGTGACAGAATTCAACTTCATTGCATGATAAAACACTCAATAAGCTAGGAATAGAAGGAAATTTTCTCAACATAATAAAAATCCATATAGGACAAACCCACAGCTAACATCATACTCAATGATGAAAGACTGAATCTTCTCCACTAAGATCAGGAACAAGGAAGGAATGCCCGGTTTGACTATTTGTATTCAACATGAAATTCAATCCCGAACTATTAGTCAAGAAAAAGAAATGCAAAGAATTCAAATTGGAAAGGAAAAAGTAAAATTATCTCAGTTTTCAGATGACATGATCTTACATGTAAACAACCCCAAAACACACACACACACAAAACTGTTAGAGCTAATAAACAAATACAGCAAAACTGCTGGATACAAAACCAACCCAAAAAATCAATTTCATTTCTACACACTAAAAATTAGAAACCCAAAAAGAAAATGAAAAAAAAATTCTATTTATAGTAGCATCAATTTTAATACTTAGGAATAAATGTAATCAGGAAGATGAAAGACTTGTATACTGAAAGCTACAATTTTTTTGCTGAAAAAAATTAAAGAAGATATATAAATGGAAATATATCCTGTGTTCATCGATTATGGATTTAATATTGTTTATACAAACAGTACACTCAAGCACTCTATGGAGTCAATGTAATCTTTATCAAATTCCAATGACATTTTTTGCAGAAATAGAATTCCTTCCCTTCTAAAATTCATATGGAAAATTTCAGTGGTCCCCAAATAGCTAAAACAATCTTGAAAAAGAAGAGCAAGTTGGAAGACTTACACTCCCTGATTTCAAAACATAATAACTGATCATAATCAAACAGTACTGCAGTGGCTATATATATATATATATATATATATATATCATAAATAACTGATAAAACATAAAAAACATAATAACTGATCATAATCAAATAGTACTGCAGTGGCACAAAATATACATACACACTAATGGGATAGAATAGAGAGCCCAGAAATAACTTATGATCAACTGATTTTCAGTAAGTATGCCAAGACCATTCATGGAGGGAAAGGACAGATTTTTTCAACAGATAGTGTGGAAAAACTGGATGTTCACATGCAAAAGAGTCGAATTGATTCTTACCTTGTGCCATATATAAAAATTAAGTCATAATGGATCAAAGACCACAATTAAACTAAAGCTAAAATTATAAAAATCATAGAATAAAACATGATACTGGACTTGGATTTGACAATGACATTTTGGATGTGACACCAAAAGAACAAGCAACAAAAAAACAAATAGATAAATGGCACATTTAATCAAATCAAAATGTGCACACCAGAAGGTATTTATTATCAAAAGAGAGAAATGACAATAAAAGGAATGGAAGAAAATATTTGTAAGTAATGTGTCTGATAAAGGATTACTATCCCAAACATGTTAAGGACTTCCACATGCCGATTTAAACAAACAAACAATATCACTAAATCACTAGCTGAATATAAACCAAAACAACAATGTGATACTATTTCACTTACACTAGCATAGTTACTATCAAAAGAAAAAAACACAAATTTACAAGCTGGCAAAGTTACGAAGAAATTGCCACTTTTATACATTGCTGATGAGATGTAAAATGGTACAGCTGCTGCAGAAGAAAGTTTGATGGCTCCTCAAAAATATTAAAAACAGAATTACCATATGATCCAACAATTCAACTTTTTTTAGTCTATTATTATTACATTTATTTATTTTTTATTAACATATATTATTTGTTTCAGGTGTACAGGTCTGTGATTTATCAGTCTTAATCAATTCTCAGAGCTCACCATAGCACACACCCTCCCCAATGTCCATCCCAGCCATCCTATCCCTCCACGCCCCTCTCCTCCAGCAACCCTCAGTTTGTTTCCTGAGATTGAGTTTCTTATAGTTTGTCTCCATCCCTGGTCCCATCTTGTTTCATTTTTCCCTCCCTTCCCCTTGCTTCTCAAATTCCTCATATCAGTGAGATCATATGATAATCCTCTTTCTCTGATTGACTTATTTTGCTTAGCATAATAACCTCTAGTTCCATCCACATCATTGCAAATGGCAAGATTCTGGATTTTTGTTGGTTGCGTGTTTATTCCATTGTGTGTATGTTTGTGTGTGTGTGTGTGTGTGTGTGTGTGTGTACACATATATACCACATCATCTTTATCCACTCATCTCTTGATGGACATCTAGGCTCTTTATATAGTTTGGCTATTGTGCACATTGCTGCTATAAACATTCGGGTGCACATGCCTGTTTGGATCACTTCATTTGTATCTTTAGGGTAAATACCCAGTAGTGCAATTGCTGGGTCATTGCATAGCTCTATTTTCAACTTTTTGAGGAAACTCCATACTGTTAACAACCCCCTCACTGAAATGGACAGATCATCTAAGCAGAAGATCAACAAGGAAAAAAGGGCTCTAAATGACACACTGGACCAGATGGACATCACATATATATATTCAGAACATTCCATCCCAAAGCAACAGAATACACATTCTTCTCTAGTGCACATGGAACATTCTCCAGAATAGAGCACATCCTGTGTCACAGATCAGGTCTCAACCAGTACCAAAAGATTGGGATCATTCCCTGCATATTTTCAGACCACAGTGCTTTGAAACTAGAACTCAACCACAAGAAGAAAGTTGGAAAGAAATGAAATACATGGAGGCTAAAGAGCATCCTACTAAAGAATGAAAGGGTCAACCAGGAAATTAAAGAAGAATTTAAAAAATTCATGGAAACAAATAAAAATGAAAATAGAACTGTTCAAAATCTTTGGGATGCAGCAAAGGCAGTCCCAAGAGAAAAGTCTATAGCAATACAAGTCTTTCTCAAGAAATAAGAAAGGTCTCAAATACACAACCTAACCTGATATAATACATTTTCTTACTTTTCTTTTTATTCAATTGCAATGAAATATACATCACATAAAATTTACCATTTGAACCATTTTTAAGTGAATCATTTAATGACATTCACAGAGCTGTGCCACTAGCATCATGATCCATCTCTAGAATTCTTCATCTTCCCAAACTGAAAATCCACACCAATCAATTTACCAATCAATAACATTCCATTACTCTCTTCTCCCAGGCCCTCGAATTCTACTTTCTGACTCTAGGAATTTGACTACACTAGTAACCTCATATAAATAGCATCGTAGTATGTGCCCCTTTTGTGTCTGGCTTATTTCACTAAGCACAGTGTCCTTAATATTTATCCATGTTATAGCATGTACCAGAATTTATTCCTTTTAAAGGCCAAATAATATTTTATTATGTGGAATTGCCACATTTTGTTATCCATTCATTTATCAATTCACACTTGGGTTGCTTCCACCTTTTGGTTATTGTGAATAATGCTGCTTTGAATATAAGTGTGCAAATAACTGTGTGAATTCCCACTTTCAATTCTTTTGGTATATGTCTGGAAGAGAAATTGCAGGATAATATAGTAATGATATTTAAATTTTTAAGGAATCACTATATCATTTGTTATAGAAGCTATACTATTTCATATTCCCACCAGCAGTACACTTAGTTCATTTTTTTTAACCCATGTATATAATTATATCATCTGTAAATATGGTAACTTTACCTGCTGTCACCCAATTTTTATACATCTAATATCTTTCTTTTTCTAATACCAATTATGTACAGTTTTCCATTATAAAATTTTCAGTTATATGACATGAGATAGATAGTTATCTTCAGGACTTAATTTCATGAGAAATGAACCAGGTTTGTTGGCTGTCAAAAAACAAGATTCTAGGGGTGCCTCGGTGGCTCAGTGGGTTAAAGCCTCTGCCTTTGGCTCAGGTCATGATCCCAGGGTCCTCAGATAGAGCCCCGCGTCGGGCTCTCTGCTCAGAAGGGAGCCTGCTTCCCTTCCTCTTTCTCTCTCTCTGCCTGCCTCTCTGCCTACTTGTGATCTCTGTCTGTCAAATAAATAATTAAAATTTTAAAAAATAATAACAATTAAAAAAACAAGATTCTAAGCCAAATATTTCAATATACAATAAATCACTACTTTTAAATGATAAGGAATCTCCATTAACAAAATATTATCATAACTTGGATGTAACTTGTATTTTGCACATCTAATTAATACTCTGACAGAATTCAGTATACATTTATAATTAATTACCTGTTGTGTCAATTCTTCGATTTTGAGTTAATGTACAACATAAAATAACTTTTAAATTGTGAGTAAATTTGACAGAGGAAACTCTGAATTTGACAGAGGTAACTCTGAGGTTTCTGGAAAAGATACTGTGGAACATATTAAATTATTACTAGTTACTTTGGACAAAATTGTGTTCCCTCAAAACTGACATGTTGAAATTCATATGTCCTAACCCACAATGTGACTGTATTTAGAGATAGGGAGCTAATTAAGGCTAGATGTCACAAGGGTGGGCCCTAATCCCATAGAGCTGGTGTCCTTATAAGAAAATGAGAGAGACCAGAGAACTCTCTATCTTCCCACTGGTACAGAGAAAAGACCATGTGAGCACGTAGCAAGAAGGTGGCCATCTACAAGCCAAGAAGAGAAATCTCACCAGACACCAACCATGCTGGCACCTTGGTCTTAGACTTCTTATCTATAAAACTGTGAGAAAATAAATGTCTGCTGTTTAAGCTACCCAGTATGTGGTATTTTGGACTGCAGTCCAAACAGTCTAATACCCTACATGTATTTGGATGTACGTACAGAATATGATTTTCGGTTAAATAATACAGATGTTAATTACCTGAGGAATCTGCTCATTGATTCCTTCTCAACCAAATGTCTTATATTTAGAAATGCAAGCAATTGTGATCTGCTTCTAGTTATTCAACCTGACACATTTATTACTTTTATAGATGAGGTTGATCAAAGAGTACCCAGAGATTCCAGGACTGACTATTAAGTTAAAAAAAAAAATTAAATACAACTAATTA
Source organism: Mustela putorius furo (assembly GCF_011764305.1). Classification (NCBI taxonomy): domain Eukaryota; kingdom Metazoa; phylum Chordata; class Mammalia; order Carnivora; family Mustelidae; genus Mustela; species Mustela putorius. The sequence continues at coordinate 1,269,251 of NW_025421286.1, read as the reverse complement.
TCTGTATGCATCACAAGTTTTTCAAGTATGTGTAAACAAAATAAATACAGAAATAAGATAAAAGCTGGAACCATAAAAAAAATTCATACACCCTGATTTCAAATTCTATGGTCACCAAAAGAATCAACATTATCATTTGTCTTTTATTTTTTAACTTTGGATTTTATCATAAAGTTGAACTAATTAAATATAATTTTCATTGGTTCTCTGACATAATATATGAGGACATGAGAGCACTTAAATTTTCTCCTGACTTTCTTTTCACTGTTATTTCCAGATATTTAAGTTACGTTATAATTACTTCTGTTCTATGAAGAACCACAATATTTATATCTCTTATGTAGCTATAATTCTGTCAGTTTTTGACCTTATTATTTCTCATTTCTTGATAACTTATAATTAAACTTTAAATATTGACAGAGTTAATTAAAATAGTGAGATATCACTGCACACTTATTAGTATGTCCAGAATATGGGGCATTTGACAAAACCAAATGCTAGTGAGGACATGGAGCAACAAGAACTCTCCTTCTTTGCTGATAAGATTGTGAAATGGTACAGCCACTTAGGAAGACAGTTTCATGGTTTCTTTTAAAACTACTCTTCCTTACAACCCAGCAATCAAACTCTTTGTTGAAAATTAATGTCTACACAAAAACCTGCACACAGATACTTATAGCAGCTTTATTCATAATTGCCCACTTGTTGCAAGATGGCCTTCAGGAGGTGAATGGATAATTGAAATGGCACAGGCAGACAGTGGAATATTATTAAGCAGTGAAATGAAATGAGTTACCAAGCCATGAAAAGACATAAAGGAAACTTAAATGCGTATTACTAAGTGAAAGGAGACAATCTGAGAACACTACATACTATATGATTCCACCAACTATAGGACATTCTGGAAAAGGCAAAACTATGGAGACAGTAAAAAGAACAGTAAGGGTGGGAAAGAATAGGCAGAGCATAAAGGATTTTCAGGGCAGTGAAAATACTCTATTTGATATTATAATAGTGGATACATGTCTAAACACACTGAATGCACAACATCAAGGGTAAATATTTGGGTAAACTATGGACTCGGGGTGATTATGATGTGTCGATGTAGGCTCATCTTTGGCAAAAATGTCCCATTTTGGTTAGCGATGCTGATAATGGGAGAGTCTGTGCACATGTGGGGGGGCAAGGGATATATGCAAAGTATATACATCTTTCTCTTAATTTTATTGTAAACCTAAAACTATTCTAAAAAACTAAAGCTTTTAAAAATTTTTCAGAGTTGATTTGATCCTATTAAATAGATACAATTATCCCTGTACTTATATGTAATATCAACAATGTGTTCCTTCACTTTGATCTTTCTGTGTTCCTTAGTACTTTATTTTTTTATTCAAATTCAATTAGCCAACATATAGTACAACAGTTTCTGATATAATATTTAATGATTCATTAGTTGCATATAACACCCAGTGCTCATCACATCACGTGTCCTCCTTAATGCCCATCACCACCTTCCTTTCTGCAAGTTTGTTTCCCAGAGTCAAGTCTCATATGGTTTGTCTCCCTCACTTATTTCTTCCTCTTCAGTTTTTTGATTCATCTTTTAGTAGAATAAACACAATTGTCAAGAGATTTTCCAAAAATCCTTCATTGGTATTATGTGTCTAAGTTTTTAGGTACTGAATTAATAATTTGACTGGGTAGGAAAGTTTTAGGTCACACTCTTCCTCCTTCAGAATTCCAGAGCATTTTTTACTTATCTTAAAGCATTGTGTGTTCCTCTAGAGAAGTTTGAAGCTCATCTTTACAAGTGACTTGCTTTTTGTCTTGATGTCTACAGCATTTGCTCATTTTCCTTAAAGCCCAACAACTATATCAAGGTCTGACTCAGTGTTAAAAATTCCGTGTCCATTTTCCCCTGGTACAAAGTGTGCCTGCAGTTTTAGGTCTTGTTTTATTTTAGAAATGTTTCATTCTATCATATTTGAGTACTTTTACTTTTTTGTTTAAGAAAAAACACTTCACTTCTTCAGGAACACCAACTATATTTAATCTAGTTATTTTCTCTCTTGTTTTAGATATTTTTCACTTTATGTTTATTTGTGATCTTTTTTTAATTTAACTTTGCTGAGTGACTTTCTCATATTACTGACTCTGTTCAGTGATATATATTCTAATTTTTTTTAACTACTGATTTTTCCCCTAGAAGAGTATATTGTTACCACTGATTACCTTTCTGAGCTCTGCAATCTCATTTTATACCTCCTGAATCTCTTTTCCAAAGTATTTTTCAACAGGGAGTCAGTAAAGCTGGTTCAGTCCGTAAAGCATGAGACACTTGATCCTGGGGTTTTGAATTTGAGCCCCATGTTGGACTTAGAGTTTACTTTAAAAAACAAGGTATTTCCCAACTATTCACTTTTCAGTTTGAGAGTATAGAGGAATATTTTCCTAAAAGTTTATTTTATTACCTTCAATAGGTTTTCTTTTGAAGTATATTCCTCTTAAAATATATAATTTTCTTTTATTTCCACTTAAAAATTTGTGATGTTTATACACATAATCCATTTAATATCCCTTTTGCTTATTATTCATTCTTTTATAGGGATGGTTTTATCTGTACATACCACTTGTTCAAAAACAAGATGGAGAGGGCAGAGAGTGTTGGCTGGTACAGTCAATAGCTTCCAATCAGTTCTATTGCAACTAAATATTTTTTCCACAAAATCTACCAGCCAGGGGATATAGTTCTTTTCTTATACTTGGGAATTTCACTTTAATGAAGTGAAATGATCTCCTAAGCAGCAGCTGGGCAGTGATTTCTAGAGATGCCTCATAGCTCAAAAGTTATTAGGTTTAATATTGATAATGATTAAGCATTGATTTTTCTCTGCTCACATGACTCAGATCTACAATTTCTTTTTTTACTTCTACCTATTTCTCCAGGTTAAAAAGCCCTGTTCATAGAAAACAAATAAGAATTTGCAGTGTTGACCTCCACTTCCTACTACTGTTCAGGATGGAGACTGCATATTTCCTTCTAATTTGTTCATATATCCATGCCATCACCCTTTGATTTTCAAATATAGGTTCATCAGATTCCTCAAGGTTCACTTCCTTACAAAGTAATCTAAAAGTCTGGCGACTTTTAGTTCTCCAGATATATTATCAAGCTGTAGAAAACCCAATTAAAGAGCCCTAAATATAAACAAAGTCAACTGTGTCCCACAGCTGATGATCCCAAGGGCCTATCTGGCTTCAAGTGAGATTTATCCAGGCCTTAAGCAATGTGACCATGAACCGTTATCTTTCTGTTTCTTGGCTCCACATCCCTGGAGTTCTCAAGCAGGCCTTTTTTGGTGGTCTAAAGAGGCTGGCTGAATAAATGGACCAATAAAATTCTCATTTACTTCCAGGAGGAAAAAGAAAGGAATTGCTTTTCCAGTCAACTAAAGTATTAGAGATGAGTCTAATAGGCCATTATGGATATAACTTAGGTCCTGTCCCCGGTTTTGAACAAATAATCTCAGTCCAAGAGGTTGAGACTGTCTCAAGCTAACTAGAGTCCACTGCTTGAGCTGGGGAAAGTTCAGTTCCACCAAAACGACATGGCCAGGAGACCAGAGTCCAGTTAGGAAAAGAGAATAGGTACAAGGTGTGGAGGCAACCATAATATTCTCATCTGATCAAAATGTCACTATCTGGATGGAATTCTTCATACACTTGAATTCCCTCCTAAATTAATTAAAGATGGGGGGATGGAATTTTCTACTTCATTTCATTTACTTTTTGTTGTTGTTGTTCACTATTCATTTTTGTGACTTCCAGAGACAAGAAGAGAGTTAACCTCTTTATTTCTAATCTTTCGTTGGAAGTTCTAAATTAGCTATATTTTTTAGCTTTATGACTTAGATTCTCCTTTATTCATCAAACCAACATATTTTGAGTATCTCCTAGGCTTTGTTCTAAGCCAGCAGTTTCAACAATAATCAAGGCAGATATTGTCTCTGCCCTCTTGGTATCTATGGCATAAAACATAATTTGGGAAAAATGGCTTCTATTTTTCAAAAAAAAAGTATAAAAAACATTGCCCTATTGCAAGTAACACTCTCTCTTCCTTATTTACAGGCAAGGCATAAGGGACAAAGCAGAATCAAGGAATGGAAAGTTTCAGTAATAGTAAAGAAAGTCCTAGGTGATATAGGCCTTCTCCAAAAGATGCTTCACATTTCTGGACTTTCTTGGTTTTTGATTCTTAAGATTCCCAAATCAAATTCCACTTGCACAATTTCTCTATTTCTTCAAGCTTTTAGCATTAGGCAGCACATTCCCAAAGCTTGGAACTCAGTACTGTTGTCTTGAACGGTTTGTTCTTCCTTTCTCTCGCCTTCTTCACTCATCTTCTCTCCTTTTACCTTCCTCATGTTTCCTTAGGTGGTCATGAAAGCCAGGACTTAGGACTCCCCATGAGCACTCACATGTTCTTGTGGGAGAGTTGACTGACTACTGACAGAACAGAACCTGTGGCCAATATCTTTAGGCTACAGACATAGAATTTAAAAACTTGTGCTAATACAAGAACTATTCATTTACATGGATATCCAGGCTCAAATCAGCTGCTGTTGGTGACATTAATGGTCCATCCTGAGGGTTTATTATGAGTTCAGTATTATGCTCAGTCCATCAACTGTGTCATTTCCTTCTGTCTTCATAACCCCCAATAAGAGTTAAGAGATACTTATTTCCACCTTTCTAACCAAGGACTGAAGGGCTCATCCTAGTCCCTCACTTTGCCTGGGCATTATCCTATGTTCACCTAGGATAAGACATTATCCTATGTTCACCTCCCAAGTTCAGGTACTCACCCATTGTGCTGCATGGAAGTGATCCAGCACTTTTTCCCTTTGCATCTGGTAACCTCTGGAGAGAAGGGCTGCATTTGTCAGCTGTAGCACCAACCTCTCTCAGGAGGTAATAGCAATCTCCTGTGACAAAGTAGAAGGGGAAAAGATACAAGGATCACAAGAAAAAGGTTCTGCCTGTCAGGGTGTGCTGCTAAACAAGCTTGCATGCTTGGTGAGAGGATGAGCTTTCTGTGGGTCTCCATGTCTAAACTTCGAAGGCTATTTTTGCCTTTATGGTTTTTGCCTTTGTTCATTCATTGTTTGTTTTCTGGTGATGTTTTAGTAAATTTCTTTTGAAAATCCCAAGCTTTCTCAGCTGTGCAAAGAGGAACAAAGAAAAGGGCCTTGGTGTTTTATCCATACTTGGACAGGTGTTCTAAAGAGGAAGTGTCCTATCCTTGCCCCATCTGATGGTGCTGGGCCCAGTGGGGAAGAGATGGTAGGGGCTCAGCTCCAGCCGTGAAGCCTTATTGTGCTTTTCCACTGACTGCCTTCCCTACCTCAGGTATGTCTTGTGCTTGCTCTTTCTCACAAAGAGACACAGAATCTCTTAATCAACAACAAAATGGCTATTTAAAAACAGTGTATTCTAGGAAGTTTACCTCAAAAAGATCGAAGTCAAAGTTCCAATCCCACCCTGGTCATGATCCCCAGCCTGTCACTAGGAAAATCAGGAGAGGCCCAGTGGAAGAGGAATGACCAGAATGGAGTGAGATAAGACTGCTCTGCCCCAATTTGTCAGTGGGGCTGCCAGGGTGAGTCACTGAATCCTTTTGAGCATCAGCTTCCAAACCTAAAAAGGACTGACTTCGTAGGACAGTAGTAATGACCAAACGGGGGAAATACATGTGGAGATACTTGGTACAATAATTCTATCCAAGCATTAATGTTACTATCTGAGTACTTAAAGGGTGTAGTGCATTTGCGTTGTGTCTGTGTTAGTGGGCTTGTGTTTTTTGTTCATCTAAAAGGTAGAGCATGCAGTGCATAGATACTAAACAGAATCAATCAAAGAAGAGGGCTGGTTAAAAACAGGTTTGCAGAAGTGTTATTCTATAGCTGGCCTGTACCTGCTCATGAGACAGATGCTGCTCACATCCTTCCATTCCACATCCCTGCATGACCCTGGGAGCTTGGAATCAACTGAGGTGGTACATTCACATCACAGAAATCAGTGCTACAAATACACATCACAGAAATCAGCACAGAAATGTTAACAATTAGGACTTTCTTTTTTTTTTTCAATTTATTTATTTTCAGAAAAACAGTATTCCTTATTTTTTCACCACACCCAGTGCTCCATGCAATCCGTGCCCTCTATAATACCCACCACCTGGTACCCCAACCTCCCACCCCCCTGCCACTTCAAACTCCTCAGATTGTTTTTCAGAGTCCATAGTCTCTCGTGATTCACCTCCCCTTCCAATTTACCCCAATTCCCTTCTCCTCTCTAACACCCCTTGTCCTCCATGATATTTGTTATGCTCCACAAATAAGTGAAACCATATGATAATCGACTCTCTCTGCTTGACTTATTTCACTCAGCATCATCTCTTCCAGTCCCGTCCATGTTGCTACAAAAGTTGGGTATTCATCCTTTCTGATGGAGGCATAATACTCCATAGTGTAAATGGACCACATCTTCCTTATCCATTTGTCCGTTGAAGGGCATCTTGGTTCTTTCCATAGTTTGGCGACCGTGGCCATTGCTGCTATAAACATTGGGGTACAGATGGCCCTTCTTTTCACGACATCTGTATCCTTGGGGTAAATACCTAGGAGTGCAATTGAAGGGTCATAGGGAAGCTCTATTTTTAATTTCTTGAGGAATCTCCACACTGTTCTCCAAAGAGGCTGCACCAACTTGCATTCCCACCAACAGTGGAAGAGGGTTCCCCTTTCTCCACATCCTCTCCAACACATGTTGTTTCCTGTTTTGTTAATTTTGGCCATTCTAACTGGTGTAAGGTGATATCTCAATGTGGTTTTAATTTGAGGGCTAATTAGGACAGTTCACTAGCAAACCACTGGTTGGTAAGTTATAAAAGAAAGGTTTCCAGGTGATGTCTTAGTTATTGTTTAAACAGCAGATGAAGTTTAATTAGCAGTATACTATGAAAACGTCAGTGTTACCTGAAGAGTCTCAATATGTTCTAAATATCCATAATCAATGATCATAAGGCATTCTGTTACTATTATAAACTTTTCCTTTTTTAGGACTAAAAATATTTTTATTTTTTTCTTAGTCTAAAGCATGTTTTCTATATCTATATAGCATGGTTAGTTTTGGGAAAATGCAATGAACTTATTAAAAATAAAATCCATAAAGAAATAAATTGATTTAAAAAAATCTAAAACCAGAAGAGGCATTTTCAACTCAAATAAAGTGGTAATTTAAATAATAATAGAGTTGACTTCATAATTTAGTCAAAAGCACTCTCAGAAATATCTTTCATCAGGGAAGAGCTACAGTATGTATTTGTGTTAAAGATGATGATAGCCCCTTGGAAAAGATTTTATTTAAAAGACAATAAAACATGCAAATTCAAGGTTGCTTGTGGGAGTGTGCACTTTCAAATAGTTATAAGTAACTTAGTTTAGTTTATTATGCATTTATATTCTCAAATGCAGCAGGGGATCCACTCATTATATTTAGTATATTAAATTGTTCATTTAGAACATCTTAAAGTAAAAACTTCCTGCTTTTTTTTATTAGTGTTTGTTACCCCAGAACAAAACCACATTGTCTCATAAAGATATCAGCTTTGTCTTTAGCCCTTGCAGAAAGCAAACTGAATAAACACCCTTCCACAGTGAGGTTCCTGACTAGGTCCCTGAGTTTAATTTAGCTAACCTGGCAGTGTAACTTATTCACGTTTGTGTCATAATAGAGAAGGGATATTTCTTAAAGTTCTAAAACTCCCATGGTTGCTGGATGTCAGAAGGCAACTCTCAGGACAGTGTGCTCTGGGTAGCATGGGGACTCCTAAGGGAGGGATGTGCCTGCTGTGGAGTCCTGGTTGCACAGACTCTTGAGTCATGACATCTGGCTTCTCTCTTTGACCACTGAGAGAAAGTTTAAAATCTCTAAATAGGGCATTAGTTAATTTTCATGTCCTTGTACTCACAGTGACTTCCCATTACAGTCACAATAGCAAAGCTGTCACCTGCAGTGGGCTCTAGGGTCCATGGAAAGAGACCTGGAAGGAAGAAGCATGGTTCCCTCTGCGGGACTGCTGCAGGGGAGGGGAATGCACCCACAGAACTCTAACTACAGTGCACAATTGACCAGGCACCCTAACTGCTGGCCACAAACCCTTGTCCTTTCATTTGGTTCAAGGCCACGTTCCCCACAGGTGGCTCTCAGCTAGTGGCTGAGTAATCCTGAAGACACAGGAGCTCCACTGAGGGCTGGCTTTCATCAGTAACCTTATGGAGCCATCCTTAGATGGTACAGTCATCCAGAATATTTCTACTGAGCCTTTGCTCCTTCTCCCCTTTGCAGGTTATCATACATGCATGGCGGGATGACTGTTCTCTTGGACATTTTCTTTCACACAGGCATTTCTCCTAACAAAATCCTTACAGTTTAGACTCAGACTAGCACAAGGGGTCCCAAGAGTGGTTTAAGAAAAGAGGCAGCAAAATTAGGGCTTGGGATTGAACCTCACACTGGCTAGGAGGTAAAGAGGACACAATCCTTGTTGGTTAGATCACATATAGGCCCTATGTACGATGGAAGCTCAATTGTTAAAGATGTCACTGGGGGTGGCCTTGGAATATGACCCAGTGGGGAATATTGCTGATCTAGGTGCAATGGGCAAGCATTTGAAAAATGCGGGGGAATAGTACTCACAAAGGCAGTGACGTTGGTTGGTTATTGTTAAGCTGAACTTACGTCCTGCAGAAAAAAAAAGGAGTGACTGAGATTTATTTACCTGTAGTTAATGACTAAGCATGAGAGTCAGACAGCTCCAATAGGGAGTTCCAAAGAGATCCTCATCACCCATGGTAAGCAGGCAAATGCAGTAGCACAGTGGGTTCTTGGAGAGTTTCAGAACTCTGGAGAGGTGTGAATGTCCAATCAAGGCAAGTCTGAGATAGTAGGTCAGCACCTTGGTGGGGAAAGCCTGCAATCCTGAAAATTATGACAGGGACATCTGGGTGGAGATCCCTGAGGATGCTGGTTGTACAGATCCCATCAGCTTTCTGGGATTACAGAGATGCCACCCCTCTTTCTTAGTAAGAACACAGAAGACCCCAAATCCCACACACAAGGCAATAAGCACTCTCTCTCTTCTAGCTTTCAGGACAATAACTAGGATTAAATCTTTGCACAATGCTGTTGGGGAAATGCTGAGCCTGATATGGGAGGAAAAAAAAACTATTCACCTAAAGAATTGAAAGGATCAACTTGCATGTGCCCAAATAGGAGCCAAGGGAATATACTTTGATTATGTGATCAAAAGGATCAGAATATAAAGTGAGGTAAGCAATAATTAAGGACCTTTTTAAGGATAAGAGATTTAACACCCTAGATAGGTATCCTAGAATGGAGCTAATCCGCTACTAAGGTGGGTTTTAAAAGACTAGGGAAAAATGGTAGCCAAATCTCAGAAAAGTAGGTAGATATAGAGGAACAGAGACTAAGAAAATTGAACATGTGGGAATAGGCACATGGTGAAAGACAGAAGAGCTATGAATGACTATCTTCCATGAGAGGGCACAGTGGAAGATTAGAAGGGCATGGGAAGGCACTGGTGAGAAGGGCATGAAGCACTAAAAAGTTTGGTGATAGCCCTCCTTTGCACACTGGGTCACCAAGCTGGATTCAATAACATCATGGGAAGGATAGGGCCCCAAAGTAATAGAGACTAGAAATCAGAAGGCCATAATTACCATGATAACTGGAGATGTAGCCATGGAGACCTGATCTACAGGGAGTTTTAGAGACTGTTAATAGAGAAAAATTGTTCTTAGGATTTAAAAAAGTGGGGGTGAGGCATCTATTGCATTCAGAGTGCTAGAATCTCCCTTAAGAGCTTCAGCACATGTCCGGTGTCTGACTTTTTGTCTGGTGATCAGGATTTTGCAACTGCCATCCAGGGGGTGTTCCCTGATTGGCTGGCTCTGAAGGCCAGGGGGCTTTCATTCCTAAGTCTCATAAAACTATAACAATGAGAAAGACAGTTTTGAGCAGACTACCACTCCCAGGGCACTCCACAGAAAGCAGATTGAAACACACCTCTAGTCTTTCTGAAAGACAGGTCTTTTATTTATCCAGGAGCTTTGGCTTCAGAGGCAGTCCTCTGGTTTGACACACAGGGGTCTACAGAGGAGCTGTCAGGGGATGGAGGCTGGTAAATTCAATTTGGTGCTTTCCCTCTACCTTACTCCATCCAGCTCATGATATCATACAGAAAGGAGCTTATATACTTTTCTCTTGCTCTGATTTTTGTGTCTTCTACCAGGGGATGCCTCTACATCATTTGTCTCTGGTGGCCAGTTGGGATTCAGCTTGCAGATTCCACGAAACTATAACAAATAGAGAAACAGCTACCCCCAGGGCATAGTGAAAAGCACAGACCTAGGAGCTCAATATTTCTGGAAAGAAGGCTATTAGTTTATCATTACAGCTGTAGCCTGAAGAGCATGTTTCTAATTTAACACACATCTAAGGGTTGACTATATACCTTCCCTGAGACTTCAGAGAGTGAGCACTGTCTTCATGCTTGTCCTAGTTTTTAGATTTGGTGCCCTGGTTTTTGCAGCTGCCACCCAAAAGATACTCCTTTTTTCCCTGGAGCTGGTTGCCAGAGGGCCTTACATTCTTGGGTCCTCTGGATTATAACAACCAAGGAGACAGCTCTTGCTGTCCCAGCCTTTCATCATTTCCCTTCCCTCTCCCCAACATAAGCCTACTTGTTAGTCCTAGAGCTTTGGTCTTAGGGGCAGCCTTCAGGTTGGGCACACATGTAGAGGTTACAGGAGTGTTTTTAGTGAATGTATGCTGAGGGATGCCATCTTTATGCTCTCTTTCTACCTCACTAATATCTCCCAGAAAGGAGCTTATAAACTTGTCTGGAATCCCAGTTTTTGTGACTGCTGCCCAGGGGACAACTCTAGGTCATCTGGCATTGGACGCCAGTGGGGCTGAAATCTAAGATCGCACAGGACAGTATATATTGCATTTTTTAAAGCTATTGTATGAGGGTCTCACTTCCAATCACCTTGAATCCACATGCAGACTGAGCTCCTACTTTTTGGGACACTGACAGATCTTGGCCTACTCTCAATTAATAGGAGCTATTAAAAATAAAATAAACCACTGGGTAGTCACAAAAATTTGAGAGACAACCAAGAACAAACAAATAAACAACAACACCAAAAAAACAAACAAACAAACAAAAAAAAACACAACAACAAAAACCAGGAATTGGAAGATAGCTGCAGATTAAGAGGACCTGAGGCTCATCTCATCCTATGAACACAACTAAATAAACTATCAAATCATCCTAAATAACCCCAGAAACTGACTTGAAGACTGTCAGAACAGTTAAAGGTAAGGAAGAGGCCATGTCTAAGAAGGTAGGACATGTGGAGATATGATTTGGAAGAGAAATGGATTATGAGTACTACAGTGGGGAGGGAGCTGTGGAGCAGAGAAGGGTGAGAGACACACTAAACAAAGTGGAACACACTGGGAAAACAAATCACCATAGTAATTGTTTTGGAAAGCTGCGAGGGCCTTGAGTTCTTGCTAGGAGCAGGGCATAAAATCTGGAGTTTTAAAGGTCAGTGGGTGTGGCTGAAATACCGCCCAGAGCATTGTGTTGCTCTTGGAGTTAAGGCAAAGGACTCCAGCTACAGTGAAGAAAGAGTGATCTACAGAGTGCCTGAAGCACACAGTGGAGAGGTCATTCACTCAACTCCCAGCACACACTAGAGAGGCAGCCTTACAGAGAGGACCCCTCCAGGAACAAAAGAACTGGCCTATGTCATTTCCCTCCCTCATCCCCAGCCTATACACAGAGCCACCTGTGGGAACTAGTGCAGTACAAACACTTGCTACTTAACTTGCTACATCAAGCCCTGGCCCCTGGACTCTACCCTTGCCTTAGTCCTAGCTGGTAGGCACCCTCCCCCAGAGGGCTAGACCAAATCCCTGCTCATACCATGTCTTTCATTGCAGGAGTTGTACTGAGCCTCTTTGCCTGTGAGGGTGGCGACAGGTATCAGTTCACAAATAAACCAGAGGGCCACCTAGTTCAAATGCACCACATTAAAGCAAGAGACAGAACACTGCTCACAACAGGCAAAGAGAAACTCTGCAGGCAACTAGTCTGAAGAAAAAAGCAGCCAGGACAAAACAACAGAGAACACACAATATACACTGGGGACACTCCCAGAAGTGCCAGACCCTAGGCAAAAGGGGACACCACACAGAAGGTCAATAAATCTTATTGCAAGAATGGGAGATATGGCTGATTTTGTAACACACAGAAACAGGCACAGAGACTTAGAAAAAAATGGGAAAACAAATTTATCCCAAATGAAAGAACAAGACAAGGTCACAACTAGAGATCTAAGTGAAATAGATATAAATAACATGACTGATAGAGAATTTAAAGTAATGATCACAAGGATACTCACTGGACTTAAGGAAAGAGTGGAAGACATGAGTGACACCCTTAATATAAAGATAAGGAATAACATAGCAGAAATAAAAGCCTCAGTAAATAAAATGAGAAATATATCTGATGGAATAAACAGTAGAATGGAAGAAGCAGAACAATGAATTAATGACCTAGAAGACAGAGAAATGGAAAGTGATCAACTTGAATGAAAAAGAGCAAAAAGAATTAAGCAACATGAGACTAGACTTGGGGAATTCAATGACTCCATCAAGCAGATCCACACAAAGACATATTGTAATTAAATTGGTAAAATATAGTGATAAGAAAAAAAAATTTAAAGCAGCAAGACAAAAGAAGACAGTAACATGAAAAGGGAAAACCCATAAGGCTACTAGGGGATTTTATAGCAGAAACTTTCTAAACTAAAAGGCAGTGGCATGATATATTCAAAGTGCAGAATGGGAAAAATCTGTAGGCAAAAATACACTAACCAGAGTTAGAGTAAGGGGGTGGAGAAAAATCATTCAGAACAGAAGGAGACATAAATAGTTTCTCAGTCCAAAAAAAAAAAAAAAATTTAAAGTAGTTTGTGATCACTAAATCTGCAAGAAATATTAAAGGGAGTGGAAAGGAAAGAACAAAAGTGAAAATATAAAGGTAGAAAATGCAAACAAAGCAGTAAAAATTAATATTTCTGTAAAAAATCAATCAAGGAACTTACTAAATAAAAAGATGTAAAATATGACAACATACTCTTATAATGTGGAGAGGTAAGGAAAAAAGAATGGGTTCAAACATAAATGACCATCAACATAATACAGACTGCTATATGCAGAAAAGTGTACATACAAACTTAATGGTAACCATATATCAAAAACCATTAATAAATATGCAAAGAAAAGAAAGAAAGAAATCCAAAGATATAATTTTAAAAATTAAGCAAGCCATGGAAGAGAGAAAGACAAGAAAGGGTCAGAGAGAAACCTTTAGAAACAACCGCAAAATAAATAATAAAATGTCAATGAATATATATCCATTAATAATTACTTTAAGTGTAAATGGACCAAACACTCCAATCAAAAGACAGGATGGTAGAATAGATTAAAAAAAAAAAAAATGAAGACTCATCTATATGCTGCCTATGAGAGACGCATTTTAGGCCTAAGGACACCTGAAAATTTTAAGTAAGGGGGTGGAGAAAAATCTACCATGCAAATGAATGTCAAAAAATGCCAGGGTAGCAAAATAGACTTTAAAGCAAAGACGAGACAAAGAAGGGCACTTTATCATAATAAAGGGGACAATCCAATAAAAAGATGTAACAATTGTAAATATTTATGCTCCCAACATGGGAGCACCCAAATATGTAAAACCATAACAAACATAAAGGAACAGATTGATAATAATACAATAAGAGTAGAGGACTTTAACATCCCACTTATATCAATGGACAGATCATCTAAACAGAAAATAAACAAAGAAACAATGGCTCTGAATGAAACCCTGGACCAGATGAATATGTAACAGATATTAAGAAGATTCCACCCTAAAACAGGATTATACACATTCTTTTCAAGTATACAAGGGAAATTCTCCAGAATAGATCACAAGTTAGTTCTCAACAAATGCAAAAAGATTGAAATCTTACCATACCATGCACTTTTCTGACCACAATGCTATGCAACTAGAATACATGGACACAAGTTACAATGAAAACACAATTGTGCAAAACCTTTGAGATATAGCAAAAGCAGACCTAGAAGGAAGTATATAGCAATACAGGACTACCTCAAGAAGCAAGAGAAATCTCAAATAAACAACCTAACTTTGCATCTAAAGAACCTAGAAAAAGAACAACAAACAAAGCCTAAAGCCAGCAGAAGAAAGGAAACAATAAAGATTAGAGCAGAAATGAACAATATAGAAACTAAAGAAACAATGGAACATATCAATGAAACCAGGAGCTAGTTCTTTGAAAAAAATAATAAAATTGGTAATCATCTCTTTTCTGCAATAGGTTTGTTGCTCGAACACATTTGCCTTAAAAACCATTGCTAAACCTAAACCAAAATGGGAAAGGAAAAGGCTCACATTGACATTGTTATCATTGGGGTGCCTAGGTGGCTCAGTGGGTTAAAGCCTCTGCCTTTGGCTCAGGTCACTGGGATCGAGCCCTGCATCGGGCTCTCTTCTCAGCAGGGAGCCTGCCTCCCCCTGTCTTTCTCTGCCTGCCTCTCTGCCTACTTGTGTTCTCTGTTCATCAAATAAGTAAATAAAATCTTTTTTAAAAATTGTCATCATTGGACACATAGATTCAGGCAAATCTATCACTGCTAGTCATCTGATCTACAAATGTAGTAGGATCAACATAAGAATTGTTGAAAATTTTTAGAAAGAGGCTGCTGAGATGGGAAAGGTTTCCTTTAAGTATGCCTGGGTCTTGGATAAACTGAAAGCTGAACATGAACGTGATGTCAGCATTGTTATCACCCTGTGGAAATTTGAGACCAACAAGTATGTGACCATCATTGATGAACCAAGACACAAAGATTTCATCAAAAACATGAATACAGGCACATCTCAGGTGGACTGTTCTGTGCTGATTGTTACTGCTGGTGTTGGTATATTTGAAGCAGGTATCTTCAAGAATGGGCAGAGCCTTAAGCATGTCTCTCTGGCTTACATATTGGGTGTGAAACAACTAATTGTTGGCGCTAACAAAATAGACTCCCCTGACTCACCCTATAGCCTGAAGAGACATGAGAAACTGTTAAGGAAATTAGCACCTACTTTAAGAAAATTGGCTACAACCCTGACACTATAGCATTTGGGTCAATTTCTGGTTGGAATGGCAACAATATACTGGAGTCAAGTGCAAACATACCTTGGTTCAAGGGATGGAAAGTTACCAATAAAGATGGCAATGCCAGTGGAACCACACTGCTTGAAGCTCTGCCACCTGCTCATCTAACAAAGCTTTGTGTCTGTTCCTCCAGGATGTCTAAAAAAGTAGTGGTATTAATACTCTCCCTCTGGGCCAAGTGGAGCCAGGTATTCTTAAACCCAGCATGATGGTTACTTTTGCTCCAATGTTAAAACTGAAGTCTGCTCAAATGTGCAATGAGGCATGGAGTGAGGCTTTTCCTGGGGGCAGTGTGGGCTTCAATGTCAACAATATACCTGTCAAAGATGTTCATTGTTGCAATGTAGCTGGTGACAACAAAAGTAACCCAGCAATTGAAGCAGCTGGATTCATGGCTCAGGGATTCATCCTGAACCATTCAGGCCAAATCAGTGCTGGATATACCCCTGTGCTGGATTTTCACACAGTTGACACTGTTAGCAAGTATGCTGAGATGAAGGAGAAGACTGATTTGTCATTGTAGAAAAAAAGCTGGAAGACACTCTTGCCCCAAATTCTGGAAATTTGGTGATGCTGCTATTGTTGATATGGTTCCTGAGAAGCCTATGTGTGTTCAGAGCTTCTTTCACTAACCTCCTCTAAGCCATTTTGCTGTTTATTACATGAAACAGACAATTTGTGTGCATGTCATCAAAGCAGTGGACAAGAAGGCAGTTGGAACTGGCAAGGTCTCTAAGTCTTCCCAGAAAGCTCGGAAGGCTAAATGAATATTATACCCAAAACCTGCCACCTCAGTTTTAATCATCAGTGGAAGAAGAGTCTGTCTCAACTGGCCATTTAAGTTTAATAGTAAAAAACTGGTTAATGACAAAAAAGCATTGTAAAATATTCAGAAGGAAAGGGGAGTGTTCTGTGAAACATTTTTCTTATATGTGTGGCAGTTTAAGTTATTAGATTTTAAAATCAGTACTTTTTAATGGAAACAACTTGAACAAAAATCTGTCACAGAATTTTGAGACCCATTAAAACCAAAGCTTATTGAGAAAAAAAAAAAAAACTGATAAACTTCTAACCAGACTTATCAAGAGAAAAAGAGAAAGGACTCAAATAAATAAAATCACAAATGATAGAGGAGAAATAACAACCAACACCACAGAAATACAATTACAAGAGAATATAATGCAAAACTATATGCCAACAAATTGGACAACCTGGAAGAAAGAGTTAAATGTCTAGAAACATAAACTACCAAATCTGAAAGAGAAAGAAATAGAAAACTTGAACAGACGAACAGACCAATAACCAGTAAAGAAATAGAATCAGCAATAAAAAAGTTATCAAAACAAACAAACAAACAAACAAACAAAAAGAAACAGAAGTCAAGGGCCAGATAGCTTCACAGGAGATTCTACCAAACATTTAAAAAAGTTTTAATACCTATTCTTCTCAAACTACTCCAAAAAATAGAAAAGGAAGGAAAACTTCCAAATTCATTCTATGAGGCCATCATGATCCTGATACATAAACCAGATAAAGAATCCTCTGAAACAAGGAATTACAAGCCAATATCTTTAATAAACTTGGATGCAAAAATTCTCAATAAAATACTAGCAAAACAAGTCCAACCATATATTAAAGAAATCATTCACCATAATCAAATGGGATTTAGTCCTGGGTTCACAAGTGGTTCAACATTCAAAAATCAATCAACATGATACAGCACATTAGTAAAAGGCAATATAATAACAATATGATTCTTTCAGTAGATGCAGAAAAAGCAGTTGACAAAGTGCAACATTTAGTCATGATAAAAAACCCTCAACAAAGAAGGTTTAGAGGGAATATACCACAACATAATAACAGCCATCTGTGAAGAATCCAGAGCTAACATCATCCTCAATGGGGGTGGGGGGCAGTGGTGGGGGAGACGGAAGAAGAGGGCTTTTCCTTTACAGTCATGAACAAGACAGGGATGTCCATTCTTACTATTTTTGTTCAAAATAGTCTGGAAGTCCTAGCTATAGCAGTCAGACAACAAAAATAAATAAGAGTCATCCAAGTTGGTAAGGAAGAAATAAAACTTTCACTATTTGCAGATGATATGATACTACATACAGAAAATCATAAAGACTCCACCAAAAAACTTCTAGAACTGATAAATAAATTCAGTAAAGTCATCGGATACAAAATCAATGTACAGAAATCTGTTGCATTTCTCTACACCAATAATGCAGGAAGAGAAAGAGAAATTAAGGAATCAATCTCATTCATAATTACACCCCAAATAATAAGATACCTAAGAATGAACCTAACCAAAGAGGTAAAGGACCTTTACTCTAAAAACTATAAAACACTAAAGAAAGAAATTGAAGATGACACATAGATATGGAAAGAAATTCCATGTGCATGAATTGGAAGAACAAATATTGTTAAAATGTCTATACTGCCCAAAGCAATCTACATATTCAGGGCAATCTCTATCAAAATACCACCAGTATTTTCATAGAGCTAGAACAAAAAATCCTAAAATCTGTATGGAACCAGAAAGACCCTGAAAAGCCACAGCAATCTTGAAAAAGAAAAACAAAACTGGAGGCATCACAATTCTAGACTTCAAGTTATATTACAAAGCTGAAGTGATCAAAACAGTACTGGCACAAAAATAAACCATAGATCAGTAAGACTGAATAGAAAACCCAGAAATAAACCCACAACTGTATGATCAATTAATCTTCAACAAAGCAGGAAAGAATACCTAATGGGGAAATTCTCTTCAACAAACGGTGCTGGGATAACTGGACAGCAACATGCAAAAGAATGAAAATGGACCACTTTCTTACACCATACATGAAAATAAATTCAAAATGGATTAAAGACCTAAATATGAGACCTGAAACCATAAATATGCTAGAGGAGAATACAGACAGCAAGTTCTTTGACATCAGCCATAGAAACTTTCTAGATATTTCTCCTGAAGAAGGGAAACAAAAGCAAAATAAACTATTGAGACTTCATTAAAATAAAAAGCTTCTGCACAGCAGAGGAAATAATCAACAAAACTAAAAGGCAACCTAAGGAATGGGAGAAGATATTTGCAAATGACATATCCAATCAAAGGTTAGTAGCCAAAATATATAAAGAACTTATAAAACTCAATACCACTCCCCAAAAAACCCTCAAATAATCAAATTTAAAAAATGGTCAGAAGATACAAACAGATGTTTCTTCAAAGAAGGCATACAGATGACCAACAAATAAAGGATGTTTATCATCCTCTCATCAGGGAAAAACAGGGAAATGCAATTCAAAATACAAATGCAAATTCAACCATCAGAAAAATGCAAATCAAAACCACAAGGAGATATCACCCCACACCTGTCAGAATGGCTAAAATAAACACAAGAAACAATAGGTGTTGGCGAGAGTGTGGAGAAGAGAAACCCTCTTGTACTGTTGGTGGGAATGCAAACTGGTGCAGCAACTGTGGAAAACAGCATCGAGGTTCCTCAAAAAGTTATTATTATTCCTCAAAAAGTTATTATTCCTAAAAATAGAACTACACTATGATCCAGCAATTGCATTATAGGTAGTTAGTCAAAGATTATAAAAACCCTAATTCAAAGGAATACATGTACCTGATGCTTGTTTACAATAGCCTTATTTAGAATCACCAAGATATGGAAGCAGCCTAGGTGTCCTCAGTTGATGAATGGATTAAAAAGAAGTGATCTCAACACACACACACACACACCATGCAAACACACACACACACACACACACACACATCCTGGAATAGTATTCAGTCATAAAAAAGAATGAAATCTTGCTATTTGCAATGACATGGATGGAGCAAGAAAGTATAATGCTAAGTGAAATAAGGCATTCAGAGAAAGACCAATACCATAGGATTTCATTCCTGTGTGGAACTTAAGAAACAAAACAGATGAGCAAATGGAAAACAGAAGAGAGAGATGAATCAAGAAACAGACTTTAAACTATAAAGAACAAAATGATGGTTATCAGAGGGGAGGAATATGAGAGGATGAGTTAAATAGGTGATGGGGATTAAGGAGTGCAGCTGTGATGAGCACCATGTGATGTATGGAATTGTTGAATCTCTGTATTGTGCACTTGAAACTAATATAACACTGCATATTAACTAACTGGCTTTAAAATGAAAACTTAGGAAGACAAAAAAAAAAAAAAACAACAACAGCAACAAACAAAAGAAAGAAATAAAGAAGTTAAAAGAATTCATCACCTCCAAGACAGCCTAACCTTTATAAGAAATGTTAAAATACTTCTTAAAACTCAAAAGAAAGAATGCTAATTAGTAAAAAGGAAACATAGAAATATAAATCTCATTGATAAAGGTAAATATGTGATAAAGGTAGTGGATTAATCAATTATAAATTCAGTATGAAGATTAAAAAGAATAGTGAGGAGGAGGCAAGATGGCAGAGAGGTAGCAGGCTGAGACTACATCAGCTAGCAGGAGATCAGCTAGATACCTTATCTAAAGATTGCAAACACCTGCAAATCCACCAGCAGATCGAAGAGAAGAACAGCAATTCTAGAAACAGAAAAACAACCACTTTCTGAAAGGAGAAGTGAATCCAAAGTGACGGGAAGATAGACCCCGGGGGGAGGGGCTGGCTCCCAGCAAGCGGGGCAAGCAGCGGAGCAACAGAGCACAAAATCAGGACTTTTAAAAGTCTGTTCCAGGCGCCTGGGTGGCTCCGTGGGTTAAGCTGCTGCCTTGGCTAGGGTCATGATCTCAGGGTCCTGGGATCAGAGTCCTGCATTGGGCTCTCTGCCCAGCAGGGAGCCTGCTTCCTCCTCTCTCTCTCTGCCTGCCTCTCTGCCTACTTGTGATCTCTCTCTGTCAAATAAATAAATAAAATCTTTAAAAAAAAAAAAAAGTCTGTTCCGCTGAGAAACATTGCTCCAGAGGCTAAACCGGGGCGAAATCCCACGTGGGGTCAGCGTGGCATCAGGTACCACAGGGTCACAGAAGGATTGGGGGTGTCTGAGTGTCGCAGAGCTTGCGGGTATTGGAACGGGAAAGCCGGCTACAGAGACAGAGCCGACAGTAAGATCACAGCTCGGGATTACCTTGAACCGGTTGCAGGTTCAGTGAGCTCGGAGCGCGGCCGGAGGTCAGGCACACGGGAGTTACTGGACGCTGTTCTCTGAGGGCACACTGGGGAGTGGGGCCCCAGGATCTCAGCTCCTCTGGCCCGGAGACCAGGAGGCCACCATTTGTACTCCCGTCCTATGGAACTCTACGGAAAGCGCTCAGGGAATAAAAGCTCCTGAAAGCACCCGAGCGGATTACTCAGCCCAGCCCCTGGCAAGGACGGTGCAATTCCGCCTAGGGCAAAGACACTTGAGAATCACTACAAAAGGCCTCTCCCCCAGAAGATCAACAAGAAATCCAGCCAAGAACGAGTTCACCTACCAAGGAGTGCGGTTTCAATACCAAGGAGAGCAGCAGAATTCCAGAGGAGGAGAAAGCAAAGCACAGAACTCATGGCTTTCTCCCTGTGATTTTTTTTAGTCTTGCAGTTAATTTACTTTTTTCCTTTTTCATTTTTTTTCTCTTCTTATGCTAATTTTTTAAACTTTTACCCTTTTCTTTTTTAATGTTTTTTTAACTAGTTTATCTAATATATATATTTATTCTTTTTTATACTTTTCTTTATTTGTTTTATTTTTCTTAATTCTTTTTTTTTCTTTTTCTTTCTTTCTTTTTGAACTTCTTTTTATCCCCTTTCTCCCCCCTCATGATTTGGGATCTCTTATGATTTAGTTAAAGCATATTTTCCTGGGGTTGTTGCCACCCTTTTAGTATTTTACTTGCTCCTTCAAATACTCTTATCTGGACAAAATGACAAGGCAGAAAAATTCAACACAAAAAAAAAAGAACAAGAGGCAGTACCAAAGGCTAGGGACCTAATCAATACAGACATTGGTAATATGTCAGATCTAGAATTCAGAATGACAATTCTCAAGGTTCTAGCTGGGCTTGAAAAAGGCATGGAAGATATTAGAGAAACCCTCTCAGGAAATATAAAAGCCCTTTCTGGAGAAATAAAAGAACTAAAATCTAACCAAGTTGAAATCAAAAAAGCTATGAATGAGGTGCAATCAAAAATGGAGGCTCTCACTGCTAGGATAAATGAGGCAGAAGAAACAATTAGCGATAGAGAAGACAGAGAATAAAGAAGCTGAGCAAAAGAGGGACAAAACAGCTACTGGACCACGAGGGGAGATATCGAGAGATAAGTGACACCTTAAGATGAAACAACATTGGAATAATTGGAATTCCAGAAGAAGAAGAAAGAGAGAGGGGAGCAGAAGGTATACTGGAGAGAATTATTGGGGAGAATTTCCCCAATATGGCAAGGGGAACGAGCATCAAAATTCAGGAGGTTCAGAGAATGCCACTCAAAAGCAATAAGAATAGGCCCACACCCAGTCACTTAATAGTAAAATTTACAAGTCTAGGTGACAAAGAGAAAATCCTGAAAGCAGACCAGGAAAAGAAGTGTGTAACATACAATGGTAAAAATAGTAGATTTGCAGCTGACTTATCCACAGAGACCTGGCAGGCCAGAAAGAGCTGGCATGATATTTTCAGAGCACTAAACGAGAAAAACATGCAGCCAAGAATACTATATCCAGCTACGCTATCATTGAAAATAGAAGGAGAGATTAAAAGCTTCCAGGACAAACAAAACCTGAAAGAATTTGCAAACACCAAACCAGCTCTACAGGAAATATTGAAAGGGGTCCTCTAAGCAAAGAGAGAGCCTACAAGTGGTAGAGCAGAAAGGAACAGAGACCATATACAGTAACAGTCACCTTACAGGCAATACAATGGCACTAAATTCATATCTCTCAATAGTTACCCTGAATGTGAATGGGCTAAATGCCCCAATCAAAAGACACAGGGTATCAGAATGGATAGAAAAAGAAAACCCATCTATATGTTGCCTCCAAGAAACTCATTTTAAGCCCGAAGACACCTCCAGATTTAAAGTGAGGGGGTGGAAAAGAATTTACCATGCTAATGGACATCAGAAGAAAGCAGGAGTGGCAATCCTTATATCAGATCAATTAGATTTTAAGCCAAAGACTATAATAAGAGATGGGGAAGGACACTATATCATAATCAAAGGGTCTGTCCAACAAGAAGATTTAACAATTTTAAATATCTATGCCCCCAACGTGGGAACAGCCAACTATGTAAACCAAATAATAACAAAATCAAAGAAACACATCAACACTAATACAATAATAGTAGGAGACTTTAACACTCCCCTCACTGAAATGGACAGATCATCGAAGCAAAAGATCAACAAGGAAATAAAGGCCTTAAATGACACACTGGACCAGATGGACATCACAGATATATTCAGAACATTTCATCCCAAAGCAACAGAATACACATTCTTCTCTAGTGCACATGGAACATTCTCCAGAATAGATCACATCCTCGGTCCTAAATCAGGATTCAACCGGTATCAAAAGATTGGGATCATTCCCTGCATATTTTCAGACCACAATGCTCTAAAGCTAGAACTCAACCACAAAAGGAAGTTTGGATAGAAACCAAATACATGGAGACTAAACAGCATCCTTCTAAGGAATGAATGGGTTGGGACGCCTGGGTGGCTCAGTTGGTTAAGCAGCTGCCTTTGGCTCAGTTCATGATCCCAGCGTCCTGGGATCGAGTCCCACATCGGGCTCCTTGCTCCGCAGGGAGCCTGCTTCTCCCTCTGACTCTGCCTTCCACTCTGTCTGCCTGTGCTCGCTCTCGCTCGCTCTCTCTGACAAATAAATAAATCTTAAAAAAAAAAAAAGAATGAATGGGTCAACCGGGAAATTAAAGAAGAATTGAAAAAAATCATGGAAACAAATGATAATGAAAATACAACGGTTCAAATTCTGTGGGACACAACAAAGGCAGTCCTGAGAGGAAAATATATAGCGGTACAAGCCTTTCTCAAGAAACAAGAAAGGTCTCACGTACACAACCTAACCCTACACCTAAAGGAGCTGGAGAAAGAACAAGAAAGAAACCCTAAGCCCAGCAGGAGAAGAGAAATCATAAAGATCAGAGCAGAAATCAATGAAATAGAAACCAAAAAAACAATAGAACAAATTAACGAAACTAGGAGCTGGTTCTTTGAAAGAATTAATAAAATTGATAAACCCCTGGCCCGACTTATCAAAAAGAAAAGAGAAAGGACCCAAATAAATAAAATCATGAATGAAAGAGGAGAGATCACAACTAACACCAAAGAAATACAAACTATTATAAGAACATACTATGAGCAACTATACGCCCACTAATTTAACAATCTGGAAGAAACGGATGCATTCCTAGAAACATATAAATAACACAACTGAACCAGGAAGAAATAGAAAGCCTGAACAGACCCATAACCAGTAAGGAGATTGAAACAGTCATTAAAAATCTCCAAACAAACAAAAGCCCAGGGCCAGACGGCTTCCTGGGGGAATTCTACCAAACACTTAAAGAAGAACTAATTCCTATTCTCCTGAAATTATTCCAGAAAATTGAAATGGAAGGAAAATTTCCAAACTCATTTGATGAGGCCAGCATCACCTTGATCCCAAAACCAGACAAGCATCCTATCAAAAAAGAGAGCTATAGACCAATATCCTTGATGAACACAGATGCGAAAATTCTCACCAAAATACTAGCCAATAGGATTCAACAGTACATTAAAAGGATTATTCACCACGACCAAGTGGGATTTATTCCAGGGCTGCAAGGTTGGTTCACATCCACATCAGTCAATGTGATACAACATATCAATAAAAGAAAGAACAAGAAGCATATGATACTCTCAATAGATGCTGAAAAAGCATTTGACAAAGTACAGCATCCCTTCCTGATCAAAACTCTTCAAAGTGTAGGGATAGAGGGCATATACCTCAATATCATCAAAGCCATCTATGAAAAACCCACCGCAAATATCATTCTCAATGGAGAAAAACTGAAAGCTTTTCCGCTAAGGTCAGGAACACGGCAGGGATGTCCATTATCACCACTGCTATTCAACATAGTACTAGAGGTCCTAGCCTCAGCAATCAGACAACAAAAGGAAATTTAAGGCATCCAAATCAGCAAAGAAGAAGTCAAACTATCACTCTTCGCAGATGATATGATACTACATGGGGAAAACCCAAAAGACTCCACTCCAAAACTGCTAGAACTTCTACAGGAATTCAGTAAAGTGTCAGGATATAAAATCAATGCACAGAAATCAGTTGCATTTCTCTACACCAACAGCAAGACAGAAGAAAGAGAAATTAAGGAGTCAATCCCATTTACAATTGCACTCCAAGCCATAAGATACCTAGGAATAAACCTAACCAAAGAGGCTAAGTATCTATACTCAGAAAACTATAAAGTACTCATGAAAGAAATTGAGGAAGACACAAAGAAATGGAAAAATGTTCCATGCTCATGGGTTGGAAGAATAAATATTGTGAAAATGTCTATGCTACCTAAAGCAATCTACACATTTAATGCAATTCCTATCAAAGTACCATCCATCTTTTTCAAAGAAATGGAACAAATAATTCTAAAATTTATATGGAACCAGAAAAGACCTCGAATAGCCAAAGGGATATTGAAAAAGAAAGCCAACGTTGGTGGCATCACAATTCCGGACTTCAAGCTCTATTACAAAGCTGTCATCATCAAGACAGCATGGTACTGGCACAAAAACAGACACATAGATCAATGGAACAGAATAGAGAGCCCAGAAATAGACCCTCAAATCTATGGTCAACTAATCTTCGACAAAGCAGGAAAGAATGTCCAATGGAAAAAAGACAGCCTTTTCAATAAATGGTGCTGGGAAAATTGGACAGCCACATGCAGAAAAATGAAATTGGACCATTTCCTTACACCACACGCAAAAATAGACTCCAAATGGATGAAGGACCTCAATGTGTGAAAGGAAGCCATCAAAATCCTTGAGGAGAACACGGGCAGCAACCTCTTCGACCTCAGCCACAGCAACATCTTCCTAGGAACAACGCCAAAGGCAAGGGAAGCAAGGGCAAAAATGAACTATTGGGATTTCATCAAGATCAAAAGCTTTAGCACAGCAAAGGAAACAGTTAACAAAATCAAAAGACAACTGACAGAATGGGAGAAGATATTTGCAAATGACATATCAGATAAAGGACTAGTGTCCAGAATCTATAAAGAACTTAGCAAACTCAACACCCAAAGAACAAATAATCCAATCAAGAAATGGGCAGAGGACATGAACAGACATTTCTGCAAAGAAGACATCCAGATGGCCAACAGACACATGAAAAAGTGCTCCATATCACTCGGCATCAGGGAATACAAATCAAAACCACAATGAGATATCACCTCACACCAGTCAGAATGGCTAAAATCAACAAGTCAGGAAATGACAGATGCTGGCGAGGATGCGGAGAAAGGGGAACCCTCCTACACTGTTGGTGGGAATGCAAGCTGGTGCAGTCACTCTGGAAA
This sequence comes from Mustela putorius furo, assembly GCF_011764305.1. Classification (NCBI taxonomy): domain Eukaryota; kingdom Metazoa; phylum Chordata; class Mammalia; order Carnivora; family Mustelidae; genus Mustela; species Mustela putorius. Next base: position 1,243,292 of record NW_025421286.1, on the reverse strand, counting down.
AAAGCATGGAGGTTCCTCAAAATGTTGCAAATAGAACTGCCCAATGACCCAGCAATTGCACTATTGGGTATTTACCCTAAAGATACAAACGTAGTGATCCAAAGGGGCACGTGCACCCAAATGTTTATAGCAGCAATGTCCATAAGAGCCAAACTATGGAAAGAATCTAGATGTCCATCAACAGATGAATGTATAAAGAAGATGTAGTATATATACACAATGGAATACTATGCAGCCATCAAAAGAAATGAAATCTTGCCATTTCCGACAACATGGATGGAACTAGAGTGTATCATGCTTAGCGAAATAAGTCAAGCAGAGAAAGACAACTATCATATGATCTCCCTGATATGAGGAAGTGGTGAGGCAACATGGGGGCTTAAGTGGGTAGGAGAAGAATAAATGAAACAAGATAGGATTGGGAGGGAGACAAACCATAAGTGACTCTTAATCTCACAAAACAAACTGAGGGTTGCTAGGGGCAGTGGGGTTGGGAGAAGGGGGGTAGGGTTGTGGATATTGGGGAGGGTATGTGCTTTAGTGAGTGCTGTGAAGTGTGTAAACCTGGCGATTCACAGACCTGTACCCCTGGGGATAAAAATATATGTTTATAAAAAATTAAAAATTAAAAAAAAGATAGAATAGTGAAAGTAATTATTATAATTAAAGCATGCATAACATTAAAAGATGTAAAATACAACATCAAAAACATAAAATGAGAGCTTTAGAATGTTTTCATAGTTTCATAGTTATGTTATTACCAACTTAAAATAGACTCTCATATGTGAACCACCTAGAAAATAACTCATAGAATCTCAAATATAATGATAAAATTCTAAGATTACCACTCAAAAAATCAACAAACTATGATAGAGAAACAAACAAACAGACAAACAAAAAAAACAAAACCAAAAACAAAAAAAACAGATGAACTACAAAACAACCAGAAGACAATTTAAAAAATGGCTATAAGTTATATCCATCAATAGTCACATTAAGTATAAATGAACTAAATTAATGGATTAAAAAATATCAATATCCATGCATGTGTTTCCTACAAGATATTCAAGTGGTAGAACACACACAGACTGAAAGTGAACGGATGAAGAAAGACATTCCGTGCAAATGAAAACAAACAAAAACACAAAAACTGGCTAGTTATATCACACAAAATAGACTTTAAAACAGACTGCTCTAAGAAACAACAATGTATATTACATTGATAAGAGATCAATCCAACAGGAACATATAACATGTATAAATAATTATGCATCCAACACAGAAGTACCAAATATATATATTAACAGGTCTAAATGGAAAAATAGACAACAATACAATAATAGCAAGGGACTTTAATCCATCACTTCCAACAATTGAGGGATCATCCAGAGAGATAATCAATATGGAAACATTGCCTTTAAAAAACACATTAGATCGGGGCGCCTGGGTGGTTCAGTGAGTTAAGGCCTCTGCTTTTGGCCTAGGTCGTGATCCCAGGACCCTGGGATCCAGAGACCCACATCGGGCTCTCTGCTTAGCAGGGAGCCTGATTTCCTTCCTCTCTCTCTGGCCTGCCTCTCTACCTACTTGTGATCTCTGTCTGTCAAATAAATAAATAAATAAAATTTTAAAATAAATAAAAAACACATTAGATCAGATAGACTTAGTGGATATATACAGAGTATTCCATCCAAAACCAGCAAATTACACCTCCTTCTCAAGTGTACATGAAACCTTCTCCAGAATAGATCATATATTAAGCCACAAATCAGGTCTTAACAACTTTAATATTATTGAACTTATATCAAGCATCTTCTTTGACCAAAGCTGTATAAAACTATAAAAAATTACAAGAAAAAAGCGGAAAACTTAAAAATATATGGAAACTAAACATGCTACAGAACAACCAAAGGGTCAAACAGAGGAATCAAAAATGAAATCAAAAAGTACCTTGAGTCAAACAGAAGTGGAATATGCAGCTTACCAAAACTTATGGAATACAGCAAAAGCAGTTTTTTTTTTATAAACATATATTTTTATCCCCAGGGGTACAGGTCTGTGAATCACCAGGTTTACACACTTCACAGCACTCACCAAATCACATACCCTCCCCAATGTCCATAATCCCACCCCCTTCTCCCAAAACCCCTCCCCCCGGCAACCCTCAGTTTGTTTTGTGAGATTAAGAGTCACTTATGGTTTGTCTCCCTCCCAATCCCATCTTGTTTCATTTATTCTTCTTCTACCCACTTAAGCCTCCATGTTGCATCACCACTTCCTCATATCAGGGAGATCATATGATAGTTGTCTTTCTCTGCTTGACTTATTTCACTAAGCATGATATGCTCTAGTTCCATCCATGTTGTCACAAATGGCAAGATTTCATTTCTTTTGATGGCTGCATAGTATTCCATTGTGTATATATAACACATCTTCTTGATCCATTCATCTGTTGATGGACATCTAGGTTCTTTCCATAGTTTGGCTATTGTGGACATTGCTGCTATAAACATTAGGGTGCACGTGCCCCTTTCGATCACTACGTTTGTATCTTTAGGGTAAATACCCAATAGTGCAATTGCTGGGTCATAGGGCAGTTCTATTTGCAACATTTTGAGGAACTTCCATGCTGTTTTCCAGAGTGGCTGCACCAGCTTGCATTCCCACCAACAGTGTAGGAGGGTTCCCCTTTCTCCGCATCCTCGCCAGCATCTGTCATTTCCTGACTTGTTGATTTTAGCCATTCTGACTGGTGTGAGGTGATATCTCATTGTGGTTTTGATTTGTATTTCCCTAATGCCGAGTGATATGGAGCACTTTTTCATGTGTCTGTTGGCCATCTGGATGTCTTCTTTGCAGAAATGTCTGTTCATGTCCTCTGCCCATTTCTTGATTGGATTATTTGTTCTTTGGGTGTTGAGTTTGCTAAGTTCTTTATAGATTCTGGACACTAGTCCTTTATCTGATATGTCGTTTGCAAATATCTTCTCCCATTCTGTCAGTTGTCTTTTGATTTTGTTAACTGTTTCCTTTGCTGTGCTAAAGCTTTTGATCTTGATGAAATCCCTGTAGTTCATTTTTTCCCTTGCTTCCCTTGCCTTTTGCGTTGTTCCTAGGAAGATGTTGCTGCGGCAGAGGTCGAAGAGGTTGCTGCCCGTGTTCTCAAGGATTTTGATGGATTCCTTTCGTACATTGAGGTCCTTCATCCATTTTGAGTCTATTTTTGTGTGAGGTGTAAGTGAATGGTCCAATTTCATTTTTCTGCATGTGGCTGTCCAATTTTCCCAGCACCATTTATTGAAAAGGCTGTCTTTTTTCCATTGGACATTCTTTCCTGCTTTGTCGAAGATTAGTTGACCATAGAGTTGAGGGTCTATTTCTGGGCTCTCTATTCTGTTCCATTGATCTATGTGTCTGTTTTTGTGCCAGTACCATGCTGTCTTGATGATGACAGCTTTGTAATAGAGCTTGAAGTCCGGAATTGTGATGCCACCAACGTTGGCTTTCTTTTTCAATATCCCTTTGGCTATTCGAGGTCTTTTCTGGTTCCATATAAATTTTAGAATTATTTGTTCCATTTCTTTGAAAAAGATGGATGGTACTTTGATAGGAATTGCATTAAATGTGTAGATTGCTTTAGGTAGCATAGACATTTTCACAATATTTATTCTTCCAATCCAGGAGCATGGAACATTTTCCCATTTCTTTGTGTCTTCCTCAATTTCTTTCATGAGTACTTTATAGTTTTCTGAGTATAGATTCTGTGTCTCTTCGGTTAGGTTTATTCCTAGGTATCTTATGGTTTGGGGTGCAATTGTAAATGGGATTGACTCCTTAATTTCTCGTTCTTCTGTCTTGCTGTTGGCATAGAGAAATGCAACTGATTTCTGTGCATTGATTTTATATCCTGACACTTTACTGAATTCCTGTAGAAGTTCTAGCAGTTTTGGAGTGGAGTCTTTTGGGTTTTCCCCATGTAGTATCATATCATCTGCGAAGAGTGATAATTTGACTTCTTCTTTGCCGATTTGGATGCCTTAAATTTCCTTTTGTTGTCTGATTGCTGAGGCTAGGACCTCTAGTACTATGTTGAATAGCAGTGGTGATAATGGACATCCCTGCCGTGTTCCTGACCTTAGCGGAAAAGCTTTCAGTTTTTCTCCATTGAGAATGATATTTGCGGTGGGTTTTTCATAGATGGCTTTGATGATATTGAGGTATGTGCCCTCTATCCCTACACTTTGAAGAGTTTTGATCAGGAAGGGATGTTGTACTTTGTCAAATGCTTTTTCAGCATCTATTGAGAGTATCATATGGTTCTTGTTCTTTCTTTTATTGATGTGCTGTATCACATTGACTGATTTGCGGATGTTGAACCAACCTTGCAGCCCTGTAATAAATCCCACTTGGTCGTGGTGAATAATCCTTTTAATGTACTGTTGAATCCTATTGGCTAGTATGTTGTTGAGTATTTTTGCATCTGTGTTCATCAAGGATATCGGTCTATAGCTCTCTTTCTTGGTGGGATCCTTGTCTGGTTTTGGGATCAAGGTGATGCTGGCCTCATAAAATGAGTTTGGAAGTTTTCCTTCCATTTCTATTTTTTGGAACAGTTTCAGGAGAATAGGAATTAGTTCTTCTTTAAATGTTTGGTAGAATTCCCCCGGGAAGCCGTCTGGCCCTGGGCTTTTGTTTGTTTGGAGATTTTTAATGACTGTTTCAATCTCCTTACTGGTTATGGGTCTGTTCAGGCTTTCTATTTCTTCCTGGCTCAGTTGTGGTAGTTTATATGTTTCTAGGAATGCATCCATTTCTTCCAGATTGTCAAATTTATTGGCGTAGAGTTGATCATAGTATGTTCTTATAATAGTTTGTATTTCTTTGGTGTTAGTTGTGATCTCTCCTCTTTCATTCATGATTTTATTTATTTGGGTCCTTTCTCTTTTCTTTTTGATAAGTCGGGCCAGGGGTTTATCAATTTTATTAATTCTTTCAAAGAACCAGCTCCTAGTTTCGTTAATTTGTTCTATTGTTTTTTTGGTTTCTATTTCATTGATTTCTGCTCTGATCTTGATGATTTCTCTTCTCCTGCTTGGCTTAGGGTTTCTTTCTTGTTCTTTCTCCAGCTCCTTTAGGTGTAGGGTTAGGTTGTGTACGTGAGACCTTTCTTGTTTCTTGAGAAAGGCTTGTACCGCTATATATTTTCCTCTCAGGACTGCCTTTGTTGTGTCCCACAGAGTTTGAACCGTTGTATTTTCATTATCATTTGTTTCCATGATTTTTTTCAATTCTTCTTTAATTTCCCAGTTGACCCATTCATTCTTTAGAAGGATGCTGTTTAGTCTCCATGTATTTGGGTTCTTTCCAAACTTCCTCTTGTGGTTGAGTTCTAGCTTTAGAGCATTGTGGTCTGAAAATATGCAGGGAATGATCCCAATCTTTTGATACCTGTTGAGTCCTGATTTAGGACCGAGGATGTGATCTATTCTGGAGAATGTTCCATGTGCACTAGAGAAGAATGTGTATTCTGTTGCTTTGGGATGAAATATTCTGAATATATCTGTGATGTCCATCTGGTCCAGTGTGTCGTTTAAGGCCTTTATTTCCTTGCTGATCTTTTGCTTGGATGACCTGTCCATTTCAGTGAGGGGAGTGTTCAAGTCCCCTACTATTATTGTATTATTGTTGATGTGTTTCTTTGATTTTGTTATTAATTGGTTTATATAGTTGGCTGCTCCCACGTTGGGGGCATAGATATTTAAAATTGTTAAATCTTCTTGTTGGACAGACCCTTTGAGTATGATATAGTGTCCTTCCTCATCTCTTATTATAGTCTTTGGCTTAAAATCTAATTGATCTGATATAAGGATTGCCACTCCTGCTTTCTTCTGATGTCCATTAGCATGGTAAATTCTTTTCCACCCCCTCACTTTAAATCTGGAGGTGTCTTCGGGCTTAAAATGTGTTTCTTGGAGGCAACATATAGATGGGTTTTGTTTTTTTATCCATTCTGATACCCTGTGTCTTTTGACAGGGGCATTTAGCCCATTCACATTCAGGGTAACTATTGAGAGATATGAATTTAGTGCCATTGTATTGCCTGTAAGGTGACTGTTACTGTATATGGTCTCTGTTCCTTTCTGCTCTACCACTTGTAGGCTCTCTCTTTGCTTAGAGGACCCCTTTCAATATTTCCTGCAGAGCTGGTTTGGTATTTGCAAATTCTTTCAGTTTTTGTTTGTCCTGGAAGCTTTTAATCTCTCCTTCTATTTTCAATGATAGCCTAGCTGGATATAGTATTCTTGGCTGCATGTTTTTCTCGTTTAGTGCTCTGAAAATATCATGCCAGCTCTTTCTGGCCTGCCAGGTCTCTGTGGATAAGTCAGCTGCCAATCTAATATTTTTACCATTGTATGTTACAGACTTCTTTTCCCGGGCTGCTTTCAGGATTTTCTCTTTGTCATTGAGACTTGTAAATTTTACTATTAGGTGACGGGGTGTGGGTCTATTCTTATTGATTTTGAGGGGCGATTTCTGAACCTCCTGAATTTTGATGCTCGTTCCCTTTGCCATATTGGGGAAATTCTCCCCAATAATTCTCTCCAGTATACCTTCTGCTCCCCTCTCACTTTCTTCTTCTTCTGGAACCCCAATTATTCTAATGTTGTTTCGTCTTATGGTGTCACTTATCTCTCGAATTCTCCCCTCGTGGTCCAGTCGCTGTTTGTCCCTCTTTTGCTCAGCTTCTTTATTCTCTGTCATTTGGTCTTCTATATCACTAAATGTTTCTTCTGCCTCATTTATCCTAGCAGTGAGAGCCTCCATTTTTTATTTCACCTCATTCATAGCTTTTTTGATTTCAACTTGGTTAGATTTTAGTTCTTTTATTTCTCCAGAAAGGGCTTTTATATCTCTCGAGAGGGTTTCTCTAATATCTTCCATGCCTTTTTCGAGCCCGGCTAGAACCTTGAGAATTGTCATTCTGAACTCTAGATCTGACATATTACCGATGTCTGTATTGAGTAGGTCCCTAGCCTTCGGTACGGCCTCTTGTTCTTTTTTTTGTGTTGAATTTTTACGTCTTGTCATTTTGTCCAGATAAGAGTAAATGAAGGGGCAAGTAAAATACTAAAAGGGTGGCAACAACCCCAGGAAAATATGCTTTAACCAAATTAGAAGAGATCCAAAATCGTGAGTGGGGAGAAAGGGGATAAAAAGAGGTTCAAAAAGGAAGAAAGAAAAAAAAAAGAAAAGAAAAAAAAAAGAGAAAAGAAAAGAAAAGAATTTAAAAAAAAAAAAAGAATACACCTAAGAAAAATGTAAAAAAGAAAAAATATATATATTAGATAAACTAGTATAAAATCGTTAAAAAAGAAAAAGGTAACAGTTAAAAAAAAATTTTACCCGAAGGTGAGAAAAAAAAAAAAAAATGAAAAAGAAAAAATTAAATTAACTGCAAGACTAAAAAAATCACAGGAAAAAAGCCATGAGTTCCGTGCTTGGCTTTCTCCTCCTCTGGAATTCTGCTGCTCTCCTTGGTATTGAAACCGCACTCCTTGGTAGGTGAACTTGGTCTTGGCTGGATTTCTTGTTGATCTTCTGGGGGAGGGGCCTGTTGTAGTGATTCTCAAGTGTCTTTGCCCCAGGCGGAATTACACCGCCCTTACCCGGGGCCGGGGTGATTAATCTGCTCGGGTTTGCTTTCAGGAGCTTTTTGTTCCCTGAGCGCTTTCCGTAGAGTTCCAGAGGACGGGAATACAAATGGCGGCCTCCTGGTCTCCGGCCCGGAGGAGCCGAGAGCCCAGGGCCGCACTCCTCATTGCGCGCTCAGAGAACCGCGCCCAGTTACTCCCGTCTGCCTGACCTCCGGCCGCGCTCCGAGCTCACCGAGCCTGCGACCGGTTCAAGGTAACACGGAGCTGTGAGCTTACTGTCGGCTCTGTCTCTGTAGCCTGCTTTCCCGTTCCAATACCCGCAAGCTCTGCGACACTCAGACACCCCCGATCCTTCTGTGACCCTGCGGGACCTGAGGACACGCTGACCCCGCATGGGCTTCGCCCCGGTTTAGCCTCTGGAGCGATGTCCCTCAGCGGAACAGACTTTTAAAAGTCCTGATTTTGTGCACGGTTGCTCCGCCGCTTGCCGGGAGCCGGCCCCTCCCCCCGGGGTCTATCTTCCCGTCGCTTTGGATTCACTTTTCCGCCAGTCCTACCTTTCAGAAAGTGGTTGTTTTTCTGTTTCCAGAATTGCTGTTCTTCTTCTCTTCGATCTGCCGATGGATTTTCAGGTGTTTGCAATCTTTAGATAAGCTATCTAGCTAATCTCCGGCTAGCTGAAGCAGTCTCAGCTTGCTACTTCTCCGCCATCTTGACTCCTCCCCTCAGCAAAAGCAGTTTTAATAGGGAAATTAAAAGCAATAAAATCCTTCCTCAAAAAACAACAAAATCTCAGATTTTAACTTTACACCTCAAGGAACTAGAAAAAGAACAAATAAAGCCCAAGGTTAGTAGAATGAAGGAAATAATAAAGATCAGAGCAGAAATAAAAGACATAAAAGATACTAAATAGAAAATAGAAAAGATCACTGAAACCAAGAGCTGGTTCTTTGAAAAGATAAAATTGATAAATTTTTAGTTAGGCTCACAAAGAAGAAAAGCAACAGGACTCAAATTAAATCAGAAGTGAAAAGAGAGATTTTACAATGAATGCCAAAGAAATACGGCAGATCATAAGAAACTACTACGAACAATTATACATTAACAAATTGTACTAGAAGAAATGGGTACATTCCTAGATACATAGCTTTCCAAGACTGAATTATGAACATGTTAACTTGTAATTTGGGTGTGAGATGACTGAGAAACAGAGCAGTTGGGTAGTTGGTCTCTGAATAACAAAGTCTGGTGTGGGGAGGTCTATACTAGACTTAGATCAATGTCCACACCTCACTGGGAACCTGCATGTACAGTAGGGTAGTCTATGCAAGATGCCTCCCACACCATTTAGAGATATGTGTCTACCAGTGTGAGGTGGCACAAGGATAGGGAATTTTCTTTAAAGTTCCCTGGGCAAATTTGCCTGGGCAGGGAGGAGAATCAAGGTGCTACGAAAAAAACACAAGTTTGTGGAAAACCAAATCTCAGGATGATTCATCGGTAACTGTCCAAATCATAGAAACATTTCTAGGTTTCCTTTATACTAATATTTTACTTCTCTGAGATTTAATTTCCCATTTAAAAAAGAGAACAATCATAGAGAAGGTATTTACTGATAGGGTCCTTTGAAAAGGACCTAATGATAGAAGATGCCTAGTAAATTTATGCATATACTTAGTGCTTGATAAATGTTATGTACTATATCAATATTACATTTTTATTCTTTTTTTAAAGATTTTATTGATTTGTCAGAGAGAGAGAGGGAGAGAGAGTGAGCACAGGCAGACAGAATGACAGGCAGAGGCAGAAGGAGAAGCAAGCTCCCTGCCAAGCAAGGAGCCCGATGTGGGACTCGATCCCAGGAGGCTGGGATCATGACCTGAGCCGAAGGCAGCCGCTTAACCAACTGAGCCACCTAGGCGTCCCTACATTTTTATTCTTAAATCAGTGTCAATGTGTTACAGAAAGAATAGGGTTCCAAAAGAAATAGAAAATCTGAACAGATTGATTACTACTAAGAAACTGAATCAGTAATTTAAAAACTCCCTAAAAACAGAAATCCAGGACTAAACAGGCATTATTAGAGAAATTTACCAAATACTCAAGGGAGAATTAATACCAGTCCTTCTCAAAATCTTCCAAAAACTAGAAGAGGAGGGAATACTTAACACTCATTTTATGAGGCCAACATTATCTGATACCAAAACCAGACAAGGATACCAGAAAAGAAAATTAGGGGCAAATATCCTTGATGAACATAGATGTTAACTCCCCAACAAAATATTAACAAACGGAATTCAACAAAACATTGAAGGATCATACACCCAGATAAAGTGGACTTTATTTCAGAGATCCAAGGGTAGTTCAACTTCTGCAAATTAATCGTGATTTGTTAACCCCACATTAACAAAATAAAGATTAAAAAATCATACAATTATTTCAATAGATGCAGAAAAAGCATTTGATAAAATTCAACATTTATTTATGACAAAAGTGCTCAATAAAATGAGTATAGAGGAACCATACTTCCCATAAAAAAGACCATATATATGACATATGACAAGTCCACAGTTAACATCATACTCAATGGAGAAAAGCTGAAAGCTTTTCTTTTTTTTTTTAATTTATTTTTTATTTATTTTTAGCATAACAGTATTCATTATTTTTTCACCACACCCAGTGCTCCATGCAATCCGTGCCCTCTATATTACCCACCACCTGGTACCCCAACCTCCCACCCCACCTGCCACTTCAAACCCCTCAGATTGTTTTTTAGAGTCCATAGTCTCTCATGGTTCATCTCCCCTTCCAATTTCCCCCAACTTCCTTCTCCTCTCTAACTCCCCATATCCTCCACACTTATTTGTGGAGCATATACTGTTTCTTTTTTTTTTAATTTTTTATTTTTTATAAACATATATTTTTATTCCCCAGGGGTACAGGTCTGTGAATCACCAGGTTTACACACTTCACAGCACTCACCAAAGCACATACCCTCCCCAATGTCCATAATCCAACCCCCTTCTCTCAAACCCCCTCCCCCCAGTAACCCTCAGTTTGTTTTGTGAGATTAAGAGTCACTTATGGTTTGTTTCCCTCCCAATCTCATCTTGTTTCATTTATTCTTCTCCTACCCACTTAAGCCCCCAAGTTGCATCACCACTTCCTCATATCAGGGAGATCATATGATAGTTGTCTTTCTCTGCTTGACTTATTTCGCTAAGCATGATACGCTCTAGTTCCATCCATGTTGTCGCAAATGGCAAGATTTCATTTCTTTTGATGGCTGCATAGTATTCCATTGTGTATATATACCACATCTTCTTGATCCATTCATCTGTTGATGGACATCTAGGTTCTTTCCATAGTTTGGCTATTGTGGACATTGCTGCTATAAACATTTGGGTGCACGTGCCCCTTTCGATCACTACGTTTGTATCTTTAGGGTAAATATCCAATAGTGCAATTGCTGGGTCATAGGGCAGTTCTATTTGCAACATTTTGAGGAACCTCCATGCTTTTTTCCAGAGTGGCTGCACCAGCTTGCATTCCCACCAACAGTGTAGGAGGGTTCCCCTTTCTCCGCATCCTCGCCAGCATCTGTCATTTCCTGACTTGTTGATTTTAGCCATTCTGACTGGTGTGAGGTGATATCTCATTGTGGTTTTGATTTGTATTCCCTGATGCCAAGTGATATGGAGCACTTTTTCATGTGTCTGTTGGCCATCTGGATGTCTTCTTTGCAGAAATGTCTGTTCATGTCCTCTGCCCATTTCTTGATTGGATTATTTGTTCTTTGGGTGTTGAGTTTGCTAAGTTCTTTATAGATTCTGGACACTAGTCCTTTATCTGATATGTCATTTGCAAATATCTTCTCCCATTCTGTCAGTTGTCTTTTGATTTTGTTAACTGTTTCCTTTGCTGTGCAAAAGCTTTTGATCTTGATGAAATCCCAATAGTTCATTTTTGCCCTTGCTTCCCTTGCCTTTGGCGTGGTTCCTAGGAAGATGTTGCTGTGGCTGAGGTCGAAGAGGTTGCTGCCTGAGTTCTCCTCAAGGATTTTGATGGATTCCTTTCACACATTGAGGTCCTTCATCCATTTGGAGTCTATTTTTGCGTGTGGTGTAAGGAAATGGTCCAATTTCATTTTTCTGCATGTGGCTGTCCAATTTTCCCAACACCATTTATTGAAGAGTCTGTCTTTTTCCATTGGACATTCTTTCCTGCTTTGTCGAAGATTAGTTGACTGTAGAGTTGAAGGTCTATTTCCGGGCTCTCTATTCTGTTCCATTGATCTATGTGTCTGTTTTTGTGCCAGTACCATACTGTCTTGATGATGACAGCTTTGTAATAGAGCTTGAAGTCCGGAATTGTGATGCCACCAACGTTGGCTTTCTTTTTCAATATCCCTTTGGCTATTCGAGGTCTTTTCTGGTTCCATATAAATTTTAGAATTATTTGTTCCATTTCTTTGAAAAAGATGGATGGTACTTTGATAGGAATTGCATTAAATGTGTAGATTGCTTTAGGTAGCATAGACATTTTCACAATATTTATTCTTCCAATCCAGGAGCATGGAACATTTTTCCATTTCTTTGTGTCTTCCTCAATTTCTTTCATGAGTACTTTATAGTTTTCTGAGTATAGATTCTGTGTCTCTTTGGTTAGGTTTATTTCTAGGTGTTTATGGTTTTGGGTGCAATTGTAAATGGGTAGCTGCAAGCTTTTCTCTAAAATTAGGAATAAGATTTGGATGATCCCCATTTTTTCTACTTTTATTCAACATAGTATTAAGAAGTCCTAGCCAGAGAAATTAAGCCAGAATGCATCCACATTGGAAAGGAAATAAAAGTGTTGTCTTTCCTACTTGCATAGCCTCAACCAGCACCACAATGCAGGTATTGGCAGAATGATGATCCATAGGTATGGAACTCTATACAATATAGCACTCAAATCAGGAGGCTCACCTCAGGAAAAAAAAAAAATGTACGAGTGGGTCCACAACCATGGCATACACTGGATGTATCATGATCTCGCTCTAATGAAGCAATTGGTCTTGTAAAAGACTGGCATAGCCTTCTGAAGGCTGAACTGAGGCACTAGATGAGAGAAAACTCCCAGAAAGGATGGGTTGCCATCCTTCCGGATACAGAATATATATTAAATCAGTCATCCCTCAGGGGTGTTGTGTCCTCTGTAGGAAGGATACTTGGGTCTGGAAATCAAGGGGTGGAAGTAGGCATTCTCCCACTTAAGAGCACCCTCAGTGACTTCCAGAGGCTCGCACTCTCAGACACCGCAGTCCGCTTGGGGCAGCCCATTTTGCTCCCACTGGTGGCAGGGCGCACGATGCGAGGCCCAGCATGCCATAGTCTTCCGGGGCTGCAGACTCTAAAATGGCAGAGCAACTTTCTCTGGCCAAGACGGCAGACCAGGTGTGCCCCTTCCTCTTCAAAAAGCCTGGTGGGCGAAAAGCTATAAAGACCTGTAATACTAAATAGTATGTATATGTACAGAAGCTTAAAATCATGTACTTTGTGTGCACAATAAGGAAGAATGATAAGAAAATCACTAATTTTTCTTGATTCGGCAGTTGAGGTAATAATGTTACTAAATACAATGCTTTGATTATAAATGTCAGGATGCAATCTATGTTAGCTAAGAACTGAAAAATGGACAGGTTTTGAAGAAGTTCACGTATGCTATTTACAGATAGGCAAAAAAAAAATTTTTATGAAGTCTAAGAAGCATTACTCACTCACACAAAGGATTACAGCTAGCTATAAAAAGTTTGTGTATTCCTTACTAATGAACATTCCAGTTATTCGAATAAATGTGGATAGCAATGTGATATAAACACAGACATGAATCACCACAGTTTTAAAGAATATGAAGTTCTTAAATTAATTCCATACTTTTCATGATAACCCAAAGAACAGATTCATTTTTCCCATTCTCAATGTGGAAGAATTTTGATTGGAATTTTTTGGGGAAATCCAAAGAAACAGATCACATAAATTAGCTCAACGTTTCATGTGTTTATGTATACTTTTTGAGCCTGTGACTTAAACAGGCTAGAGTTTAGCTCTGGGATGTATAGGTGGAAACACTTAGTGGGAACTGTATGTTGAGTCACACACAAGCATCCTGAGGGAAAAGACCAGAACACTCACCAAAAAATGAAGAGCCCTTTAGATTTTTACCTACAAAGTAAAGCCAGATGATCTCCAGTCGGGGACTTCCTTATTACCTGAGGGGTAAATGCTGGAGGTGGGGTGTAGGTAGTCCTAGGGCTACCTAAAAGTAGTTTTATGAGCTTCTAGCACAGTAGCTCCTGCTATTTGTCACAATAGGACTGCAAATTCCCACTTAACCCAAAAGCAGATTTTAAACTCCTATCCCAATGAGGCTATAACCAATGAAGCAATCTAAAAATTAAGAAACTCAGAATCTATTTTTGGCCACAATGCTGAGTGTTTATAATCTAAACTTTGCAAAGTTCAATTAATATATATTTTCTTCAAAATAAATATATATGTGCCTTTCTTGCTATTTTAATTCTTCTGAGGATATGGTAGGATGTTTGTTTCATTCTGAGAGGTCTTTGCTTGTTTTATTCTGTTCAATTGATATTTATTCTTTTAGAGGAAGAATGTTATAAGTTAGACCCTGTTCTTCCCACAGTAAATTGACTTTGATGTTAAGAATAAAAATATAATATTGATATAGTACATAGCATTTATTAAGCACTAAGTACATGCAAAAATTTACTAGGCATCTTCCATCATTATGGCACTAATTTTTCAAAGGACCCTATCAGTAAATACCTTCTCTATGTTTGTTCTCTTTTTCAAATGAGAAATTAAATCTCAGAGAAGTAAAATAATTTGCTCAAGTTTGCATAGTTACCGATGAATTATCCTGAGATTTAGATTTCCACAAGCCTGTGTTCTTTCATAGCACCTCTGATTCTCCTTCCTGCCTGCACAGATTTGCCCAGGGAACTTTAAACAAAATTCCCTATCCCTGTGCCACCTCACACTGGTGAATACACATCTCTAAGTGGTGTGGTATGGGAGGCATCTTGCATAGACTACCCTACTGTACATGCTGGTTCCCAGTGAGGTGTGGACATTGATCTAAGTCTAGTATAGACCTCCTCACTCCCAGATTTTTGTTATTGAGACTAACAATCCAACTGATCTGTTTCTCAGGCATCTCACACCCAAATTACAAGTTAACATGTTCTCCTTTTCTGAATATAAGCTAAAAATTTCACTTCTACTTTGTCAATATATATGAAACTCCATAGCATGATCAGTTTCTGGCATTCTGGAAGGTTCTAACTATATCACAGGCCTTGCTTTTGGGGGCCTGACAACCTGGCTGGGTGTACAGGAACAGGAGCCAGCTCTCATTAACATGCACAGATGAGATAATTTAGTAGTCAACCCATCAAAGTGACAAAGTTTCTATGGGTCCTATCTTCCTATTATTTTGAGACAGGAAATAGTAAGGATAAACCTTGCTGTGTGCCAGAGCCTGTTCTCAGTATTCTGTCCCTGTATGTGCTAATTCATAACCTTCACAACAAGTCTACAATATTAGTATCCCCATTTTACAGCTGAGATTCATGTCACACAGCAAGTGTGACTAATAGAGCTAGGATTCAAAGGTAGGCCATCTGGCCCCAGAGTCCATAGTAATAAGCAGGCACTATACTGAGGGAAGGAGGTGCCAAATGTCTCTATACCTGTTAGAAAATTAGAAAGTTAGGTAAGCAATAAGAAAAATATTACCAGTCATTCTTCTACCTGCTGTTAATATTTTTGAAAACATCCTTATTGATTTTATTTTTATGTACATATAAACACATAATATTTGTGATTTTTAAGAAACCAAAGTAATAACCTGAATATTATTTATAAGTATTTACATAATTGAGCTTTAATTGGTGACAAAAATATACATGAATATATAAGAATTTATAAGAGATCATTCCTGTGGCACCTCTTGATTTTGCTATTTAAGAATGCCTTCTGAGTCTTCAATAGAAAGATTTTTGCCAATGTCAATGCTAAATATTAAGCATTTTGAAAATACTTAATTACCCCTCTTCTACATGTAAAACTTAGCTCACCACCTCTCTTTGGTATTGTAACCCCCAAGTGCCTCTCATTTCTATTCTATGTCAATTCCAATCTATTTTTTTCATATCTGGCCTTTCAGAATGAGTGTTGTTTTGGATGAATTCAGTTTCTTCCCATTTTTTGTCTTCAATTTTAATATCTGAAACTGTCAGTAGAACATCAGAGTCTGTGGTAGGCAAGCTATGAGTGAATAGTAAGTAACTACCATTTGTATTATAGATTACAGATCAGAATGTGTGAAGCTCCCTTGAATGAGTGAATACTGAGAATTGAATGGATTACTCATGTGTGTGTCACCCCAGTACTCCTAATCTAACCTAATCGCTATATACTCTTAGGTGGTGGTAATTTAGGCCTTTTCTCTGATTCATTGTCTTTCTTCACTTTCTTTTCCAATCCATAAGTCCATTTCATTTCCCTCTGTTCTTCCTCCCAGATTTTGACCTACCAGAAATTGCTAATCAGTGTCCAATTCAAGGACCATTCTCTCCCTAAAGTCTTTGTTCTTTCCATTCAGTTATGCATACTGTATTACTCTTTCTTTCTGTCTTCTCAGAACACATTTCTTATACATCTATTGTAGTTCTCTTATTCTGCTCTGTTATGATTATCTGTGAATTGTCTTATGAGTTCCACTAGACCAGAAATTACTAGGTCGCTAGGGCTTAATCTTCTGTACTTTCCTCTGCACTAGCCCAGTGCCTCACACATGTATATTTTTATTTTTATTTTTATTTTTTTTATTTTTTTAAAAGATTTTATTTATTTATTTGACAGAGAGAAATCACAAGTAGATGGAGAGGCAGGCAGAGAGAGAGAGAGAGAGGGAAGCAGGCTCCCCGCTGAGCAGAGAGCCCGATGCGGGACTCGATCCCAGGACCCTGAGATCATGACCTGAGCCAAAGGCAGCGGCTTAACCCACTGAGCCACCCAGGCACCCTGTATATTTTTATTGAATAAATAAATGAAGGAATGAATATATGGTTGAATAAACTTGTGATCTTGAAGATCTAAGTCCCAAGATTTAAGTCTTTTTTTTTTCCCCTAAATAATTTTGTAAATACAGTAACTGGAGTCTAAGCCCATACATTGGGTGCTCTTGGACCCTTATTCAAAGGAAACTTTAAAATTCATTCACTGTAACAAGGGTTTGCCTTTATAGCTTTTGGATAGGAGGGTTTTTTATGAGAGATTTTACAGGACCACCATAAACAGTGAGTAAACAAGAACAAGGAAAACAAATGTGACAACCGTGGGTCTGTTTATTTCCTTTATTTATGTTCTGTCTTCTGTCTTTAGATTAATTTCTGCATCAGAAGCTTTGGAAGCAGTTGTTGTGCTGGTATTTAATTAAGTATGAGTATGTGTGCATGTATGCATGTGTGCATACTCCCTGATGTTGGACTGAAGAGCAAAAAATTTAATCACATAAACAATTAACAAGATTTCCTATGGTTTGAAATGCATTAACAGTCACCGACACCCCATATTTCAATGTGTCCCTTGGGTTGTAGATGCTACAGTTATAGATCTTCAAGTGGGAGGGTTCAGACCAGTCTGAGGTCAGGCTGATTTATTCCCTCCCCAGTCTTCACTCAATTTTTCTTGAAGAAGCTCATATGAACATAGACAAAGCAGCTCAGTGTTCCATATTGAGTGCAATAGTCTCAGAATCTACTTCAAACACAAAAGTCTAGTTTTGTGACATGTGGACCTTTCACAGTATGTAGTCTATGCTGTCCATTCCACTTCTCATTAGAGATGTCTGGCCAGGGGCAAGTCAAGGAATGTCTGGTTGGACTCAGTTCCTCAGCAACTTCAAGGTAGCAGTTTCATTACCTGGAAAACCTAGGAGCCACACTTTTTATGGAGAAGGGAACTGAACTCATTTCTGGGAGACCTATCTAGCCCTGACTTGCATTGATTTTCTGTATTCGTGGGCCTTGATGGATATAAGTTTTCTACTTACTTACCTCATAAGATTATTTTAGGAACTGAAAGCTCTATGCAGACCTCCAAAGCTTGACTGGGCCCCTCATTAAGTGTTTCTGTGATCATACGCTTCCTGAATGGCTTCCAGGTAAAACTTTCATTGGGGTACACTATCACTGAAGATTTACACTGGAGAGACAAATACCACAAATACCCTTAAAATGTGTCCACAGAAGTCTGAAATTTGTGTTTCCTTTGGTTTAGATTTTTGCTGCTAGGTAGGAGAGAAATAAATAGATCTCTGGATAGTTTTTGCTTCACTGATAGGGGTCTACCAATGTTCCACTTATTAAAAACATGTAGGTTGAGGTACTAAGAGAAAATACTCTGTGATAAGGGAAAGCATTATTAAGAATAAAGAAGCACACTTCATTTGGAAAACATTGTCCTTGAGTCAATACTACAAGTGGAAAGTGTTTCTCCACTGAGTGGAAAATATTTATTACAAAATGTGAAGGCTCATGAAAAATCTGTCTTGCAGAGGCAGGAAAATCTCAAGCAAACATAAACTTGCAAGTAAAATGTTTTTATAGGACAATTTGTGAGTCTGATATAGCTTCACTTTGCCTAATGGTTAGCTACATCAAAAGAAAAAATCATAAATATAGCATGATTTCATGTTTTAGTTGAAGTACATTTTTCATGTTAAGCCCGTAATGGGTTTTCAGAAGACAATGGGTGGAGTTGAAGTTTTAAGAAATTTAAAAAAAAAAAGTCTAAATTGACTAAAACATAAAATAGTGGAGGAAAGGAACATTTTGGGGTGGGAGGAGGGCAACTTTCTTGAAAATAGCGGTTCACAGAAAGTACCTTGAACTAACAGTTGTATAAATGAAAGAGAGAAATTAAGAGTTACACAAGATGAGTAGAACTTAGAAAGGAGACCAAAGTTGGTCTACACATATAGTAGGATATTATTCAGCCTCAGAAAAAAAAGGAAATTCTGATATATGCTACAGTAATTGTGAATCAGAAGACAGTATGTTCAGTGAAATAAGACAGACACAAAAGGACAAATACTCTATGATTCCATTTACGTGAGGTTCCTAGAGTAGTCAAATTCACAGAGACAGAAAGTAGAAGAGTGGCTGCCAGGGACTGGGAGAGGGGGGCATCAGTGCTTAATGCCTGTAGTTTCAGCTTTGCAAAATGAAAATAGTTCCAGAGATGGGTAGTTGTGATGGTGGCACTTCAAAGTGAATGTACTTAATGTCACTGAGTTGCGACCTTAAAGTTAAAGATGGTTAAAATAGTAAATTTTATGTTCTGTGTGTTTTATCACAGTAAAAAAGAGACTATCCAAGCACATTCATTTACTATGGACAAAATTATTTAGCAACAAATAGGTTTAGCACATGTTGCCAACGTGTGATTCAGCTGACAAACAGATCTCATGGGGCGCCTGGGTGGCTCAGTGGGTTAAAGCCTCTGCCTTCGGCTCAGGTCACAATCCCAGAGTTCTGGGATCGAGCCCCGCATCGGGCTCTCTGCTCGGCAGGGAGCCTGCTTCCCTTCCTCTCTCTCTGCCTGCTTGTGATCTCTGTCCGTCAAATAAATAAATAAAATCTTTAGAGAAAAAAAAAAAAAAACAGATCTCATAACTAGCACTTGTTTCACCTCTAAACTCCTGTAGTAACTTGGGCACAGCACCCTTTTATCTCTTTAAACCTCAGTTTCCTTATCTGTAAAAACACATGCTTGGACCAAATAATCCTTAAGATTCTAGTCCTAATGCTTTGTGTTTCTGAAATAGTTTGGTGTCAGGCTGACAAATCTGGCATATATCTAGTTCAGACTGATATGATTACAACATGAGTATGTTTCCTTGTTGTCCAAAACTACCAAAATATCTCAGAATGTGTTTAAGATGGTACAATCTGATAACACTGTCGAGTAGTGAGAAAATGCCTTTCTAGAATAATGAAGCTCTCATTAGGTCAAATCAGCTAACAGCCCTGACTCCTCCAGACTCTTCCTGACTTGAGAGCTAATTAAGGATATGGGCGTCAGAGGCACTTCTTTTGACCCTAGTCCCTACCTGGGAGAGCTGCAAAATGTCTAGTCTTGTAGTCCTTTCTCATCCTCAGTATACTGGCAGTCCCCGAGCCTTCCTTAGTGGCCAAGGAGACTCTTGGGCCACTGGTGCCTTTAGCCTTAGAAGTCAACCCCCTGGCAGCCTCTTCTAGTGACTGATGCTTCTGCTGCCCCACTGAACCTGGCTGACAGTTCTTGTGTCCTGGTCTCCACAGTGTTTTCTCTTCTGTGTAAGGCTGTATTCTGCCCATCTAGAATTAGGGAAACCCTTTTCCTTGCCTGTGAGCCCAGGAAGTGCTTTCTCTGACTTTGGGTAGCCTGGTCTTAGAGCAAATGCTGTTTTTTTGACATCCACAGAGAACACTTTGGTTCATTGATAGTTCAGCAAAGGGCCAGATTACATTTGAGTCACACCTTTCAGTGTGACATACTCCTTTGCGTGGAGGCCTACATTGCTAAGAAGGAAAACAACGACATTGTTGATAGGTTGGAGGCTTTTGGCACTCAAGTTTGTAGTGAAAAATCCCAATAAGGAAAATGGGGCAGAATTGGCCTTACAAAAGTTCAGTTGCTGACAGGACACTAGCAAACATAGGGACACTTGTCACATGTGCACCAAAGTTAATATTTCCAGAGAGTCCAAAACAACTGAAAATGTTTACACTAATATTCCTGGTCAACCTGCTCTGTATTGACCTCTTTGCTAGCTCGTCATAAATCAGTTTATCCCAAAACATGCAAACTCTGCATCACTTTTTTCCCTCTTTGCTTCTGTTCTCATAAGCATCTCTTTTTCTCCTTATTTTAAAGCATTGATAAAATGGATTATTGTCTTCCACTTGTATAGAAGTAAACAATTGATGACAATTCATGTCTTCGAGTTACCCTTTGACAGTTTCTGTCTCACGGAAGGTTGAGGTAAAATTTCTGTCTCTTATTGTCAAGAAAGCATAACTTTGGCTCATCATATATGAACAATCGCCCTCAAGTTTCACTGTATTTCTTTGCTAGGAGCCCAGGTCATGCTCATGAGGATTTTGAGGCCCTGTCTCTCATGAGCAATGTCTCTTTTTGGGTGAGCACATCAAGTCCCACATACTGTCACACTATATCTTGATTCATCATTTTCAAACAAGTAATAATGGGTGGTTTAGGACTCTTCTAATATTTCTTTCACTATGTGACTCTAAAATATCCAACCTGTCTTATGAGAACACTGAAGAACACTTCAGCCACACCAAGCCTTTGCTTGTGAAGCAAACTTGAACTCCTTCTCTGTTCCCAAGAAAATACTCAGAAATGTGCAGGGGTGGTGACACATTGGTTATTTACACCTAATGTGCAGGAAGGCATGGCTGCAAGATCCCAGAATGGTCAGATAGGAAAAAGCCAAAGGGGTATAAAATATCCTTTGGACAAGTACAAAAGGGCCTTCTCCACTTAGGGGCTCTCACTTCTCCTCGTAGGTGAGGTCACACGCAGCTATTTGTTGAGCTGAGGAGCTTTGGGTCACCTGGAAAGAGACACTGTTGGCTGGGAAGACATTGTACTATATGCCATGTTGTGTACCTTTCTTACTAAAGGTCCACCAACTTTAACATTAAAGAAACTTGATTATTTTCTAACTGTAAATGTTGGCATCTCTCTGTCAAGTACATCCGTGGTCCCTTTGGGGTCATGTATAGAGCCATAGGGATGATGAACACTGGGCTTGAGACAACAGAGCCAATAATACATTGGAGAAGCAGGTTGCAAACCTACTAGGGAGCTGAGAGGCTTACATCAATTCATTATCTTTGATAATATAGAAAAATAAAGACAAATAAAATAAACATAAAATAAATAAAATTTAAGAAAAAAACAACAACAAAGAAATGTTTAATACTAAAGAGCTGAATGGCCACAGTCGCCAAACTGTGGAAAGAACCAAGATGCCCTTCAACAGATGAATGGATAAGGAAGATGTCGTCCATATACACTATGGAGTATTATGCCTCCATCAAAAAGGATGAATACCCAACTTTTGTAGCAACATGGACGGGACTGGAAGAGATTATGCTGAGTGAAATTAGTCAAGCTGAGAGAGTCAATTATCATATGGTTTCACTTATTTGTGGAGCATAACAAATAGCATGGAGGACAAGGTGAGATGGAGAGGAGAAGGGAGCTGAGGGAAATTGAAAGGGGAGGTGAACCATGAGAGACTATGGACTCTGAAAAACAATCTGAGGGGTTTGAAGGGGTGGGAGTAGGAGGTTGGGGGAACCAGCTGGTGGGTATTGGAGAGGGCACAGATTGCACGGAGCACTGGGTGTGGTACAAAAACAAGGAATACTGTTACGCTGAAAATAAATTTAAAAAATTTTTTTTAAAAGGGGGGACAAGATGGCGGGGAAGTAAGAGGAGGCGCCTTTTCAACCTGTACCCTAAAGTGAGCTGATTACCTACCAAAGAACTCCAATCACCCATGAAATCAGCCTGAGATCAGAATTATACACGTCTGGATCTCTACAGGGGCAGAAGACACCAGTGGGTAGGTAAAGTGGAGTGGGAACTATGGACTGATATCGGAAGATAAACAAAAGGGGGAGGGAGCCACCAGAGGTGACCGGTTGGAAAGTAATACCCCTAATACGAGCGAGAGTGCCCTGTATCTGGGGACCAGCATTAACTTGGAGACTGGTTGAAAGCACTCCAAAAGAGCAAAGGATCACGAGGGGAGGCGGAAATTGTGGGAATCAGGGTGGCTAGGGACAGGGGCTTTAGTCCCTGGTCCCAGGACAGAGAGTGTCCTGGTGCTGAGCCAGAGAGTGTGGAGGAGAAACCAGGTCTTGGTCCCTGAGCCACCAGTGCGTCTGAGATTTCATGGGGTCTGGCTCCTGTGAGGGGATGGGAGCCACGCCAGATGGCAGAATGTGCAAGCCCTGCTACAGAGCCTGAGACTCGTGCACCCCTCATCCTCCCCTGAGAGAGGTGCACAAAGGCCCAGCCAGCACTCTTAGACCTGCGCCATTCTTTCAGAGCCCAAGACGCACGCCCCAAACTCTTCCCTGAGAGAGATGCACGCAAGCCAGGCGCTCTTAGACCCAGAAAGACCAGGCACTCCCAGCCCGGCCCCGGGAAAATCTGTGTGCGATCACTACGTGGAACCTCTCTGGCAATCTCGAGTTGCCCAGACAGCCGCCACTGCCATGGTTTTGGGTTCAAGCAGAAGATCCTGCATCCCCAAGAACCGCGACTTGGAACCTGCTCTGCCAGCTACCAAGGGGAAATTTATATGGACTCTGCAACACCCACAGAAGAACAGACTGAGGCTTCTCTCTGAGAGGGAGGTCAGGGTGCAATTTGCTTTCCTCTAAACCTACAAAAACCATCAAAAGTGGTCAAGGCGAGAAGAAAAAAAAAAGTGAACAAACATAAAAACCTCCAGAGAACAAAAGCCTGAAAAAACTGGTTTTCTCAGAGCCCATCCCCTTGAGGGGGATGGGAAGACTTAACTCAGGGAACATCATTGAAAACTCACGTGGTAAGCCCCTCCCCCAGAAAATAAACCAGGAAAGAAAAGAAAAAAAAAAAGACTACAAGAGAACCACTACCACTACTTCATAGGACAACTTTTATTTTTAATTTGTTCCCACTCTTCTGCCTCATTTTTTATATAGATAATTTTTTAACCTATTTAGCATCACAGTGAGCTGTCCAGTACATCAAATTCCATAATAACCTTCTAACCTGAACTTTTTGATACATACACATGTGTTTTTCTTTTCCATTTCTATTTTTTTTAATTTCTTTTTTTTTAATTTTAGTTTAGCTTAGTCTAGTTTATTCCTTTTTTATTTTTATTTTCTGATATTCATATAGACTTAAACTTCAAAGTAACCCCTTTCCCAATCAATACTGCCCCAATAGGTAAACCAATTTTTAACCCCCCTTTATCTTAGGAAAGTTGAGTCCTTTAACAAAGATATTAAGATACATCCAGGAAGAATCAAAACAACCTTCCTTGCCCACACTGAGAATTTATAACCACTCTCCAATCTTTTGCTTCCACCAGTGTTTCTGTGCTTTTGTGTTTGTCCTGATAATATATAATCTTACACTTGGGGTTCTTTTTGACGAGGTTCTTCCTTTATTTGTGTATGTATATATATATATATATATATATATATATATATATATATGTATATGTATATAAAATATATATAATTATATAATTATATATATAATTATATAATTATAATTATTTTATATATATATAAAATAATTTTTTCTCTTGTCATATACTTTTATCAGTCTTTTTGTTTGACTGTTTTTGTTTGTATACTTCATAAATCTTACCTTGGGGCCAATTTGGGCTGAAGCTTCTCTTTTATCTCACCTTTCATTCCTGTCTCTCTCTTTTTTTTCTTTTTCTTTTCTTTTTTTTTTTCTCATTTGGGTGGGGAATCCTGATTGCTCAGAAGTGTTCCAGGGTGTACCTTGACTGCACCACGGTTGACACATCCAGCTACATCTCTTCAGTCATCTCTCACCAAAATGACTAGGAGGAGGAATGCCCAACAGAAGAAAAATACAGAGGATGGACCTTCTGCAACAGAGCTAATGGCTATCAACATAGAAAATATGTCGGAAAGAGAATTCAGGCTAACAATTATCCAGGCAATAGCTAGTTTGAAGAAAGCCATGGATGACCAAACAGAGTTGATTAGGGCCAAGCTGAAAGTGACCAGAGATGATGTTCACAATGTTAGGGCAGAGATAAAAGCTACCAGGGATAAAGTTCACAATGCTCTCAATGAGTTCCAATCTATTCTAAATTCTCTCAAAGCTAGGGTAACTGAGACAGAAGATAGAATTAGTGATCTGGAGGACAAACAGACAGAGAGAAAGGATCAGGAGGAAGCCTGGAACAAACAGCTTAGAAACCACAAAAACAGAATTAGGGAAATAAATGATGCCATGAAACGTACCAACATCAGAATTATTGGAATCCCTGAAGGGGAGGAGAAAGAAAGAAGTCTAGAAGATAGAGTGGAACACGTTCTTTATGAAAATTTTCCCAATCTAACAAATGAAACCAGCGTTCATATACTAGAGGCCGAACAGTCTCCACCCAAGATTATAGATTCCAAAAAAAATCAAGGCACCTGATAGTCAAACTCAGGAATCATAATTGTAGGTATAATCTCTTGAAAGCTGCTAGGACAAAGAGGCTCCTTACTTACAGAGGAAAGCCCATCAGAATAACATCAGACCTGTCCACAGAGACCTGGCAAGCAGAAAGGGTTGGCAAGATATATTCAGGGCACTAAATGAGAAGAACATGCAGCCAAGAATACTTTATCCAGCAAGACTGGCATTCAAAATGGATGGAGAGATAAAGAGTTTCCAAGACCAGCAAGGCTTAAAAGACTATGCAACCACCACGCTGACACTGCAGGAAATATTAAGGGGCGTTCTATAAAAGAGGAAAAATCCTAAGAATAGCATTGAACAGAAATATAGAGACAATCTACAGAAAGAAAGACTTCAAAGGTAACACGATGTCAATAAAAACGTATCTATCAATAATCACTCTCAATGTGAATGGCCTAAATGTGCCCATAAAATGACACAGGGTTGCAGATTAGATAAAACGACAGGACCCATCCATATGCCGTCTACAAGAGACCCATT
The DNA here is from genome assembly GCF_011764305.1 of Mustela putorius furo. Classification (NCBI taxonomy): domain Eukaryota; kingdom Metazoa; phylum Chordata; class Mammalia; order Carnivora; family Mustelidae; genus Mustela; species Mustela putorius. The sequence continues at coordinate 1,217,782 of NW_025421286.1, read as the reverse complement.
TTTAACCTAAAGATACACAGAGACTGAAAGTGAAGGGATACAGAAGCATCTTTCGTGCCACTGGGCCTCAAAAGTAGGTCGGGGTAGCGATTCTCATATCAGATAAATTAGATTTTAAATTAAACACTGTAGTCAGAGAAACAGAAGGACACTACATAATTCTTAAAAGGACTATCCACCAAGATGATCTAACAATTGTAAATATCTATGCCCCCAATATGGGAGGAGCCAATTACATAAGAGAACTGTTAATCAAGATAAAGAGTCATATTGATATGAATACAAGATCTTAACATGCCTCTCTCATAAATAGACAGATAATTAAAGCAGGAAATTAATAAAGAAACAAGAGCATTGAATGACACATTGGACCAGATGGACCTCATAGATATACACAGAATATTCCACCCTAAAATAACAGAATACTCATTCTTCTCAAGTGCACATGGAACCTTCTCCAGAATAGACCACATACTGGGTCACAAAACAGGACTCAACAGATACCAAAGGACTGAGATTATTCCCTGCACATTCTCAGATCACAATGCTTTGAAACTGGAGCTCAATCACAAGGAATAGTTCAGAAGGAACTCAAACACTGAAAGCTAAAGACCACCTTGCTTAAGAATGCTTGGATCAACCAGGAGATCAAAGAAGAACTGAAACAACTCATGGAAACCAATGAGAACACTTTGGTCCCAAACCTATGGATACAGAAAAGGCAGTCCTAAGGGGGAAATACATAGCCATCCAAGCACCACTCAAAAAAATGGAAAAATCCAGAACACACCAGCTGTCTCTACACCTTAAAGAACCGAAGAATCAATAACAAATCAAACTAACTCCACACATAAGAAGGGAAATAATCAAGATTCGAGCTGAGATCAATGAGGTAGAAACCAGAGATACAATAGAACATATCAATGAAACTAGAAGCTGTTTTTTTGAAAGAATCAATAAGATCGATAAACCATTGGCCACACTAACCCAAAAGAAACGAGAGAAAGCACAAATTAATAAAATTATGAATGAAAAAGGAGAGATCACAACGAACACCAAGGAAGTAGAAACAATCATCAGAAGTTATTATCAACAGTTATATGTCAATAAGCTAAGCAACCTAGATGAAATGGATGCATTCCTGGAAAACTATAAACTCCCAAAATTGAACCAGGAAGAAATTGACAACCTGAGTAGACCAATATCTAGTAACAAGATTGAAGCAGTGATCAAAAACCTCTCAAAAAACAAAGGCCAGGACCTGATGGATTCCCTGGGGAATACTACCAAGCTTTCAAAGAAGAAATAACACCTATTCTCCTGAAGCTCTTTCAAAAAATTGAAGCAGAAGTAAAACTTCCACACTCCTTGTATGAAGCCAGCATTACCCTGATCTCCAAACCAGGCAAAGATCCTACCACGGTCAAAAAATCTTTGACAAAACAGGATAAAATATACAGTGGGAAAAAGACAGTTTCTTCAATAAATGGTGCTGGGAAAACTGGGCAGCTATATGTAGAAGAATGAAACTCGACCATTCTCTTACACCGTACACAAAGATAAACTCAAAATGGATAAAAGACCGCAACGTGAGACAGGAATCCATCAGAATCCTAGAGGAGAACATAGACAGTAATCACTTTGATACCAGCCACAGCAACTTCTTTCAAGATATGTCTCCAAAGACAAAGGAAGCAAAAGCAAAAATGAATATTTGGGACTTCATCAAAATAAAAAGCTTCTGCACAGCAAAGGAAACAGTCAACAAAACAAAGAGGCAACCCACGAAATGGGAGAAGATATTTGCAATTGACAGTACAGACAAAAGGTTGATATCCAGAATCTATAAAGAACTCCTCAAACTCAACACACACAAAACAGACAATTATATCAAAAAATGGGCAGAAGATATGAACAGACACTTCTCCAATGAAGACATACAAATGGCTATAAGACACATGAAAAAATGTTCATCATCACTAGCCATCAGGGAGATTCAAATTAAAACCACATTGAGATATCACCTTACACCAGTTAGAATGGCCAAAATTAACAAGACAGGAAACAACATGTGTTGGAGGGGATGTGGACAAAGGGGAACCCTCTTCCACTGTTGGTGGGAATGCAAGTTGGTGCAGCCTCTTTGGAGAACAGTGTGGAGATTCCTCAAGAAATTAAAGATAGAGCTTCTCTATGACCCTGCCATTGCATTCCTGGGTATTTACCCCAAAGAGTGAGATGTAGTGAAAAGAAGGGCCATCTGTACCCCAATGTTTATAGCAGCAATGGCCATGATCACCAAACTGTGGAAAGAACAAAGATGCCCTTCAGCGGATGAATGGATAAGGAAGATGTGGTCCATATACACTATGGAGTATTATACCTCCATCAGAACGGATGAATAGCCAACTTTTGTAGCAACATGGAAGGAACTCAAAGAGATTATGCTGAGTGAAATAAGTCAAGCAGAGAGAGTCAATTATCATATGGTTTGTCTTATTTGTGGAGCATAACAAATAGCATGGAGGACATGGGGAGTTAGGAGAAGGGAGTTGAGGGAAATTGGAAGGGGAGGTGAACCATAAGAGACTATGGACTCTGAAAAACAATCTGAGGGTTTTGAAGGGGCAGGGGGTGGGTGGTTGGAGGAACCAGGTGGAGGGTATTGGAGAGGGCACAGATTGCATGGAGCACTGGGTGTGGTGCAAAAACAAGGAATACTGTTATGCTGAAAATAAAAAATAAATAAAAAATTTTTAAGAAAAGAACATGTGTGTGGGTTGTGATTATGACAGTGCGCCTGAGAGCTTTGATACTTCAAAATACTTGTAGAAAGGGTGTAAGTAGGTGAGAAAAAAGAAATACTAAAGAACTGAGCATTGTTTGTTTGTTTTTGTTTTTTTAATTTTTTATTTTTTATAAACATATATTTTTATCCCCAGGGGTACAGGTCTGTGAATCACCAGGTTTACACACTTCACAGCACTCACCAAAGCACATACCCTCCCCTATGTCCATAATCACATCCCCTTCTCCCAACCCCCCGCAGCCCAGCACCCCTCTGTTTGTGTTGTGAGATTAAGAGTCAGTTATGGTTTGTCTCCCTCCCAATTCCATTTTGTTTCATTGATTCTTCTTCTACCCACTTAAGCCCCCATGCTGCATCACCACTTCCTCATATCAGGGAGATCATATGATAGTTGTCTTTCTCTGCTTGACTTATTTCGCCAAGCATGATACGCTCTAGTTCCATCCATGTTGTCGCAAATGGCAAGATTTCATTTCTTTTGATGGGCTGCATAGTATTCCATTGTGTATATATACCACATCTTCTTGATCCATTCATCTGTTGATGGACATCTAGGTTCTTTCCATAGTTTGGCTATTGTGGACATTGCTGCTATAAACATTCGGGTGCACGTGCCCCTTTCGATCACTACGTTTGTATCTTTAGGGTAAATACCCAATAGTGCAATTGCTGGGTCATAGGGCAGTTCTATTTTCAACATTTTGAGGAACCTCCATGCTGTTTTCCAGAGTGGCTGCACCAGCTTGCATTCCCACCAACAGTGTAGGACGGTTCCCCTTTGTCCGCATCCTTGCCAGCATCTGTCATTTCCTGACTTGTTGATTTTAGCCATTCTGACTGGTGTGAGGTGATATCTCATTGTGGTTTTGATTTGTATTTCCCTGATGCCGAGTGATATGGAGCACTTTTTCATGTGTCTGTTGGCCATCTGGATGTCTTCTTTACAGAAATGTCTGTCCATGTCCTCTGCCCATTTCTTTTCTTTTCTTTTTTTTTTTTTTTCAGAAGGTTGTTCTGCATTTTAATGCTAATAAAGTTCTCCATTATTCTTCCCATTTCATTTCCAGACTAGACTGCTATTTATTTATTCTCACTCTACACGAACTTATTTTCTTTTTTTTTTAATTTTTTATTTTTTATAAACATATATTTTTATCCCCAGGGGTACAGGTTACACACTTCACAGCACTCACCAAAGCACATACCCTCCCCTATGTCCATAATCCCACCCCCTTCTCCGAAACCCCCTCCCCCCATAATTTTATTCATTTGGTTCCTTTCTCTTTTCTTCTTGATAATTTGGTCCAGGGGTTTCTCAATTTTATTAATTCTTTCAAAGAACCAGCTCCTACTTTCGTTGATTTGCTATATTGTTTTTTTGGTTTCTATTTCATTGATTTCTGCTCTGATCTTTATTATTTCTCTTCTCCTGCTGGTCTTAGGGTTTCTTTCTTGTTCTTTCTCCAGCTCCTTTAGGTGTAGGGTTAGGTTGTGTACGTGAGACCTTTCTTGTTTCTTGAGAAAGGCTTGTACCGCTATATATTTTCCTCTCAGGACTGCCTTTGTTGTGTCCCACAGAGTTTGAACCGTTGTATTTTCATTATCACTTGTTTCCATGATTTTTTTCAATTCTTCTTTAATTTCCCGGTTGACCCATTCATTCTTTAGAAGGATGCTGTTTAGTCTCCATGTATTTGGGTTCTTTCCAAACTTCCTCTTGTGGTTGAGTTCTAGCTTTAGAGCATTGTGGTCTGAAAATATGCAGGGAATGATCCCAATCTTTTAATGCCGGTGGAGTCCTGATTTAGGACCGAGGATGTGATCTATTCTGGAGAATGTTCCATGTGCACTAGAGAATAATGTGTATTCTGTTGCTTTGGGATGAAATGTTCTGAATATATCTGTGATGTCCATCTGGTCCAGTGTGTCATTTGAGGCCTTTACTTCCTTGCTGATCTTTTGCTTGGATGATCTGTCCATTTCAGTGAGGGGAGTGTTCAAGTCCCCTACTATTATTGTATTATTGTTGATGTGTTTCTTTGATTTTGTTATTAATTAGTTTATATAGTTGGCTGCTCCCACGTTGGGGGCATAGATATTTAAAATTGTTAGATCTTCTTGTTGGACAGACCCTTTGAGTATGATATAGTGTCCTTCCTCATCTCTTATTATAGTCTTTGGCTTAAAATCTAATTGATCTGATATAAGGATTGCCACTCCTGCTTTCTTCTGATGTCCATTAGCATGGTAAATTCTTTTCCACCCCCTCACTTTAAATCTGGAGGTGTCTTCGGGCTTAATATGAGTTTCTTGGAGGCAACATATAGATGGGTTTTGTTTTTTTATCCATTCTGATACCCTGTGTCTTTTGACAGGGGCATTTAGCCCATTAACATTCAGGTTAACTATTGAGAGATATGAATTAGTGCTATTGTATTGTCTGTAAGGTGACTGTTACTGTATATGGTCTCTGTTGCTTTCTGCTCTACCACTTGTAGGCTCTCTCTTTGCTTAGAGGACCCCTTTCAATATTTCCTGTAGAGCTGGTTTGGTGTTTGCAAATTCTTTCAGTTTTTGTTTGTCCTGGAAGCTTTTAATCTCTCCTTCTATTTTCAGTGATAACCTAGCTGGATATAGTATTCTTGGCTGATCTCCAGCTAGCTGAAGTAGTCTCAGCCTGCTACTTCTCCGCCATCTTGACTCCTCCAACCCTCTGCCCATTTCTTGATTGGATTATTTGTTCTTTGTGTGTTGAGTTTGCTAAAATCATGAATGAAAGTGGAGAGATCACAACTAACACCAAAGAAATACAAACTATTATAAGAACATACTATGAGCAACTCTACGCCAATAAATTTGACAATCTGGAAGAAATGGATGCATTCCTAGAAACATATAAACTACCACAACTGAACCAGGAAGAAATAGAAAGCCTGAACAGACCCATAACCAGTAAGGAGATTGAAACAGTCATTAAACATCTCCAAACAAACAACAGCCCAGGGCCAGACGGCTTCCCGGGGGAGTTCTACCAAACATTTAAAGAAGAACTAATTCCTATTCTCCTGAAACTGTTCCAAAAAATAGAAATGGAAGGAAAACTTCCAAACTCATTTTATGAGGCCAGTATCACTTTGATCCCCAAACCAGACAAGGATCCTATCAAAAAAGAGAGCTATAGACCAATATCCTTGATGAACAGAGATGCGAAAATTCTCACCAAAATACTAGCCAATAGGATTAAACAGTACATTAAAAGGATTATTCAAGTGGGATTTATTCCAGGGCTGCAAGGTTGGTTCAACATCCGCAAATCAGTCAATGTGATACAACACATCAATAAAAGAACGAACAAGAACCATATGATACTCTCAATAGATGCTGAAAAAGCATTTGACAAAGTACAGCACCTCTTTCTGATCAAAACTCTTCAAAGTGTAGGGATAGAGGGCACATACCTCAATATCATCAGAGCATTGTTTGTTTTTTTAAAGATTTTATTTATTTAGTTGACAGACAGAGATTACAAGTAGGCAGAGAGGCAGGCAGAGAGAAAAGGGAAAGCAGGCTCCCCACTGAGCAAAGAGCCCCACGTGGGGCTCGATCCCAGGACCCTGGGACTATGACCCGAGCCGAAGGCAGAGGCTTTAACCCACTGAGCTACCCAGGTGCCCCTGTTTTGTTTTTGTTTTTAATGGATGTGAAAGTAGAGTACATATAGATTTAAAACCATGTATAATTTTCACTTTTTTAAGAAAGAGAGAAAATACATTTGAATTTAAAAATATTCAAAATAGAAAGCACATGTAAATATATTTCAAAAAATGAAGTCTGTCTGCCTATTCTTATTAAATATGACCTTCTAACTCAACATACCTCATGATCTCAGTGAGGCAGGGATCCACCTTTCTGTTCAGTACTGCCAGTGCTTATCTTATATCTGGCACATTTTTTAAAATAACAGAAGAAATATTAGTTACAAGACTATGTAACATTTTCTTTAATATCAAATTGGTAACATCTATAACAAAACCACAAAATAGACAAAGTTATATTTAAAAAAGTAAAATAATAAACAATTTTAAATCTTTAAGAAAAGTTAAATCCTGATCAACTATGCTTTATAAATATTAATTTTAAAAAGTGAAAAAAAAATACATTTATAATATTCATTCTAAATGTTGACATTGCCGAATCTGTGTGGCAGAAGGACAGGTAACTTTATTGTTTTGACTCGTGTTTTCAAACATTTTTATAAAAACACATATTACTGTTAAAAAGTAATAATTTTAGAAAGAAATTATTCTCCTTTCAACTTCCTTCAGAAGTTATTTAATTAAAACTTTTTTATTTTGAAAGAAATAAATATGAGCAAAAGAAAAAAAAAGAGGCAAACCAAGAAACAGACTCTTTTCTTAAAAAATATTTATGTATTTGAGAGAGAGAGCATGAGAGAGCAGAGAGCACAAGTGGGGGAGAAGGAGAGAGTGACAGAGGGAGAAGCAGCCTCCCCAGTGATTAGGGAGCCCAACTCTAGGGCTAATCCCAGGACCCTGGGATTATGACCTGATCTGTGAAGGCAGTCGGTTAACCAACTGTGCCACCCAGGCACCTGAGTCACTATTTGTTTTGATGCTCAATTTGCTCAGCTTTGGCCACTGGCAGCTCCTTCAAACCAGCTCCTGTGTCCTTTTGTCATGTCCTCATCATTTTTTAAAACAATTTCTTACTTTGGGACTCATCGTGTGTGTGTGTGTGTGTGTGTGTGTATTTGCTCCAGCCCTGCACTTAGCCATGTTGCTAAGGAGCTCTGAGTCTGGCAATTTTTTTTTAATATTTTATTTATTTATTTGACAGACAGAGATCACAGGTAGGCAGAGAGGCAGGCAGAGAGAGAGAGAGGGAAGCAGGCTCCTTGCTGAGCAGAGAGCCCAATGCGGGGCTTGATCCCAGAACCCTGAGATTATGACCTGAGCTGAAGCCAGAGGTTTTAACCCACTGAGTTGGCCAAAGGCCTCGAGTCTGGCAATTTTTTTTTTTTTTTGAGTCTAGCAAATTTTTAATGAAAGAAGGAAGAAATGGAGAGAGGGAGAGAAGAAGAAAGGGAACTGCAATACCACACAAACCCTTTATTTAAGAGAGCCTTGAAATGATCTGAGAATAGGTAAACTTCCTGATATCTAATGGATTTTAACTTTAAATTATCTACATCATATACCCTGGATGTTTTCCTCTGTAAAAATACACAGTTTGCTTTGAGACAGATCAACCAAGCCCTCCTCCAGTATGAACACAATTAAACCACAAGAATTTGATCTCAGATTATGACTAATCTCAAAATCAAGTTTGTGAATATATGACTTACTTTTCCTCTCACTTAAAAAAACAAACAAACAAACAAACAAAAAAACAAAAAAAACCTCCCATGTCATGTTCATGCATCACCAACCAGATAAGAGAGATCACTGGTGACATCTTCTGTTTCCTAAAAAGTGAAAGGCACTGCACATTGTTAATTAAGTTTTTCAAGCATGGGGACCTGTGCTTAGGACTTCTCTATATCCCCACTCTCTACCTCCTTGAGACACTGGCATTTGGTTAAAACACACATCTCTAAAGGAATCATTTCTATCACTCTCTGTGCCTGGAGTGTGTGTGTGTGTGTGTGTGTGTGTGTGTGTGTGTGTTTTGAAAATATAGAAGGACATGGAGTTGATAAGGTGAGAGACTGTCAAATAGGAGAGATATTCATTATTATGGATGTTTTTAGGTTCAAAAATAATATCCCCTATGGCAGAAGTTCATACTTAGGGTTTTGTTTGTTTGTTTGTTTGTTTTGTTTGTTTGTTTGTTTGTTTAGTTGGATGGGGACAGAGAAAGAGAAAAGAAAACATCCAGAAGGGGCCCCATTCAAGCCTGTGGAGAAGGTGGAAGCTGTTTGAAACTTGGCCTTGGGGTACCTAGGTGGCTCCGTAGGTTAAACATAGGCCTTTGGTTCAGGTTGTGATCCTAAGGTCCTGGGATAGAGCCCTGCAGAGCCCCAATTCCTGGCCCACTGCTCAGGAAGGAGTCTGCTTCTACCTCTTGCTCTCCCCCTCCCTCTGTTCACGTTCTTTCTCACTCTCTCTCTCAAATAAATAAAATCTTTCTTAAATTTAATTTTTTTTCAGTGGTCCAAGATTCATTGCTTATGTACCACACACAGTCCTCCATGCAATAAATGCCCTCCTTAATACCCAACACAAGGTTCACCCATCCACCCACCCCCCTCCCCTCCAAAACATGCAGTTTGTTTCTCAGAGTCCACAGTTTCTCATGGTTCATCTACTTCTCCAGTTTCCCCCAATTCACTTTTCCTTTCCTTCTTCTAATGTCTTCCATGTTATTCTTTTGTTCCTCAAGTAAGTGAAACCCTATAATAATTCACTTTCTCTGCTTGATTTATTTCACTCAGCATAATCTCCTCCAGTCCCACCCATGTTGATACAAAAGTCAGGTATTCATCCTTTCTGATAGCAGAGTAATATTCCATCATATTAAATATGAACCACATCTTCTTTATCCATTCATCTGTTGAAGGGCATCTTGCCTCTTTCCACAGTTTAGAGAGTGTGGCCATTGCTGCTATGAACATTGGGGTACATATGGTCCTTCTTTTCACTACATCTGTATCTTTGAGGTAAATACCCAGTAGAGCAACAGCAGAGTCATAGGGTAGCTCTATTTTTTATTTTTTGAGGAATATCCACACTATTTCCAAAGTGGTTGCATCAACTTGCATTCCCAACAACAAGAGGGTTTCTCTTTTTCCACATCCTCTCCAATATTTTTTGTTTACTGTTTTGTTAATATTTGTCATTTTAACTGGTATAAGGTTATATCTCAATGTGGTTTTGATTTGACTTTTCCTGATAGCTAACAATGATGAACATTTTTTCATGTGTCTGCTAGACATTTGTATGTCTGCTTTGGAGAAGTGTCTGTTCATGTCTTCTGCCCAATTTTTAACTCGATAATCTGTGTTTTTGGTGTTGAGTGTGATAAGTTCTTTATAGATCTTGGATATCACCTCTTTGTAGTGTCATCTGCAAATATCTTCACCCATTCCGTGGGGTTGCCTCTTTGTTCTGTTGACTGTTTCCTTTGCTGTGCAGAAGCTTTTGATCTTGATGAAGTCCTGAAAGTTCATTTCCACTTTTGTTTCCTTTGCCTTTGGAGACATGTCTTGAAAGAAGTTGCTGTGGCCAATGTCAAAGAGGATACTACCTATGTCCTCCTCTAGGATTTTGATGGATTTCTCTCTCACGTTGAGGTCTTTCATCCATTTTGAGTTTATCTTTGTGTATTGTGTAAAAGAATGGTCGAGGTTCATTCTATACATAAACTGTCCAGTTTTCCCAGCGCCATTTATTGAAGAGACTATCTTTTTTTCTACTGGATATTTTTTCCTGCTTTGTTGAATATTAGTTGACCATAGAGTTATGGGTCCATCTCTGGACTCTCTACTCTGTTCCATTGGTCTTTGTGTCTGTTTTTGTGCCAGTACCATGCTGTCATGATGATCACAGCTTTGTAATAAAGCTTGAAATCAGCAACATAATGCCCCTGGATTTGTTTTTCTTTTTCAATATTTCCTTGCGATACGGGGTCTTTTCTGCTTTCATACAAATTTTAGGATTCTTTGTTCCAGCACTTTGAAAAATGCTGGTGGAATTTTGATGGCATTGAAAGTATAGATTTCTCGGAGAAGTATAGACTTTTTAACAAAGTTTATTCTTCCGATCCATGAGAATGGAATGTTTCTCCATCTTTTTTGTGCCTTCTTCAATTTCTTTCATGAGTCTTCTATAATTCCTTGAATACAGATCCTTTACCTCTTTGGTTAGGTTTATTCCCAGGTATCTTGTGGTTCTTGGTACTATAGTAAATGGAATCGATTCTCTAATTTCCTTTTCTATAGTTTCATTTTTATTGTAAAAGAAAGCAACTGATTTCTGTGCTTTAACTTTGTACCAGATACAAATCCTACCACATTGCTGAATTGCTGTATAAGTTCTAGCAATTTAGGGGTGGAGTCTTTTGGGTTTTCCATATAAAGTATCATGTCATCTGTGAAGAGAGAGGGTTTGACTTCTTCTTTGTCAATTTGCATACCTTTTATTTCTTTTTGTTGTCTGATTGCTGTTGCTAGGACGTCTAATATCTTGTTGAACAACAGTGGCTAAGTGGGCATCCTTGTCATGTTCCTGATCTAAATGGGAAGGCTGTCAGATTTTCCCAACTGAGGAGGATATTCACTGTAGGGTTTTCATAGATGGATTTAAGGAAGTTGAGGAATGTTCCCTCTATCCATATACTTTGAAGATTTTTAATAAGGAAAGGATGCTGTATTTTGTCAAGTGCTTTTTCTGCATCAATTGTGAGGACCATGTGGTTCTTCTCTCTTCTATTGGTTTGTTCTGTCACATTGATTGATTTGCGAATGTTGAACCACCCTGAATCTCATGGATAAATCCCACCTGGTCATGGTGGATGATCTTTTTAATGTACTGTTGGACCCTATTGCTAGGATCTTGTTGAGAATCTTCTCATCCATATTCATTAGGGATAATGGTCTGAAATTCTCCTTTTTGATGGGGTCTTTGCTTGGTTTGGCGATCATGGCAATGCTGGCTTCATAGAATGAGTCTGGAAGTTTTTCTTCTGTTTCTATTTTTTGAAACAGCTTCATGAGAATAGGTATTATTTCCTCTTTGAATGCTTGGTAGAATTCCCCAGTGAATCTGTCAGGTCCTGGACTCCTTGTTTTGGGGATGTTTTTGATCACTGCTTCAATCTCGTTACTAAATATTGGTCTCCAGGTTGTCAATTTCTTCCTGTTTCAGGCTTGGAAGTTTATATGTTTCCAGGAATGCATCCATTTCTTCTAGGTTGCTTAACTTTTTGGCATATGACTGTTAATAATAATTTCTGATGATTGTTTCTATTTCCTTGGTATTAGTCATGATCTCTCCCCTTTCATTCATAATTTTATGATTTTGGGTCCTCTCTCTCTCTCTCTCTCTTTTTTTTTTTTTTTTTGATTAGTCTGCTAGTCGTTTATCAATTTTATTAATTATTTCATGGAACCAGCTTCTAATTTTGTTGATGTGTTCTACTGTAGCTGTGGTTTCTAACTCATTGATCTCTGTTCTAATCTTAATTATTTCCCTTCTTATGTGTGGGGTTGGCTTAATTTGTTGTTGATTTTCCAGTTCTTTAAGTTGTAAAGATATGTGTATTTGGAGTTTTTCAGTTTTTCTGAGTGAGGCTTGAATGGCTATGTATTTCCCCCTTAGGACAGCCTTTGCTATATCCCATAGGTTTCGGACTGATACATCTTCATTCTCATTGGTTTCTATGAATTGTTTAAGTTCTTCTTTGATTTACTGGTTGATCCAAACATTCTTGAGCAGGATGGTTTTAGCTTCCAAGTGTTTGAATTCCCTCCAAACTCTATTTTTTGGTTGAGTTCCAGTTTCAAAGCATTGTGGTCTGAGAATATGCAGGGAATAAACTCAATCTTTTGATATCAGTTGAGACCTGATTTGTGACCCAGTATGTTGTCTATTCTGGAGAAAGTTCCATGTGCACACAAGATGAATGAGTATTCTGTTAATTTATGGTGAAATGTTCCGTATATATCCATGAGGTCTGTCTGGGGCAATGTGTCATTCATAGCTCTTCAAATAAATAATTTTTTTTAAGAAAGTGGATCTCTACTTTTTATGTATGACTTCAGTCCTCCAACACCTTAGAGGTCATCTAATTAGGTGTTACAGTTGTGTTGCATTCAAAGCACTTCTCAACAGCCATAGAGAACTGAAAACGATCTTGTACCTTTGAGAGAACTATAGTCTACAGCATATGTACTTCAAATTTTCTCCTATTCACCTTCCTTACCCAGCACAGTTGTTTAAGTACCTCCACCTGATCCTCCCACAAATCCAACACACCCTTCTCACCCAGCTGCTGTCACATACCTCCCTTTAGTCTATCTTCATACAAGAATTTCCTCCTTAGGTCATTGGGGGAGGGAGATGGAGATGATACCTGAATTAGAGGCTTTCTTCCCAAGAAAAGTAAGCAGGAAGTTCATGAAATTTCATTCTCATGTTAATACTTTTGCCCCATACTATCAGTTAAATCATTTCACTTCTTCATGCATCTGTTTCCAAGGCTTAGAAATTTGGATTTTAATTGGAATAAAATGTTTAAAAACTGAAATGTATTCTGTACATCCAAAACAGGGTTTATTAAAACAGTTTTAGAAAATTATGAATCCCCTTAAACTCTCTAAAAATTTGGGATTCGTTTTCTGGGTGAGGGTCAGGATACACAGTTGTCGTCACTTTTTAACAGTCTTCCCAAGATTAAGCCTACCTCTCCCAGTGTTTGATTCCTTCCTCCTCTATCTGCCAAGGTTTCTGGTGGCTTCCAGAAGTTAGATTTGGCCAGTAAAAGATACAGTTGGATGATATGTTTTACACACGGATCAATGATGTTTCCATAATCATACTTAGTGTTGTACTTATTTAACAACCAGCAAATAACCAGTAATATGGCATGGGAAACTTAACTGTGCTATATAATAATTGCTTCCAACATTTTCTTGCAAAAGCAAGAAAAAATAGTTTGTATTCGGCCTCTTAATGGGTACTTTTACAAATTCCATTAACTTCTTAAGTGTGAAAAAAATCATTTGTACTTTCTTTACTACAAAGGGGACATTGTGGAGATGACTATCTCAGATTGAGAGTCACTATTATATAAAATGAACAGTGTATAAACATTAAATGAAGTAAGCCTAATTAAATAATAATAAGCCTAACTTATTATATTCCAGGAATAACAGCAGCTTGGCTTCACTTATAATGCCTCACAATCAGCCATGGCTGTGAGAATGTGATATAAAAATCGCTAATTTCTAGCAACTGATAGAATTAAAATAAAGTTGCTCTTTTTGCACAGGGAAGTTGTGGTTGTGCTACAGCTGTAGTTGTGCTACAGCCTCTGTAGCAATAATGTCTTGGTTTAAATCCCAGTTTCTCCATTTACTGGCAGATGACCCTGGCAGGGGTAATGAGTATCCTGGATCTCACATTCTCCATTTGAACAGAGTGAGAATGAGGTTAGGGTGAGGAATAATGAGCTAATATGTATGTAGTATTTAGTACAGAAATTGGCTCTGAGTTGGCACAGTAAAATATTTTCTGTTTTGTATTAACTTGTAATGGTGTTTGTCCTTTGAGGCATTGACTGTCTTTAAGGATGGTTTCCTTAGTCATCATATTCTCCAGCTTTCTTTTTGCCTGTTCTTTACTAAATGGCCTTCTTATGGTGTCCCTAGACAATAAGCTGAAAACTGATCCAAAAGCACAAAAGACTGTCTTCACTTGTGCTGTGATTCTCCATAATCCCCACCAGGACAAGGTGATGATCTCAGAAACTCAACCATGTTTCCCAATTTTGAAGACCAGGTTTCAAAGCTCTCTTCAATTCCTTCTTTCCTTTTTATGACTAACCAATGTGAAAGAATTAACTCAAACTAGTATTAAACACAAATAAGGATTGTAGAATGTGGTTATTTCTAGTACTTCTTTAAGGAAGAAATCTTTCTTCTGATTAATTTCTTTCTATTTTGAGCACATAAAAGAATTCCAAATATTGTTACACATGTCTTATTCTCAATTTATAAAATGAATTTCTGAAACAAAATCCCTTTTGTTATATATCTAAAACAGCTCTCAAAAATAGTAAACTGGGAGGAGTCAAGATAGTAGAGGAGTAGCAGGCTGAGATGACATCAGGTCGCAAGAGTTCAGTTAGTTATTGAACCATTCCAAACACCTACAAATCCAACAGGAGATCTAAGGGAAGAAGAGCAGCAATTCTAGAAACAGAGAATTGACAACTTTCTCAAAGGTAGGACATGCAGATAAGTGAATCCAAATCAATGGGAATATAGACCATGAGGTGGATGGGCCAAGCTCTGGCAAGTGGCAGAGCAATGGAGCACAAAATCAGAACATTTAAAAGTCTGCCCCACTGATGGACATCACTCCAGAGGCTAAGCAGGGTGGAGCCCTCATGGGGACATTGTGGTCTCAGGTCCTGTGGGGTCACAGAAGGATTGGGGGGTGTCTAAGTGTAGTAGAGCTAACAGGTATTAGAGCGGGGAAGCCAGCTTCAGAGATGGAGTAATATCTAAGCTCAGGATTACCTTAAACTGTGATCCATGACACAATCAGGCAACTGCTCTTTGATCAGGGACCCCACAAGTGGCATATCTGGGGAGACTCACCTTCCTTCTCTGGAGGCAGGAATCAGCTGGGTTTGGAGACTCCAAACAGGGCTGTGTGCCAGAGACAGAAATGCTTGGTCACAGTCTGGGTGAGCTCAGAGTGCAGCTGGAGACAAGAGAGAGAGGTGGGGCTGAAGGCTTTTATCTGAGGGCACACTGAGGAGTGGGACTCTGAGCTCTCAGCTCCTCTGGGCCAGAGATTGGGAGGCCTCCATTATCATTCCCATCCTCCAGAGCTCTACAGAAAGTGTTCAGGGAACAAAAGCTCCTAAAAATGAACTGGAGCAGATTACGTAGCTCAAGCCCTGGCAAGGGTGGTGCAATTCTGCCTCAGGCAAAGATACTTGAGAATTACTACAACAGGCACCTCCTCCAGAAGATCAGCAAAAAAAATCCCACTGAGACCAAGCTCACTTATCAAGAACAGAAGAATTCCAGAGGAGGAGAAAGCAAAGCATGAAATTCATGGCTTTATCTCCATGACACTTTAGTCTTGCAAAGTTAATTATTATTTTTTTAATTTTATTTTTTCATATTCTAATTTTTTTAACATTTACTCTTTCCTCTTTTAACATTTTTTAACTAGTTTATCTTAACGATACCATTCATTACAAAAAAAAAAACTTTTTGTAACTTCATTATTCTATTCATATGTTATCCTTCATTGTATTTAACTTTATTTTTTGTATACATATAGGGTTTTTTCTTCTAAAAATTTTTTGAATATAATTTCTTTCAATAGATCTAGCATAAGGTTTTGTTCTAGTTTCCAGCCCAGCCTGAGAATATCTCTCCACTTTCTTTTTCTTTCTTTTCCCAACCACTTATCTTATCAACTCTTTTTTTAGAATTTCTTTTTAAATTTTCATCTTTACAGTCATATTCCATCCCTTCATCATGTTTACCTTTATATATATATATATTTATATTTATGTATTTATATATTTATATTTATACATAATTTTTTCTTTCCTTAAAATTTTGGGAGGTAGGTAGTTTCTTCTAAGAGACCAAAATACACCCAAATCAAGTGGGTGGCTCTGTTCTATTCACCAGTCTAATATACATATGTATATATTTTAAATTTTTGTGAGCTTCTGTTCACTCCCTTATTTGGGGTCTCTTCTGATTTGGTTAATGCATGCTTTTCTGGAGTCTTTGCCACCCTTTTAGTATTTTATTCTCTCTTTCAAATATTCTTATATAAATAAAATGACAAGGTGGAAAAACTCATCAGGAAAAAAAACAAAAACAAAAACAGGAGGCAGTACCAAAGGCTAGGGAACTCATCAATACAGATATTGGTAATACTTCAGATCCAGAGATAAGAATGATGATTCTCCAGGTGCTAGGCATGGAAGATATTTAGAGAAAAAACCTGTCTGAAGAAATAAAAGCCATCTCAGGAAAAGTAAATGAACTAAAATCTAAACAAGCTGAAATCAAAAAAGCTATTACTGAGGTGCAATAAAAAATGGAGTCTCTTACTGCTAGGGTAAATGAGACAAAAGAGAGAATTAGTGATATAGAAGACAATTTAAAGAGAATAAAGAAGCTGAGCAAAAGAGAAACAAACAACTACTGGACCATGACAGGAGAATATGAGAGACAACTGACACCATAAGATGAAACAATATTAGAATAGTTGAGATTCCAGAAGAAGAAGAAAGAGAGGGAAACAGAAAGTATATTGGAGTGAATTATTGTGGAGAATTTCTCTAATATGGCAAAGGAAACAAACATCAAAATCCAGGATGTGCAGAGAAACCCCTCGAAATCAGTAAGAATAGGTCCACACCCCATCATCTAATAGTAAAACTTATAAGTCTTAGTGACAAAGAGAAAATCTTGAAAGCAACCCAAGACAAGAAGTCTGTAACATACAATGGTAAAAATATTAGATTGGCAGTAGACTTATCCACAGAGATCTGGCAGGCCAGAAGGAACTGGCATGATATATTCAGAGCACTAAATGAGAAAAATATGCAGCCAAGAATAGGATATCCAGCTAGGCTATCATTGAAACTAGAAGGAGAGATAAAAAAAACTTCCAGGAAAAACAAAAACTAAAAGAATTTGTAAACACCAAACCAGCTCTACAGGAAATATTGAAAGGGCTCCTCTAAGCAAAAAGAGAGTCTAAAGGTAGAAGAACAGAAAGGATCATAGGCAATATACAGTAACAGTCACAGACAATACAATGGCACTAAATTCATATCTCTCAATAGTTACACTGAATGTAAATGAGCTCAATGCCCCAATCAAAAGACATATGGTATCAGAATGGATAGAAAAACAATACCCTTCAATATGCTGTCTACAGGACACCCATTTTAGACACAAAGACACCTCCATATTTAAAGTGAAGGGGTGGAAAACAATTTAACATGCTAATGGACATCAAAAGAAAGTTGGGGTGGCAATTCTTATATCAGATCAATTAGATTTTAAGCCAAAGACTATAATAGGAGATGAGGAAGGACACTATATCATACTCAAAGGGTCTGTCCAACAAGAAGGTCTAACCATTTTAAATATCTATGCCCCTAACATGGAAGCAGCCAACTATATAAACTGATTAATAACAAAATCGAGAAACACATCGACAATAATAGTAGGAGACTTTAACA